>NC_140622.1:2229303-2639303 GCF_057382275.1 Copadichromis virginalis
CTAATTGAATCATACATCCTCTTCACATTCCAAGGTTTGAAAAAAAATCTCTGGTGAACTGCAAAATGTGAAATGTGATAGCCTCTCTCAAAATTTTGAGTTTGATTTAGGATAAGAAAAGAGTTTTGGTTTGGTTTATTAGCGGTGAGCCTTCTTGCCTTTGCAGACAGTAGTTGGCTTCTCACCATCTCATCATGAGCCCTGTTCTCATGTCTGCTAATTAACTTTTGTCTATGTATTTGTAATGTGTGTGATACCTTTATCTTTTCCTTGTCCATGCTTGTGTTCTTTGTCATTCCTTTTAAAACAGAGATTTTAACATTGTGGCTTAACTTTGCTTTTATGATGAATCCCAATTAAGGTTTTTTAAAAGTAGTTTTTTGGTGGTGGTCAGAGGGCCCGGTGGCGCCAGTGTCCGGCAGCCTCGCCTCTGTCAGTGCGCCCCAGGACGGCTGTGGCTACAATGTAGCTGCCATCACCAGTGTGTGAATGGGTGAATGACTGGATGTGTAAAGCACTTTGGGGTCCTTAGGGACTAGTAAAGGGCTATATAAATACAGGCCATTTACCAAAGGATAGTGCACAATGATCTCATTCACCACGGGGGACCATAAAAGCCACATGCATCGAAATGAAGAATTCTGTGCTTAAATAATGAAATGTATGAATAAATTATTTATTTGTAAATTTATTTACAAATACATTTTTTACAGTATTTCATTTCTTCAAACACTACTAATTTATTATTTAATAATTTCATTTTAAATAAAAACACTATTTTTACATTTATTTTTCAAAATGAATTTTTAATCCATCAATAAATACTTCAAATTGAAGATTGAAAAAACAAAATTAAACTCTCAATAAAAATCACATTTCAAAAACAGATTTTCAAAATCTTTTTTAAAACAAAATTTAAGAACGAGAGAAAGAAAGTAAAGATTTATTTTTGACATTTAAAAAGGCAATTACATTTCCCTTTCCTGTTTGCTCCTGATTAGCTCATAGATTAATTATTGGATTAGCTATCTCATTTTTGAAATCGCAATGCAAGTTAACCACATGGTGCAACATAAAGAGCTCTCTTAATTGGTTGGACAGACTCAGGCCTGGATTTTTCTACACTGTTGTTTGTGCTCCTAGCTTTTCCCTCCTATGAAGCGGACGATACCTAGCACGACACTAATCAGGTGATCTACACCACCGCAGCAGTGATTAGTGAAATGCTTGGCTACAAGACTAGAGGCCAAGATCAAAGTAGCACGGAGGGAGGTTAACCATCTATTGAAGCTGGAGAAAGGTGCAATGAAGAAGGTGCCAGCAAGCTGTCCATTCCTGAGGCTTTGGAAACTACCAAGCAAAGACTCACAGCCTTGGCCATCCACTTGAAGAGGTACACCAGAGAGACAGAAGACAGGAGAATCAGCTGATCTTGATGGCTCTGTTCTCATGTTGTTCTCCGCAGTGGCAGGGGAACAACATGAAAACAGCGCCACCAAGATGAGCTGGAGACTGAGCAATACCTGAAGAGCATATGGGAGAACGACACAACCAATGCTCAGTGGCTAGTGGATCTAAGCGACCACAGCAACCTTCCTTGACAGGGCTCAGTAACCATCACAGTGGCAGACATCCAAGAAAGGGTCTCCAGTATGATGACTTGGACAGCACCAGGCCCTGACATGGTTCACGCCTCCTGGCTCAAGAAGCTGACTGCACTCCACGAGCGTCTGGCAGCATAAATCAACCAGCTGCTCGTCAATGAGAGACACCAAGAACATCTAACCGAAGGCCGGTGTGGCTGGTGTTCAGAAACATGTTTCCCGAGGTCAAAATGGGAGGCGCCCCCAAGCATGGTGGAGAATAGCCAAACTAAGGTCCTATGGGACTTCAAGATACAGACGGAAAAAAATGGTGATTGCTAAATTACTGTTGGCCACATGTCGGCAAAGTTATCTGACATGAGTGATGTTAGTACTTAATGCGGTTCAGCTTCTTTTGGCTTTAAAGCCTTTACTTTAAAATATATGCAGTTCAGTAGCTGACCTCAATCTTACAGAGAATGTGACGCTTTTATGGATAATTAAAGTCAGTATTATATCCATAAACATAACAAGCTGAAAGTCTGTGAATATCCTGTCCTGAAAATCATGGCACAAGCAGGATTCACTGCACTGTTAATGTTAGCTCTGTCATTCTGCTGCTTCCGTTCAGTGGTGTCGAGCCAAATGGACTTCTGTGTAACGTTAAACAGATCTAACGTTTGTTTGAACAAAGCCAAACACAACAATCTTTTTTTGAAATCTAAGTTAGGAGGATTCATGTTTTAATTTCCAAAACTTGCATATGATCTTCAGTTTGTAGCAGATTCACTGACTATCACACAGCAGCTGGAGCAGTCTCAATGGAGGTCAGTCCACTGCTGCCACCTGTGGCCAAGTACCACAGCCTACTACTAGATGTGACTAGAGTGGCTGCACTTACCCCTGGCGGAGTCAGATCCGATGAACTTCAGATTAACTTGTGTTAATAAGTACCATCTTATTTCTCTTTCTTAAATTGTGTTTTAAAAAGATTATGAAAATCTGTTTTTAATTTGGAATTTCAAAATGGTTTTTGAAATGTTGTTTTTGTTGAGAGTTTAGTTCTGTTTTTGTGAAATTCATTTTTAATTTGAAATATTTATTGATGGATTAATAATTCATTTTGGAAAATAGATGTAAAAATAGTGTTTTTATTTAAAATGGAATAATTAAACAATAAATTACTTTTGTAATGTTTGAATAAATAAAATAATGAATTTACAAATGCATAATTTATTCTACAATTCATTATTATTATTATTCATTGTTTAAGCACAGGATTTTTTATTTCAATGCATGTGGCTCATGTGGTCCTCCATCCTTGGCCCCTTCTGGTTGGTTTAGAAGAAGGAAATGCATGGGCCAGCGCACATCATCTCCCCATCCCTATGTCCTCCATCCTCTCTTCCCCCTGCTATATGGCTCTTCTATCTAACAAACCCCTGTGCTACATAGGACCAAGGTAATGGTCCTATGTAGCACAGGACCATTCCCACAGGACCATTACTGTGGTAATGGTAGCACAGTACTATACAGTAATATAGAGATATGGCACCTACTGTTCATTAGCTCAACATCAGCACCTCTCTGGTAGCATGGTAGGATTTTCTAAACGTGACTGAGTCTTCATTAATCTCAAGCAAACACACACCCATCTGGAACAACCCTGACAAACGGAACAATGACATGATTACCTTCCTGAATTGTAAAGGAATTGGAATACGTATTCGAAGGAAAATTTGTTGATATTCTAAAAATGTATTCTTGTGGGGTTGTGGTTTTGCCCCGCCTTCGTTATTGTAGTTGATGTAGGCGTGGGTATGGGTGTGGTTTCTGGGGGTTCCCTAGGGGCAGGCTTCTGTTTATTCAGCCTCACCTCTGGTGCCGGTGCCCACTTCTCAATTTTAAATACATATAGACATTGAGGGTTCTCGTAAGGGACCATACTGACACCAGCTGTTATCTGGCAGATGACTGTTTTAAATGCGCTTTAGAACAGCACACATCAGCACCACATATGAGTGGGCGGAGTGACGTATGGGATCTTCACACAACACTATCTGGGGCAGGGGGCCAAGAAGAGGAGCTGCTTGTCTCGCAGGGGTCTGGGCTGCTGCAAGACTGGGAGTAGTTTGCTTGTCTCCACCCCAGAGTAAAGGGAACCATCTCCTGGGTCTGGGGGCGGATTGCTCCTCTGGGGTTGCTGGTTCCTGGACCTGGGAATGTAGAGTATGTATGGGGAGCGTGAGTACTGCGTTCAGTACTGTGTGTCTCCATGTTAGGTCGGGCCCCTTCCAGAGTGTGGAGGGCCCCTCAGGTCTCTGGGCCTGGGCCTCAGTCTCCTCTGGCATAGCTGACTGCAAGCACGCTCACACACACACAGGTGCGCACACAAGTGTTCACGCAGGTGTACAACAAACAGGTGCTCACAAACACACTTTCTTGATTGGCTGCTGCCTCTAAACACATCATGCATCGTTAGTCCTGTATGCTGCTCAGTAACATTTAAGATCAATTATTTTTACTGTCACTTATGGTTATGTTGGTTTTTGCTGTGGTTTCCCTACTGTGTTGTTGTTGTTTTGTTTTTGCTTGTTTATTTTCAGCAGGTGATCAAGCGAGTTTTCAGTGTCTTTCTTTCTCTTTCCTTCTTCTCTCTCCATTTTTCTTTCCCCATTCGAGCAGGAGAGTAGTTATGGTGAAGATACTGTTACAATCCAATGTTGTCAGTGTTTTGTTTTAGGCGTGACTGTTATGTGTTTCCTGTTTTACTTTGAAGGTCTGTCTTATCTCAGTGTGTTCAGGTTACACTTCCTTGTCTCGTCAGTTCTGATTTGCCCCAGCTGTGTTTCCCTCCTGTTGTCCATGCCCTGATTGCTCCCTCTATGTATTTAAGCCCTGTGTTTCAGTTTGTCATGGTTGTGATCTTCCCTGTGTTGTTGACACTTTTTCTTACTCGGTAGCTGTAGGGGTGAGAAGTAGTGATGTGACGTTCTGTATCGAGGCTTCGAAGCTTGTGTCGAGTAATTGAGGGGCGTTTCCACGATGCGCGTATCGAGGCTTGCTTCATTTATTGGAGGAGCTGAAAATGATGACGTCCGAAGCCTCGCTGCCCGGCTGTACCACGTGACTGGTTCATGAAGCGGTTCGAACTTTGCCGTGAGATATGACAGCGATATAAACCCCTCAGACTTCATTCAAAATGTGGGTGTTTGATGGAGAGTTGCGGTTAGTGAGAGTTTGGAGATAGTTTGGAGGTTTATGAGAGTGAGGAGAGAAAGTCAGGAGAGAATGGAGCCAGCTAAGAAGAGGAGGATGTCCTCCCCTGTGTGGGAACATTTTGATCTTATTCCTCCCAACAAGGTATGTAAATTTCTACAGAAGATGTATTTTCATAATACTGATGGTGCAATACAATTTATGTTGAGCTGTCTTGACTTTTGTACAAGGTGAAGTGTTTGCTATGTGCCAGGGAGCTGGGATATAACAACACCTCATCCATGCTTAGGCACTACAGAGCTTTGCATGAGAATAAGGGGAACACCGATTGTGGAGCAAGACCAGGTGAGCCATCAAATGCAATGATAATATAGCATGCAGTAATGTTACTAAATGATATAACAATATTATACAACTGTTATAAGTTACGTGTGTGATATTTATATTTGTGCTTTATCTTTATTGTCTTTCCTCAGGAGAACAATCTCAAATAGATGAAGACCTGGTCAGCATGGTGATTGAGGACTCCCAGCCATTTAGCATTGTGGAGGACAAAGGATTCAAAAGATTTGTTAAATCGTTAAATCCTAGCTATGTTCCCCCCACTAAAAAGGTCATAAAAGCAGTGAAAATTTAGTTTTTACAGAATAAAATGTGAACAGGCAGGACTGCCTCAGTGTGTAGCTGTCCATACCTCAACCACACCTCACCTCACAGTAAATGATCGTTTCCATTTCAAGCATTTCCAAATAATCATTTCCCATACTGCCAGTATAAATATACACAGTATACTGCCATCACTACAATATACATGTTTTACACACTCCTTTTGTTGTTGACATTTACAGGCTGTGTGCAAAATGCCACACTCTTCAAATTCATGCCAGCTATTATTTTTACGTCCAGTAGGTGTCCTACTAGAGCAAATGAAGCTTCGCGTTGGGGTGAACCAATTGGATGAAAAGCTTCAGTGCTTCATGGGGCTTCATCTGCCCATCACTAGTGAGAAGCCATTTTTCTTTGGGCACCTTGTCTCCTGTTTTTGGTTAGGGAGGCAGGTAAGACACCTGTAATTTTTGTTTGGGCTTTTCTGTGTAGGTAAGCCAGCTGCATTTCATTTCTAGAGTTTTTGTTTATTGTTTTGGCCATGCTCACCCTGATGCCTGCTACTTTTTGGGACTTGATAAATTGACTGGCTGTTGCAAAATCCGTGGCAGCTGCTTTTTGTTGGTTTGTCTTCCTTGAGAGCAGGGAGTGTGGGGGCATTTCTCCTTTTATTTTTCTTATGTTGCACGCCAGTTTTCCCTGGGCTGGGGTGTAACAATATCCTTCCAGGGAAATGGAGCAGGGTGGTGTGAATCCAGTGAGAGGAGCTCAGTGGCAAATTATCGCTCAGACCATGACAAGATTGTTCTCTCATGCTGGCCGAAGTGATCACTAATGATAAATGAGGGGGGGTTTAACAGAAAATGCGGATCTCAGTTAACACAAAGCCACTGGTAGATTGTCTAGCACGCTGATCTTGAATCAACTGCCCGTCCAAGACAAAAGGGCAAAAACCAACAAAATGTAGCTTAACAAAAAAGCTTGACAAGCTCAACACACTGTTTTCACTCATGCTCATTAGATCACTTACCCTATACAGATTTGGCAGTAATTTAAACATTAGATGCAAACAGGCTTGAGACAAGGTCTATAACAGAACACTAAAACGAAAGCACGGACGTTGCTTTACTTGGGTATGATTTCCCCATAGGCACGACTTACCCTGACAGAATTGACCAATGAAAAACTTGTTTCTGGTGGTGGACTGAGTTGACCTTCATTCTGCCACCACCACCCACTTTTTACAAATTTGTTGTTTCAGCCCTGATTCATGTGCAAACAATTAAGTCTTGATTTAATTTTTTCCTTCAGTCATAAACATCATTTATCAAAATAAAGTGTTGTATCAAGATGTTCTCCTAAGCTGCTGTTAAGCTTGGCTAAAATGAGATGATTGACGTCACCTGTAGTTAATGAGAAGGATCAAGCAGCAATTAATCTAGATCTTACCTGTCATCCTCCAGCTTCTTCTCTTTCACAGCACTGTTGTTCTACAAAAGTGCTCTAAAAGTGGTCTACTATCAGCTCCAAAAAGCAAAGAAATGAAAACAACAATCACAAGCAATGAAGTTAAATATTTTATTGGTTTAAAAACCCTGGTTTGGCCACCAATCCTCATTTTGCAACTTAGTACAATATGCAATCTGTACATTACCTGTGTGTTCAGAAAGAAAACTGAAAAGGTACATTTATAGTAATATTTAATATTGTTGTGTCTTAACAGGTTATTTCATATTTTTCATTTTACTTGGTTGACAATGAGATCTATCAGATCTAAAATAACTAATGGTGATTTACACTGCAATTCAAGTTTTACCAATTGTAAACACACACTAAGTAAAATAAATAATTTTTTTATTTATATAGCACCTTCCAAGACAGAATCACAAAGTGCTGCACATAAGATTACAAGTCATAAAAAGATTTAAAAAGAGAAAATAAAACAGGCAAAAAATTAACCAAAAGCAGTTTTAAAAAGGTGAGTTTTGAATAGTTTTTTAAAAACTACTCAAAACTAACAGTTCTTAATGTTTGGGGGAGAGAGTTCCATAGTCTCGGGGGGCCACAGTGGCAAAAGCTCTGTCACCCTCAGTCCTCCTCTTAGTATTTTTTATAGCAAGTAAGCCCTGATCAGATGACGTCAAAGACCTGCTGGGGACATCGGGCTGTAGCAGATCAAAGATGTAGGCTGGTGCCAGTCCGTGCACAGCTCTGTAGGTCAAGACCAGGATCTTAAAATCGACTCTAAATTTAACAGGAAGCCAGTGTAACTGAGATAACAACGGTGTCACATGTGAGTACTTGCAGGATTTTGTCAAAAGCCTCACTGCAGCGTTTTGCACAACCTGCAGACGATCCAGAGAACCTTTGCTTAGACACATAAACAGCGAATTACAATAATCCAAGCGTGACGAAATAAATGCACGTATAGCAATCTCCAGTTCAGAGCAAGATAAAACCGGGCTCAGCTTAGCCACATTTCTTAAATGATGAAAACAAGACCGAACCAGAGATTTCACATGCCAAGTTGTCCAAAGTATTTGCTCGTCCACCTAAATAGTTCTCAACTCTTTTGGGAAGGCTTTCTGCAAGGTTTAGGAGTTTGTTAACAAGAATTTTTGACCAGTCTTCCAGAAGTGCATTTGTGAGATGTTGCATGAGAAGGCCTGGCTCACAGCCTCTGCTCGAATTCATCCTAAAGGTATTCTGTCAAGTTTAAGTCACAACTCTGTGCAGGCCAGTCAAGTTCTTCCACACCAAATTAACTCCTCCATTTATACACCTTGTTTTGTGCACTGGTGCACAGTCATATTGGAAGAAGGGGCAATCCCCAAACTGTTCCCACAAAGTTGGGAGCATGAAGTTGTCAAAAATGTTTTGATATGCTAAAGCGTTAGGAGTTCCTTCCACTGGAACTGGGGCGGTGAGCACAACCACTGAAAAATGACCATCTACACTTGACACAGTGCAGTGAGACAAGTACCGTTCTCCTAGCAACTGCTAACCCCAGACTGATCCTTTGGATTTCCAGAAAGAGAAGCACGATTAATCATGAACACAACACCGCTGCTCTAGTTTCCAGTGGTGGTGTGCTTTGCAACTCTTCACACTGTGCTTTGTGATGTAAGGCTTGAATACAGCTGGTTGGCCATGGACTCAAATCCCATGAAGCTCTCTACACACTGTTTGTCTGCTAATTTGAAAGCTACATGAAATTTGGAGGTCTGTAGTGACTGACTCTGCAGAAAGTTAACGACCTGCCTCAGCATCCACTGATCTTACTCTGTGATATTAAGTTGCCTGCCACTCTATGGCTGAATTGCTGACATTCCCCATCCCTTCCACTTTGTTATAAAGCCTAACGGCAGACAGCGGAATATTTATCAGCAAGGAAATTTTCACAGCTTCCTTTGTAGCAAAGATGATATATCATATCTCCGAGCTCCTGAAAGTGACTTTTTTACAAATGTTTGTCTGCAGCCTGCATGTCTAGGTGTTTGATGTTATACACCTGTGGCCATGAGAGTGATTGGAACTCCTGAATTACATTATTTGGACGGGTGGGTGAATACTTTTGGCAGTTTATTCATTTTGAGTACACTGCCCCCTCGATTTTCTACTTGTTCCTGTTCGGGCTGTCTGCCAAGGTATATATGTCAAGGCATATATTTTGGCTCCTTGCTTCAGAGGTCAATACAGTGGATCTTCTGTCTCCATCTAAGCTTAGTCTTAGGTTACTGTTTTGTCTCACCAACTGCATGTCAATTTTTACCACATAAATCTTCTGTTACCTTCATCTTTTCCTTCTAGTTGGCAGCTCCATATTCAACAATCTTTCCCTAATATATCCACTGTTCCTTCTGCGAGCGAGACGTGACAAGGGAAAAGGTTAATCGTGAATTGTATGTGAGGTTGGAAGGTCCAACATCTCTTTATTATTGAACAGTGCCTGTTCAAAGGAATTAAGAAATGAAGGACTCCAGACATCCCAAGAGGTTGATTCTGTTCATCTGGACGTAGAGTTTTCAGTGGGAGAAACGCATCGTCACTCATCCAGTGACTTCTTCAGTCTCAGCTGACTGCAGGTTTCCCCAGTCTTACAAACAATATATTTGAACAACTGAAACCAGCCCACTGAATGAACTTTTTTTTGTCACTGAATGATTGATTTATTTTGAACATGACTAAAATAACAACAAAATACACTTTAAACAACAATGAGACAAAGAAAGGGTTGGTACAAACAGACTTAAAGGTAAACTCATTTGATCCTACCTCAACATACAACATACATGTATAATTACATACAATTCTATAAGTCTACAAACAGATGTCACGCATAAAAATCCTAATGATGAAGCTAAATATTGGGTTTAATTGTGCCTGTCTGTAGAACAAATGAAATGTTTTGAATAAAAAAGGGTCCACGCATATCTCAAATCAGGCACCAAAGTATGTATCTCATTTACAGTGACAGAGTTTTCCCTTCCTTCCTCTCCTTTTACATAAAGTATAATTACCATTATATAAGCAATCATATATCTGTGTCTATACATACATATACCTAAATAAGTATATACAAAGGAGGGGGAGAAAAAAAAACAACGGAAAACAAACAAAACAAACAAAAAGTGCCATTACTGGGTCTGGGGGAGCTGTTTTTTAAAAACATCAGACAAAGTTTTAAATATTTTAGACCAGCAGGTGGCGATATTAGGACATGTCCAAAACATGTGACAACGAGGCAGAATTCTGGCCACATCGATCACAGCTTGAGTCCGCCCCTGGAAACATCCTTGAAACCTTCGATTTAGACAGATGGAGCCTATGCAGGACCTTAAATTGTACTAGTCCGTGCCTGCAGCAGACAGAAGTGGAGTGAACCAGTTCTTGTGCCTTAGTCCATTGATCTTTAGTGATGATGTTAGCCAGTTCTTCACTCCAAGCATTTCTTAAGTGGTCCAGTGTAGTTGTACTGTCTATTTGCAAAAGTTGGTTGTAGATCCTGAAAATAGCTCCTTTCTTTAGCGGGTTCATCAGGAACAGATCATCTGAAACTAGCTTTTGTGGTTCATTGGGAAAGGATGGAAACGTTTCTATGTTGGCCTTTCTTAGTGTTCTCTTTCATTCAGCTGTATGCAATCTCAGCACCTGCTCGCCATGAGGTAGAATATTTTTTTCTTCCCTCATTGCTTCAAACCTACAGCTGAACCCATCCAACACATCAGGGAAGGAAACGTCCTACACTTATGGTATTATTTTATAGTCTTTTAAGCCTAAATCTACTGCGATTTGCACACCTGAATGCTACAGACTAGCAAACTGCCAAAACATGTATTTTACTGAGGTGGTTGATAATCAGTTGATCAGGTGCATTTGATTAGCACCTGGCTGCTACCTACCCTCTTAACTCCTGTGGTGAACAGCGAGGGTGTACTTAATTTTTCACATATTTTTTTATGATACATAAAGCCTTAGAATTGAAAGAGGATGTAGTTTCTACCATGACTTTTTCACCAAAATTCCAGTAGATGTAAGTCTCAACTCCAATCACACTTTTTACAGCTTTAACCACTATTTACACTATTTACTTTTTTTATGGTAGCAGTGCTCAGTGACAAAAAAAAGCTTTATTTACTTTTTTTTTTAAATGGATGCATTAATATTCACTGATATTCAATTTCATGTGGATTCTTTTGTTTCGATGAGTGGATTTGAACAATCATCCAGCCGCTGTGGACCCTGGCACTGGAACGTAGGAAGGAGCGCTGAAGAGAAATATAAACGTATAGCCTGTATACTTATAGAAAATACAATTTTAATCCTTTCAACTTTTTGTTGTATGACAAAGAGACACACATTTGTATACAATTTTTGTATGTTTCAAACTAATGAAATGGCAGTCCAATCCACATACATTAGTAACTGGTGATTGCTCATTTTTATTCAACAGGTCACAAAGTCTGCATGTTTCTGATAGTTTGCCCACAAGAATCTTTCCTATATTCTTTCAGTTATTTCATAATATTTGACAACCTTATATTTCTTGTGCAAATTTAGGTCACTGATTTAAATGTTATTTAATCTAATATTTTAATACATTTTATTTTTATAAATGTTAATAAAGGAATTTTTCTCACTCAATCTGTAAACTTATTTAGAAAATCATTCAGACTGTTAATTCAGCCCCTTTAGCAACTACATTCGACTCTTCTGGAGTATTCTACAAGATTTTTACACTTTGATACCCAGGAGGGAATAAACTGCCAAACTCAAAGAAACCTTAGCTATGAAGCCTGATGACACAAAAAAAACCTAGTTAAGCTGCAAGCTGTTTCGTAAGACATAAATGCCAGAAGGGCCTTTATTTTCAAATACTAGATTCAGGCAAAAGTGAAGTCAATCTACTTGGCCCTGAAAATCTTTGAAGCACAGTGTCCAAACACAGATACTACACAAATTCTATAATACAGTAATGCTGTAAGGAAACGTGGTTACTCTTTTCAAGCACATGTCCTCTGTGTTTCATTAAAGAAATGTCAGTGACTGCCATCTTTCATCTGTACAATACTGCTGACCTTAGGAGGAAAGAAACATTCACTGTGTAGCTTTTATATTTCAGTTAGATCAAGTTAAAAATATAAAAGTAATATTAAGGCTACCTGGAGTGTATTAAATAGGATAATAAAAAATCAACATAATATATGTTCTCCAACACGTATTGTAACAAGAGGTAATGTAGTGATTGAGAATACAGAGAGCATAGTTAATGAATTTAATGATTACTTTGTTAATGTAGGTCCCAACTTGGCAAAAGAGATTTCTGTACCAGGAGGAAATGATGAAGTAGATTCTACTTCTTGTGAATGTAGCTCAATGTTTCTTGGTGGAGTCTGTGAGAGTGACATTGTAGAAGTGGTGAGTAAAAAATCCACAGATTGTGATGACCTTGACATGTCGTTAATTAAAGAAGTTCTTCATAATGTCCTTCAGCCGTTAACATATATTTGTAACAAATCATTTCAAACTGGAATTTTTCCAGATAAAATGAAAATTGCCAAAGTGATCCCACTATATAAAACTGGTGATAAACAGATTGTGTCAAACTATAGACCGGTATCTTTACTGCCTCAGTTTTCAAAGATTCTTGAAAAACTATTTGCAAACAAACTAGATTCTTTTATTGATAAATATGATTTATTGAATGATCATCAGTATGGGTTCAGAAGAAATCGCTCAACATCTCTAGCTGTGATGGAATTTATTGAAAATATTGCAACGGCTGTGGATAAAAAACAGTTTGGAATAGGTGTGTTCATTGATTTACGTAAAGCCTTTGATACGATAGATCATTCTTTACTTTTGCAGAAGTGTGAAAGGTATGGTTTAAGAGGTGTTGTACAATTGTGGTTAAATAGTTACTTGAATAATAGGTTCCAATATGTGAGTATTAATAACATGAAATCTAAACTTAGAAAAGTAACTTGTGGAGTTCTGCAAGGATCTGTTTTGGGACCGAAGTTATTTTTACTTTATATAAATGATATTTGTACAGCCAGTGATACTTTAAAATATGTGATGTTTGCTGATGATACAAACTTAGTTTGCTCAGGAAAAGACATAAAGAAATTACTGAAAACAGTGGAAACAGAACTCATGAAGTTAAATAGATGGTTTGTGTCACGGTTTGCCGGGGGCAAGCCGTGTGGAGTTGTAGAAAAGGACCCAAAAGGCGGCAGCTCTGGTGCATGTGAATATTTATTTACCACGGTGGGTACAAAACAGCACTGGTGGAAAAACAAGAAACCGGAAACCTAAACTGGGTAAGCTAATAACACAAACCAGAAACGAGGATGCAGGGAGGTCCGGGGAAATACATACGGAGAGACGCAGGGAGACCGAGGGGAAACAACACAGACGAACCAGCAATTACTATGACAGAAGACACAACTTAAATACACTCAGAGAACACAGGGAGATTACATACAGGTGGGAACACAGCTGGGAGTGATTAACATGACGAGACTAAGGAGGCAACTGAAAACACTCACATAAGACACAGACCTTCACAATAAAACAGGAACTTACACAAGAAAAGACACAAACTAAGAAACGCGGACTAGATACAGGAACACACGGGCAGAACAGAGTAAACACTAACCAGAGAAAGAATAGAACCACAATCACGAAGAGAAAACACAAAACGCTGGGTCAAAAGGACCCAGGATCATGACAGTTTGTATTTAATAAACTATCATTGAATGAAAGTAAAACAAAATTTATGTTATTTGGAGGTAGTAAAAGTAATATTAAAGTAAAATTGAATTTAAATAATGGTAAATGGTACCACATGGTACCATTTACCATTTAAATAATGTTGAAATTGAAAGAGTATATGAGACAAAATTTTTAGGAGTAATTATTGATGATAAACTTTGTTGGAAGCCCCACATAGAACATGTGAAACGGAAATTATCCAAGTCGATTTCTATTCTTTATAAAACAAGAGATTTTTTGAATAAGAACTGCCTTTATTTATTGTATACTTCCCTTTGTTTGCCTTATATGACCTACTGTGCAGAAATTTGGGGGAACACATACAAAACATATTTGGATTCAATATTTAAATTGCAAAAAAGAGCTATTAGAATAATAAATAAAGTTGGATATGGGGAGTCCACCAACCAGTTTTTTGTAGGATCGTCTATGTTAAAATGGACATTATATATTCTAAAACTTTAGAAATGATATATCGAGTGATGAAAAAGAATGTTCCAATTTGTATTTTAAGGATGTTTCAACTAAGAGATGGAAAATATGATTTGAGGGGGTCTTATAAGTTTGAAATGCCTAAAGTGAGAACCAATGTTAAGTATAGATGTGTGTCAGTTTTGGGAGTGAAATTATGGAATGGACTTAATGATGAACTGAAGATGTGTTTTTCTTTGTCATTCTTCAAGAAGATTTTAAAAATTAGTATTATACAAGGTTATAGAAATTTGGTTTGTTAAAATTTTTTTGTGTTGATTTAATTTCTTGATTTATCATTGATTTCTTTTCAAACTGTTATACAACTTATTTATCAATGCTATTTATTTTCTTAAGGATTTGATTATTTCTATGGGGGTAAGGGATAGGATAAGTATAAGCCATAAGGCTTCAGCCTATTCCTTTTTCGGTTACTGTTTGAGTACTTTTATGTAAAATTATAATCTGTTGTTGTTGTTGACTGAAATAAAAATTTCAATTCAATTAAAAAAAAATTCAAAAGTTAGATTTCTTTTGGTTGACTTGGTTGGTTGATATACAGCATAATTCAGCAAAGATTTTGAGGATTTAATATACATATAATCAAATTAAGTCAAATAAAACAATAATATTTTTTATTATAGTTCACATTGCAGATGTTTATGTTGAACTTTATGTTCATGGCGGTGCTGCCTTTATTGAATTACTGACATCATTGGTTCAGGTTTCTAGAGCTGCTTCCTCAGATCTGAAGCTTCTGCTGCCATTTCTTCCTCTGATCTCCACTTGGATGGTATGTCCTTATCCTCTTGATCGTGGTTTTGTAACTACAAAGACAATGAAGATGTGATATGTAATAATATATTGCCAGAACAAATTTGGATTGTTTTCTGTATTAACTAGTCCATGAAAATGCATTGAGATATCAGCTGTTATTGGGTTTAAAAAATGTTTACAGAGTGCAGATTTTCTTCTTCAAAACTGTACATGAGACCACTCTTTAAGTTCAGTATGGAGACCCAGTGATCAGCTTTTGCTTGCACAAACTCATCATAATGAATTTGTTCCTCGACTTGTTTGTACTTGTCACTGTATATTCTTTTATTGTTTATAGAAAAAAAGCGAGAGCATATGTAAGAAGATTCAAAATATCAATTAAATAGTTCCACTTAGCACATCAGGTCAACACAGTGATTTATACGTAAAACCTAAACAGCTGGTGGAGCTTGCACTTCATAACTTGCTTGTCTTGTGAATTGTGAACTGCAAAGTGGTCACTTCCTGTCTGAAAAATATGACATGGTTATTTAAAAGAATCTAGTTTTCTACTGTACTCATAGAGATAGGCTATTCACGCTCATGTAATAATCTGTCTCCTGGTATCTCTACCACACTCTTGAGACTGCTTGGAGACACAGGCTACGCCCACATGTACACGAGAATTGGATTGGAGTTTTGGATCACTGAAAACTGAGAAATTCCTCCAAGAACATCAGCTCGGTTTAATGTTGACTTTGGTGAGTGCCCGGTGTTTGATAACTTGTGTAAAGCGATCACTCAGCAAACTAATGTTAAAAAACCTCAATGTGAGCCCAAAGTATCACTGACCCAGCTGGGTGAGGCAAGTTCCGCTGAAGGCTGGAAAATAGGGGGCAGCGCTTACTCAGAGCTAGGTGAGGCCCCAGAGGCTGTTAAAATCTGCTGCTATTATGGCTCAGGTGCAGCATTTTTGTGGGGTTCAAAGTCCTCTTTATAGCTATACTTTGGCAAAACTTCCAATTTTTGCATCTGACTCAGCAAGAGCAGTCTGCATTGCATGCATTTCAGTTCTAGTGTCTATAGCAGCTTCTATTTGTTTGTCAAAGGAGCTTGCAAAGAAAAGCGTTTGGACTTCTTTAAGTTGCTTGAAGACGTTTCACCTCTCATCCGAGAAGCTTCTTCAGTTCTAAGGTCAAATGGTGGAGAGTCCCAGATATAAACCTAGTGGGAGTTTCCCCCCACAGAGGGACAAAAGGACCCCCTGATGATCCTCTAATCGCCTGAGCCAAGGTGTGAAACTGGGTGTGGGTCCCAATCAGCCAGAGTTTCGGGTGTGTTCATTGTGAAACCTGGCCCCACCTTATCATGCGAATTCCTGAGGTCAGATGGCCCAGGATGTGAGTGGGCGTTAAGGCGTCTGGGAAGGGATCTCAAAACTGGATTATAGATGGCAGAGAGTTGGTGTCGTAAACCCCCGCCTCTGTTCAAAGATGGTCGCTCACAGTGGACATAGATGCTTCTTTCACTCCTCTTTCAAACCATCTGTCCTCTCTGTCCAAAATGTGAACATTGGCATCCTCGAAAGAGTGACCTTTGACCTTTAGATGCAGATGGACTGCTGAGTCTTGTCCTGTGGAGGTGGCTCTTCTGTGTTGTGCCATGCGCTTGTGAAGTGGCTGTTTGGTCTCTCCAATGTAGAGGTCTGAGCATTCCTCGCTGCACTGTACAGCATACACCACATTGTTAAGTCTGTGTTTTGGCGTTTTGTCTTTCGGGTGAACCAGTTTCTGTCTGAGCGTGTTGCTGGGTCTGAAATGCACCGGGATGTCATGCTTGGAGAAAACTCTCCTGAGTTTTTCTGATACACCGTCTACATAGGGGATGACAATGTTGTTGCGTCTGTCCTTCTTATCCTCCCTCGCTGGTGTCTGGTCTTCCTTTCTTTGCTGACTTTAAGAACGCCCATTTAGGATAGCCGCACGTTTTGAGTGCTTCCTTTACATGTGTGTGTTCCTTCTTTTTCCCTTCAGGCTTAGAGGGAACATGTTCTGCCCGGTGGTGTAGGGTCCTAATTACTCCAGGTTTGTGTTCCAAAGGGTGATGGGAGTCAAACAGGAGGTACTGGTCCGTGTGTGTGGGCTTCCGGTAAACTTCAATGTTGAATTTGCCGTTCTCTTCAATGTGCACCGCGCAGTCCAGGAAAGGCAAACAGTTGTCCTTTGTGTCTTCCCTCGTGAACTTGATGTTTTTATCCACAGCGTTAATGTGCGCAGTGAAGGATTCCTTCCTTGAGATCCCTTCCCAGACGCCTTAACGCCCACTCACATCCTGGGCCATCTGACCTCAGGAATTCGCATGATAAGGTGGGGCCAGGTTTCACAATGAACTCACCCGAAACTCTGGCTGATTGGGACCCACGCCCAGTTTCACACCTTGGCTCAGGCGATTAGAGGATCATCAGGGGGTCCTTTTGTCCCTCTGTGGGGCGTCACTCCCACTAGGTTTATATCTGGGACTCTCCACCATTTGACCTTAGAACTGAAGAAGCTTCTCCGATGAGAGGTGAAACGTCTTCAAGCAACTTAAAGAAGTCCAGACGCTTTTCTTTGCAAGCTCCTTTGACTACGATGACCTGGATGACTGAGAACCTTCACAGACATGGCTCTATTTGTTTGTGTTCAACATCAGATTTCCTTTTAGCCTCCAAATTTGCCAACATTTTTAAGAATGAAGAGAGACAAAGAGGTCAAAAAAGGGGTTGGCTCCACACACATACGTGCATCTCCTGTCTTTTTTCCTTTTCTTTTTTTTTCTTGGTACATGTTCAAATTGCACCTTATAGAAATGCAATAATAAACACACACATGATAAAAAATAAATAACAACAATTACCTTACAAACACATAAATTAATTATACTAAATGAGCACCCCACCTTACAGTGCCAAAAAATATAAATCATTTGCATGTTACTATTAAATATTACTCAAACGAATGAGCCATGAAATCTGACCAATCTAACCAAGTATCAACCCATTACATTCATCATGCAAAATATTGGACATGAAATTAAGACAAATCTGTCTATGCATTTACGCTCCTACAAACATCTTCAGACTATGTCTCATTTGCTGGATGTGATATGGAAAATACAAATGGGACTGCTCTTACAATAAACCTTATGATCACATGCAAATTAAAAACAAACCTATTTCCATTTTGCTGCTGGGACTCCACTGTGGAGATGCACGTCTCATTTCTCCCCTTAGGCAGGAGCAGGAAGTATAGAGAGCTCTTTTTTATTAGACGTGGTTATTAGAATATTCATATCATAGTCCCCAGTCATTGATATTCATTTGCCACAGACTCTCTTGTTACAAATTCAAAATATCACAGTGAAATTTAAAATAGTCTGAAAGTCACGTTCATTATTTTCATAGTGAAGTGCTATAGTTCATTGGTTTGGGGATTCTGGCTCCTGAGGATAGATAGCTCACTGATATTTGTTCAAACTCAGATGTTTAATTAACATTATTAGCAGCCACATGTGACTCAGTTCATTAGCAGTGAATTGTCCTTTCATACTGCTGTGGTGACACACTGAAGCATGAGCTTGGGAGAACAATGCCAGTTGTGCAGAACTAGAAGATAAGTCAGCAGCCACCATAGTGCTGTTTTCATTTAGTTATGTTCTTACTGGTCAGCAGGAGAGAATGGGGAAATAGGCTGTCTTGTGTCACAGACATCTCATCAGTGATCAAGTACCCAGATCATATTTTTTTACAAAAGCCATGCAAGTCCTGGTACCCTCAACTATTTCTTAACATTTTTCACATAGCTTACCAAAGTATAAGCCCACACTGACTCAGATGTTTTTGTGTCCTGTACACAGTGACTGACAGTGAAAAAAATCCTTTTTTTATTTAAAATGAAATCTAAAATAATTTTTAAATGGACTAATAGGGATGGCCCAAAGTTGTCCATCTTACCTCATCGTAGATGCTGTCATTGTGCTTGAAATCCCCAGCCTTCCTGGGCAGCACGTGGACGTGGACATGCTGTAAACATACAAACAAGGTTTAGATATTGTGGTTGATCTGGAGAAAATCTTACTTTTTCCTGGGAGCACTATGACAGAGTTTCACAGTATGCTGGAGAAGCCATCAGAATGTTACTGGCATGGCACAAATCACCGGAGGGAAGGGTGCATTTCACCAAGCAGGGATTTTTTATTTTTATGTTTTTAAGAATTGACCTGACTTTATTCTAGGACCCAGGAGCAACAGATAGCTAACAGTTTTTGCTAATATACAATTGTACTATATACCTATACTACTGAGTATATCACTTTACAGTAGGTAACTAGTAATTATGCATTTTATCTACAATTTACAAAGAAATAAAAAGACAAATTCAGACCACTCCAATATAAAACTATGTTTTAGCAGCAGTGTTCTGGGTCCTTTGAAATTCAGAACCATTGCTTTTACATATCTTTATTTCTTGGTTTTGAGTAATTTTGCCATATTAATCTACACTGATGTCATAATCTGTAGTAAATGTTTTTACTTCATTAATTAAACTATTATTTTGTTTGTTGGCTGTGTTTACTTTAGAAGTAGAATTTCCCCAATTACGGGATAAATACATTTGCCTTTAAAATACAGAAGGTGTGTGTCTCTGAAATCCAAACTAAAAGCTCGTTCCACAGGGTCTGAAAGCTGAAGGCTCTGCATCCTAGAAATGCTACCCCACAAATAAATCAAACAAAGCCTAAGAATAAAGTGATAAGGATAATGTGGTACTATGAGATCTTTAAGATAAGATTGGGCCTCATAATTCAAGACCTTGTGTAACCCAGTGTTAAAAACAGGATTAAAAGTATAAATATTCATACTCTCACAATGGGAATAAATATTGATAAAAACAAAGTTAATTATAATAAATACTGATAAAAAGCATGTAAATATAAGTTTAATATGTACATATGTATATGTAATGTATAAATGGTGTGGGGGCAGGACTTAGTCCTTTAGAGTGTGTTTGTCAGATCCACTGAGCGACCAATCATTGGCCGGTCTGACCCTCCCCCAGACTGTGCGCTGCTCAGACACCTGTGTGTGCCTTTGTGTGCCAGTCAGATACGCCAGAGACACAGACGGTGAAAGATCAGTTTACCCGTGTGGCGAAGAAGCTAGCTGGATAGAGAAAGTCCTTTTTTCGGCGAGAATAATAAGAGTGATACTGTATTCCAGAGGCCGTGAGCCAACGTGAGCACTGTGAAGCCCCGTGTAGCATTTGTTGCTTCGCATGGTAAGTCCCAGGCAGTACACGTGCGCTAGCATAGCATGCTACCTGCCGCTAGCTCTGATGCTAACTTCCGTTAGCCATTTTGCAATGAAAGTGCCTCTTCTGAGGCTAAAGCAATTAGCACTGAGTCTGCTGCACTTTATACGAGATGTTCTTTAAAGGTTTATGTCACATTACTGTGGTATTGATGTATAATGCATGGTTTTGTGCGATGTTGTTATGTTAGCACATGTTCCCTTTTCTCATGGTGCTAATTATAGTTCTGCACAATTAAGTATTAGCAATGTGAAATTAAGTGCCTTCACCTGCACTTTACTTAGCTGAAACTTGATAAGTCTCAAGCCAATGTGTATTTTTAATGCACTGCTGAGCTATTTTGTATTATTTTAAATGTGTGTTTCCTATGCACTTTTCCCTTTGAAATGAGAATAATTTGTTGTACAACATAGAATATTTTGAAAGAAATTTAGAAGCACTACAAGCAACCAGTAGTAATAATAAGTTACAGGCATGATAGCTTAAATGTTGAACTACTGTGTTCTGGCCTGGTCCCCAGGTCAGGTTTTTTCCCTTTGCTTATTTGGATTGGATTGGTTTTGAGGACCTGAGAAGAATCGAGGATCCCTTTTCCAGTACTGGATGGCGAGCCCAGCCCAAAGAGCCGGATGAACTGGTAGATTGTAACCCGACTGGTTACACACACACTGAGTGACTATTGAACATTGAAAGACTGAAATTGACTTTAAAAAAGACACAAAGACAATCTATCCTTAGGTCGACCATTTGTGGGGTTTATTTTATTTTATTTTGTCTTCAAGAAGAGCGCTCTACTTTTGTTAAATGTGCACAACTTTAATAATTGCTAATAAATGCAATTGTGTTTTCTACACCTACTGTGTACAAGTCCTCTGTTGTCATACACCCTTGGCTCCTACGAATCTAGAACCTGTCTGATCTGGTCCATATTTCCCTTCTGTCCTCGTACTGTGGTTAAAGGTAACTATACTGCCGTACTACATACAAAGAAGGCAAGAAGTAGCACTAACAGGTCTAGTATTGCACCACCATTGTTACACTTGTGTGTCAGGTGAAGGATTTTAAAGTCAGTTCTGGATTTATCAGGGGGGCAATGAAGAGAAGCCAGTGTGGGAGAAATATGATTTTTCTTTCTTGTCCTCTTTCAAGTATACAAATGAATAAAATCCTTTTCCAGCATCACTCAGACAGGATATTTCTAATTTTAGAAATGCAGTGCAAATAGCAGAAAGCCTCCATATTTGTTTAATATGCACACAGAACATATTGTGGTTAACAATGAGTCCAACAGTGCACTTGAGGCCAAAGTAATATCATCTAGACTAAGATTTTACGTGCAGAGTACAAGAACCTTTTTGTCAATTAGGAGAAAGTAGTGGTACGTAATGATATGTCTCTAAGCTGGTTATGAATCATTTCTTCTATAATGATTAATATTATATTTGTGAAGAAGGTCATTACTAGTTAAGGGTAACGGACGCTTGGCTCAAACAGAGCTCTTACTTTTTGTCAGCCTGGCCACAGTGCTGAAGAAAAACCTGGGGCTTTTCTCTGTCAGTGACGTTTCACAGAATAAAACAAGTAAAACTTTTTCCAAACCAAAGAAAGATCTTTTAAATAAATGCAAAGCTATTTTCTCTCAAGCTTAAGACTTTTCTGGTTCGTCATGACTTTATACCAGGGTATGCCGGGGCATAAACCTCCAAAATTTCCTGCTTCCTTCGCATGCAGTGAGCATGTAACACTATTAACGAGATAATCGACCTCTGTGGGAGTCGAGTCCAGGTATCTTCTCTGCACAAAGAAGAGAAGAGCTTCTTTCAGTTTTGTTCCAACACATTCAGAAAGATATTTAGTGTACTGAAATTGTTTTTTCGTTGTTTTCCTTTCCAGTGCTGTGCAATCCATTGTAAAACTAAATGCCATTAAGAAATGGTGAGAAAAAAGATCATTTAAAAGTTTTTCCTGACAATGTTCTCATGGTGGGTGTGTGGAGACTGGAAAGAGGACCCACATGCAGGACTTGCAGGCTGATTGAGGAAGTTTTATTATCGAGACTGGATGAACTGAACATGGATGATGAAATGAACTGAATGACTGATCTAGACTGAGAACACACAGGCGGAATTAATGATGCGCAGAGGGACTGACCTGAAAAATAGGATCATGGCCAAGCTAGAAAACTGGATCCCCCGTAGCCGGTTACCAAGATTACGTGAAGTACCCTCAGAAGGTCTGCTAGATGATGTTAATGCAGCACTACGGACGATACTTACAACCACGATTACCGACACTAACAAGCTGATCTACAATACGGCAGCAGTGATCAGTGAGATGCTTGGCTACAAGTTGAACAGCCACAAGGGGCAGTACCCTCCATGGAGAAGGAGGCTAGAGAGCAAGATCAAAGTAGCACAGAGGGAGGTTAGCCAACTAACGGAGTTGCAGAAAGGTGCGGCAAAGAAGGTGCATAAGAAATACAGCAAACTATCCACACCTGAGGCCTTGGAAACTGCCAAGCAAAGACTCACAGCCTTGGCCAGCCGCTTGAGGAGGTACACCAGAGAGATAGAAGGCAGGAGAATAAACCAGCTGTTCTCCACAGAACCAGCAAAGGTGTACTCTCAGTGGCAAGGGAACAATAAGAGAACAGCACCACCAAGGCTGGAGACGGAGCAATACTGGAAGAGCATATGGGAGAAGGACGCAACCCATAACAGCAATGCTCAGTGGCTAGTGGATCTGAGGGCAGACCATAGCAACCTCCCTGAACAGGGTCCAGTAACCATCACAGTGGCAGATATCCAAGAAAGGGTCTCCAGTATGAAGAGTTGGACAGCACCAGGGCCCGACATGGTTCACGCCTACTGGCTGAAGAAGCTGACTGCACTCCACGAGCGTCTGGCAGCACAAATGAATCAGCTGCTAGTTGACCAGAGACACCCGGAATGGCTAACCGAAGGCCGGACAGTCCTGATCATCAAGGACCCCCAGAAGGGACCGGTCCCATCCAACTACCGACTAATAACCTGCCTCAGTACTACATGGAAGCTCCTATCAGGCATCATATCGGCTAAGATGAACAGGCACATGGGTCAATATATGAGTGGGGCACAGAAAGGGATTGGCAAGAATACCAGAGGCGCAAAACACCAGCTACTGGTAGACAGAACAGTCAGCCGAGACTGAAAGACCAGACTGACCAATCTGTGCACTGCCTGGATTGATTACAAGAAGGCCTATGACTCAATGCCCCACAGCTGGATACTGGAATGCTTAGAATTGTACAAGATCAATGGGACCCTAAGAGCCTTCATCAGGAACTCAATGGGGATGTGGTGTACAACACTAGAGGCCAACTCCAAGCCCATAGCACAAGTCACCATCAAGTGCGGGATCTACCAAGGAGATGCTCTGTCCCCACTGCTGTTCTGCATAGGCCTGAACCCCCTCAGTGAGATAATTGACAAGACTGGCTACGGATACCGACTACGGAACGGAGCAGTTGTCAGCCACCTCCTGTACATGGATGGCATCAAGCTGTATGCCAAGAGTGAACGAGACATCGATTCACTGATCTACACTACCAGGCAATACAGCAATGACATTGGAATGTCGTTCGGACTGGAGAAGTGTAGTCAAATGGTAACAAAGAGAGGGAAGGTAATCAGAACTGAGGGGATTGAACTACCAGAAGGCAACATTGCAGACATAGAGGACAGTTACAAGTACCTGGGGATCCCGCAGGCGAATGGGAACCATGAAGAGGCCGCTAGAAAAGCTGCAACCACCAAGTACCTGCAGAGGGTCAGGCAAGTCCCGAGGAGTCAGCTGAACGGTAAGAACAAGATCCGGGCTATCAACACCTACGCCCTGCCCGTGATCAGGTACCCTGCTGGGGTAATAGGCTGGCCAAAGGAGGAGATAGGAGCCACTGACATAAAGACAAGAAAGCTCCTTACCATGCATGGAGGGTTTCACCCCAAGTCCAGCACCCTGAGGCTGTACGCTGAGCGGAAGGAAGGGGGCTGGGGACTGGTGAGTGTCAGCACCACAGTCCAGGATGAGACAACGAACATCCAAGAATACATTGGGAAGATGGCCCCAACTGACCGAGTGCTCAGTGAATACCTCAGGCAGCAGAATCCCAAGAAAGTGGAGGAAGGCGAGGAACCATCATGGAAGGACAGGCCCCTGCACGGTATGTACCACCGGCAGATAGAGGAGGTGGCTAATATCCAGAAATCCTACCAATGGCTGGACAAAGCTGGACTGAAAGACAGCACAGAGGCACTAATCATGGCAGCACAAGAACAAGCTCTGAGTACAAGATCCATAGAGGCTGGGGTCTATCACATGAGGCAAGACCCCAGGTGCAGGCTGTGTAAAGATGCCCCAGAGACAATCCAGCACATAACAGCAGGGTGCAAGATGCTAGCAGGCAAGGCATACATGGAACGCCATAACCAAGTGGCTGGCATAGTGTACAGAAACATCTGTGCCGAGTATAACCTGGAA
Source organism: Copadichromis virginalis (assembly GCF_057382275.1). NCBI lineage: Eukaryota > Metazoa > Chordata > Actinopteri > Cichliformes > Cichlidae > Copadichromis > Copadichromis virginalis. The sequence goes on from NC_140622.1 coordinate 2,254,082, forward strand.
GTCCTGTGGTAAAAATGGGAGATGCCCCCAAGGGTGGTGGAGAATGACCGAGCTAAGATCCTGTGGGACTTCCAGATACAAACGGACAAAATGGTGGTGGCTAACCAACCGGACATAGAGGTGGTAGACAAACAGAAGAAGACGGCCTTAGTGATCGATGTAGCGGTTCCCAATGTCAGCAATATCAGGAAGAAGGAACACGAGAAGCTGGAGAAATACCAAGGGCTCAGAGAAGAGCTCGAGAGGATGTGGAGGGTGAAGGTAACAGTGGTCCCCGTGGTAATCGGAGCACTAGGTGCGGTGACTCCCAAGCTAGGCGAGTGGCTCCAGCAGATCCTGGGAACAACATCGGAGATCTCTGTCCAGAAGAGCGCAGTCCTGGGAACAGCTAAGATACTGCGCAGGACCCTCAAGCTCCCAGTTTACTCTCGATACCAATGCTGCCCCTTCAAAAGCGAGTGCCTTTACCGACATGACAAAAGTCGACACAGCGCGTCCTTTCTGCATTTTGGAGAAGATGACTTTGAGGATGAAGATGATGGAGTGGATCTAATTAGTTTATTCAAGGATTTAGTTTCTTGAAGGATAAACCGCCCGCAGGGGCATGCCGGGTGCTTATATATACATATATATATATATATATATATATATATATATATATATATATATATATATATATATATATATATATATAAAACACCCAGCACGCCCCTGTGGGCGGTCAATCCTTCAAGCTCGGGTCCTCTACCAGAGGCCTGGGAGCTTGAGGGTCCTGCGCAGTATCTTAGCTGTTCCCAGGACTGTGCTCTTCTGGACAGAGATCTCCGATGTTGTTCCCGGGATCTGCTGGAGCCACTCGCCTAGCTTGGGAGTCACCGCACCTAGTGCTCCGATTACCACGGGGACCACCGTCACCTTCACCCTCCACATCCTCTTGAGCTCTTCTCTGAGCCCTTGGTATTTCTCCAGCTACTCGTGTTCCTTCTTCCTGATGTTGCTGTCATTGGGAACCGCTACATCGATCACTAAGGCCGTCTTCTTCTGTTTGTTTACCACCACTATGTCCGGTTGGTTAGCCACCACCATTTTGTCCGTTTGTATCTGGAAGTCCCACAGGATCTTAGCTCGGTCATTCTCAAGGGGGCGTATCACATATTGACCACAGGACTTCCAAGCCATACATATCACAGATACTTCTGTAAACTATGCCAGGCACTTGGTTATGGTGTGCCATGTATGCCCTGCCTGCTGGTATCTCACATGCTGCCGTTATGTGCTAGACTGTCTGAGTCTGGCCTGTACCTGGGGTCTTACCTAGCATGCCAGACCCAAGCCTCTATCATACTTGCAACTTGTTCCTGTGATGTGTTTCTAGCTTGTTCCTCTGTGCTGTCTTCCAGTCCAGCTTGGTCAAGCCATTGGTAGTGTGATGGCCAAACCCATGGCCACACTCTAAAGTCAGTAACTCTTGTATTTTCATTTCTTCATTTGAACATAGTAATACACTTTAGTTTTCAATAACTTTATTGATTGGTTTGGATACATTTGTTCTATTGTTAAGCGCGCACATTTAGTTTACTTATGTGTTCATACCACTTCATTTTTTTCACTTTTGACTAACCTTTGTCTTTTTATTTCTTACCTGCCGTCATCCATGGGAGTTGCTGGACAAAAGATGGTAGCCAAGGTTTGAAACCACTAAATGCAAAGAGGGATAATTGGACCACACCACCACTTCCTACTGAAGGGGAGAATGTTTTTAAATTAAAGAAAACACACAAAGTATTTCTATTTAATTAAATATTTGAGTTTAGGGTTTAGTGGTTTTGATTTTCTTATTTAGTGTTTAGTTTATTAACAAACTAGATTGTACTGCATTGTGTTGTGATTTATGATTGTGTTTGTTTGTTGCCCCTCATGTGTCACAATGGTCTGATCAGCTATTATATATACCCCTGTGCGTCATGTTTAGGTCAATTATGTTTGTTTGGGCAGTCATTTGGTTTGTTAAGTTTGCAGTCTTTGCCTGAGTTCAGTTTTGTTTCTTTGACCTCTTTCATGAGCTCAACATTTATTACTTTTGTAAATCTAATTTTTGGGGGTTAAATAAATGAAAACCATATTTTTCTAATAATTCCTGGGACTCCTGTTTTTCAACTCAGTCCATCACAGGTAGGATTTTTCAATATCAGCCACTTTTTCTGTCTACTGGTGGTTCATGCCATGTAGGGGCCTGTTGTTCCATGATTGTTCCTCTTCTTGGTCCCCTTGTTTCTTGGGTTTCTCGCTGCCTCACGTATTTACTGAGCAATTAAATTAAATTTTATTTATATATCACAAAGCAAGGTGTTTAAAGCACTCTTCTGGGAGATCTCAGATATCACTCCTGGGATCTGCAGGAGCCACCTGCCCAGTTTAGAGGTCACTGCCCAAAGTGCTAGCATCTTGCACCCTGCTGTTATGTGCTTGATTGTCTCAGGGCCATCTTTACACACTCTGCACCTGGGCTCTTGCCTGGTGTGGTAGACCCTAATGATTTGTGATACCACTGATTTCCTTTCCGATCCAATATTGAATTTTATTTCATAATGCAATATGTAATTGTAATATTATTATAATATAGCTTCATAATGATTACAGGACATCACACTACTTGTTCTTATTGCTTAAAAATGCAGAAAAATCATATAGAAATAAATAAAACCTGAAGTTGTGCTATTTGAACACGTTGCCTGCCTGCAGCACTAAAGGACTCCGTGAGAGACGTCTGTCTCGCCCTAGCAGCACCTGTCCCTCTCCTCCTCTTCAGTTCGGCTCAACATAAGCTCGTCATATTCTGTGATATGATTTACTCTGAGGTGTTTGACGAGGTTAGTGGTGTTGCTACAACACCTCACTTTCTTGCCACATGTATCGCAAACCGCGTCTTGGCTGTTTGTGGAAGTAAAATATGCCCACACATGACTCTGTTTACACTCAGCCATTGTGAGTGCGCACGCCAGGGGCTGCCACACATTTATACAGCCGTATTTCGCATATGACTATGAACGGCATAAGAGGAAGTGGTTCCTTCCAATTTAGACGATCCGAATGATATAGTTTCTTTCCACTGTGTTCCTGTTAATGAAAAACTACAAATTTACCCCAAAGTACTAAAATATTGATATTTTAATATGAGAAGCGATTCTAGAACTTAAACTACTGGTATCAGAAGAATCGATATTTCTATATCAATCCGCACACCACTAGTATACCCATCTATGAACCTTGTGAGGTTGTTCCTGTGCCCTTCACACTTGGCTGCAAACCATTCCAGTGTGAGCTTGAGGCCATCACCTGATGAACCCAACAGAACAACATCATCCGGGAAAAGCAGAGATGAGATTCTGAGACCCACTAAGTGAATGCCTTCCGTCACTTGGCTACGCCTAGAAATTATGTCAATAAAAATTCTGAACAGAATCGGTGACAAATGGCAGCCCTGGCAGAGCCTATCACCCACTGGGAATGAGTCTTATTTATTACCGGCTATGCGACCCAACGGTTGTATAAAGATCAAATGTTTCCTTCTTGCCTCATACAGCATACAAGCACATCATCTAAACCTTTTACTCATTTGTTGCCAAAAACTTCTCCACTTATGATGTGCATTTCAAACTGTAATATGAGCAACACATATGCTGGATCTCATACACTGATATTTTATTTATTATTCATAAGGTTCAAATGCATCATACATTTTTTAATATAGTAAAAAATAGCACAACAGTACAGTGGATTATTTTACAAGAGGATGATTCTCTCCCCTCCTTTAACCTGTGAACTTTCCCAAAAGCTCCCAAGCAAGTGACATGAATTATTTCATGTAGCCTTCAACCAAACTAAAAATTACACCTTTTAGAAAAGATAACTGAATAATTCGCCATCTCCAGGAGTTTAGCTCTACAAGTTAATTATGATGATTATTTAATAGTGCATAACTATTGCAGAGGGTTCATGACATATTTCAAGGTCATAAATTATTAAGTTCTCACCTTCACAGTTTGTCCGGCTTCAGGGCCATCCTGGTGGGAAAAGAAAGGGGTAATTAGTCCAGAGATTAGAATTTAGATATACTTGCATTAATATTTTAAAGAAAGAATTTAATTTAAGATGAGGTAATAACATCTCACCTCCCCTAAAACAACCCCCTTGGTTTGTGTCAAAGCCGTCTTTATCCTGAGATATTTGTCTTCATAGGCAACTTTTTGGCTATATTTATTCAATGGGATTTAGTTTTTTAAATGTTCCATATTTAGACTAAAGTGCATACAACCAACGTTAATTGATGGGTTTTAACAAAGATATAGCAGTATCTGTTTAAGAATTACAGCCAACTCAAAATCTCCACTTCAAACCATTACTCAAAACCTTTTGGAACAGATGGATTTGCAGAACAGTCATTAACACTCGATCCAACAGCTATAATGTAAAAATACAGCAGGTAAATTCTCCATTTATCTTGTAGAGATTGTCAAATTATGTTAAATGTGATTTTTTATCTAATTGCATTTATGTATTTTGTATGTGATTTTTCCACTGAGCTTACCTGCAGTGGAAAAATTGCCCTGGCAATAGTCAGTTGGGTCACTCAGATTTCCCATGCTAGGAAATATTATTAAAACCTATTTTGTGGCTCTAGTCAGAGTGTGAGTGTGGTTTGTTACAGATGCAGCAGTACAAGACACAGTATGTTTGTTGTCCCTTTACTGTCCGCTGCAGCATAATACTCGCTGGAGGTGAGTGACTATTTTTTGCGCCTCGATTCTCTTCCAAAATGAAGGAAAGTGAAATAAATACTGAGTTACCAGTTTATGGGCCCACGCATGAAAAGACCAATCCTCTCACATGTACTATTGCTAAATCGCCACCTTTTTTTCTTTACTTTTGGTCCCTTGCGCAAAAAGATCTAAGAAAAGACCTTTTTTCAGATTAACATTTGATATGTTTTCAAGGCTATATTGTGAACAAATATGGTTGATCTGATCATTGAATCTGACTTTTCGTTTTTACATGTTACACAACTTTTCAACTTTCTCAGATTTGGGTTTGTAGAAAAAAAGATACAGTCAGTATCTACACAATTATGTGACCACACTGATCATTATTTCCCATCACCTTACAGTAAAAAAAATGAGCTACATAGTTTTTTCCCCCCTCTCTCTCTCCTAAATGTGCTTCAAGACCATCTCCATTGTGCCAGGGCCGAAACACTCACCACCAACATACCTGAACAACTGTCACCCTGTTGAACTCGTGCCCATAGTTATGAAATTTTTTGAGCAACTGCTCATGGCAAAGCTCAAGAGATGCTTGCTCCCCTCGGATCTTCAGCTCTCTTGGGTGCCGTGGACGGCTGGGGTCTCCTGGGTCTTACCCAGTCTACCTCTGGCTCTCGGGAGGGTGGCATTACTGCATTATTATCCTATTTTTTTATCACCCTATTTTTATTATTACCCTACTTTTCAAGTACCGTCATGGTTCTGGGTCATATCACCCAGCATTTTGAGTTTATGGTGTTTTCATGTCTGCGTCCTGTTATGATGCCTGTGGCATTCCTGTCCCCTGTGGAGTCCTTGTGATCATTCACCTCCTGTGTGTATTTAGTCTGTCAGTTTTCATTCATTTCTCATCTGTCCATCCTACTTTGTCATGCCATGATTCCAGGTCTATGAAATGATGCTTCTTCAAGTCTTCATGTTTCAGGTTTCCCATGTTAGGTTTCTATGTTCACGTCCAGCTCGCCCTTTGTTAAGATCAAGTTGGGTTTTTGCTTGTCTGCACCTGGGTCCACCAGGTCACTCCACAAAGTCAGTTTCTCCCCGACTGTGACAGTGACTGTTAAAAAATATTACCGAGTGTGTGGTTTACCTGAATGGCGATGGTGATTGAGGTGGCATTGAAGTGTTTCTCCACCAAGTTGGCGACTCTCTGAGCGGTGGAGAACAAATCTGCTAGCTCATCTGGCCGAAGATCCCGAAAACGCTCAACTGGTCTGAGTGGGCACACCAGCACATCTGAGCAGCTCTGTTAAGGAATTACTATGCTGCAGATATGGTTGGAAAGTCAGAAAGCACTGAGATAAGAAAGTCGGTTAGCTCTGCAATATTATGACAAAAGCTCGTGTTTTTCATTCAGCAAAGTAAATCTGAGAGTTTTTTGTTGAAGTAATATAAGCTTAAAAGATATAATCAGGCAATGCTTTTTAAAGTGAAAATTGTGAAAATGGCCTAGAAAAAATTGAGTGTACCCTTAACTAAATATTTTATTACAGCCTTATGAGACAAACTGCAATCCAGGGATTTCTGTAACTCCTGGTACAGTAAATAACCAAAACAAAAGGTTGCACTTCTGATTTGCAGCTCAAAACTAAGAATCATGTCAAACATGACACCTAAATATTGGATTTGGAGGTATTCATTGCTAGTAAATATACATGTGCTGACAGCTTCTAGTACCAATAACTAAAACTTCTGATGAGCTGTAAAATGTTTTCTCCCATCTACGTTTTTACTATAAAAAGATCTAACTTAAAAGAGTCTATTGGCCCAGGTTCAAAATGAGACACAGAGTATTTGGGGTGGCTGTCACCTTTGATTTTATTTTTATACTTAGGTATACTTATACTTTAGACTTAATACATATTTGCCTTAAACAAATATATATTAAATTTTTAACAATAATATTCTATGATAATTACAAAAGACCTCAGCAAATTTAAAATGCATATGCTGTTAATGAATTAACTTCTTTTGGATTACTTTCACTGGTTGAAACACTATACTTCATCACTGGCAGGAACTGATTGTAGCCAAGGATCTCGCAAAATCATGTCAGAGGCCAGCTGTCTGCTTCAAGTGGCTAAATCTTACTGCTCAAGAACCAGTGGGGAGCGAAAGTCATCAGAGATGCTTAGCATCCGATTTTAAACTCCTCCCCTCCACCTGGCAGGTACTAGAAAACCTCTCATACCACAACAACTAGAGACAGTTTGTTCCCCCACTGCCATCACACTCATAAATCATGACCAGTATCTGTGCTATATACCCATTCTAGGTTATTCTACAGGGTGGGCCATTTATATGAATACACCGTAATAAAATGGGAATGGTTGGTGATATTAAAGTCCTGTTTGTGGCACATTAGTATATGTGAGGGGGCAAACTCCTCAAGATGGGTGTTGACCATGGTGGCCATGTAGAAGTCGGCCATCTTGGATACAACTTTTGGTTTTTTCAATAGGAAGAGGGCCATGTGACACATCAAACTTATTGGTAATGTCACAAGAAAAACAATGGTGTGCTTGGTTTCAACGTAACTTTATTCTTTCACGAGTTATTTACAAGTTTCTGACCACTTGTAAAATGTGTTCAATGTGCTGCCCATTGTGTTGGATTGTCAGTGCAACCCTCTTCTCCCACTCTTCACACACTGATAGCAACACCGCAGGAGAAATGGCAGCACAGGCATCCAGTATCTGTAGTTTCAGGTGCTGCACATCTCATATCTTCACACCATAGACAATTGCCTTCAGATGACCCCAAAGATAAAAGTCTAAGAGGGTCAGATCGGGAGACCTTGGGGGCCATTCAACTGGCCCACGACGACCAATCCACTTTCCAGGAAACTGTTCATCTAGGAATGCTCGGACCTGGCACCCATAATGTGGTGGTGCACCATCTTGCTGGAAAAACTCAGGGAACGTGCCAGCTTCAGTGCATAAAGAGAGAAACACATCATCATGTAACAATTTCAAATATCCAGTGGCCTTGAGGTTTCCATTGATGAAGAATGGACCCACTATTGTTGTTCCCCATATACCACACCAAACCATCACTTTTGTTGTTCCAACAGTCTTGGAGGGATCCATCCAATGTGGGTTAGTGTCAGACCAATAGCGGTGGTTTTGTTTGTTAACTTCACCATTCACATAAAAGTTTGCCTCATCACTGAACAAAATCTTCTGCGTGAACTGAGGGTCCTGTTCCAGTTTTTGTTTTGCCCATTCTGCAAATTCTGTGGCCGATCTGGGTCATCCTCGTTGAGATGCTGCAGTAGCTGGAGTTTGTAAGGGTGCCATTTGTGAGTAGCTAATATCTGCCGAAGGGATGTTTGACTAACGCCACTCTCCAGTGACATGCAGCCAGTGCTACGCTGTGGGCTCTTGCTGAATGAAGCTAGGACAGCCACTGATGTTTCTTCATTAGTCACAGCTTTCTTGCGTCCACATTTTGGCAAATCCAACACTGAACCAGTTTCACGAAACTTAGCAAGCAGTTTGCTAACTGTAGCATGGGAGATGGGTGGTCTCGTAGGGTGTCTTGCATTGAAATCTGCTGCAATGACCCGGTTACTGCGTTCACCAGATATCAACACAATTTCGATCCGCTCCTCACTAGAGATGGCACAATACCACTTTTTTATGTCCGATACCGATATCATAAATTTGGATATCTGCCGATACCGATATGAATCCGATATAGTGTTTTTTAATCAACAAAACTGTTTTTTAAATATCTTGCTGCATTTTGTATAAGTTCATACTCAAGTTTAAAACAACAACTACACTAAAGCTATTCTGTTATACCTGTATGCAAAAAAAATATTTCATAGTTCAGCAATACTGATCAATCTAATAAACTTAAACCTGCACCATCCTCCCTATTCTGGTATTTTAAAGAGTACTTAGCATAAATATTAAGCAACCTAACTAATAGTGTTCCAACTCCCAGCAACAACAAAAATAAATAAATAAAAAATAGGGAACCACCCCTCACGCTCCACCTCATGATGCTTAATCGACGTAATCAACCTTAATTTGATGGAGTGTGAAAAAAAATGCACAGAAATCAATTATTTTTCAAGAAATATTAAATAGAACATCTTTCTTCAACAAAATTGCAGACTGCACAGATGGTACCTTCCCAAAGGAAAAAGTACTATAGCTTACTAGGGTATATATATTAGACTTAATAGTCACTATATACAGTAATTGACTTCTATTCATTTTACATCAAATTAAAACTTTGGGTGTCAGATAATTATTTATTAAAAGCTCGACATTTTAAATGAGAATAAGAAAGAAAAGTATGTCTTTGTGCCCCTTTTCCCTGTTAATGCCCTATCGGCCCCCCTGGCTAAACTTTTCTAGATCCGCCCCTGCACAGTTACCAGTGTCAGCTGTAGAAAAAGATCCTGGAGTAGAAAGTAATATTAAATACATTCTAACAACAGCTGATCAAGCTTAAACGTGCTGCTGTTGTTCAGCCGCTGGTTTCCTCTTTCTGGTGCAAAGTGGGCCAAAAGCAAACTAGAGACACGGACTCGCGACAGAAAAGCCGATCAGCTGATCGTTAAGCAGTTTCATGATTGAAGTAGCAGCAAGAAGAGGCAGTCGCTCCATATATCGCTTGTTAAGCTTAACGCAGGAATGCTTTACAAACATTCAGAGATGGACTTACACACTTGCTTTACTTCTCTCGGGGATAACTTTGTCGGAGATGAAATGCCGGGTTGCTAGCGAAGCTCCAAATGCTATCCAGACCACCGACAGGTCCTGCATGCCACAGCCGCTCTATCACGTGATGCATACTGCTCCGACGTGCTAACGTTCTGAGGCGAGTTACGGCGTGTTGCAAGTTTTGTGAGGTGCTTTCGTGATATTTAATGGATCGGATTACATTTTTTATTTTTCTCCGATATCCGATCCAGTAATTTAGGTCAGTATCGGACCGATACGTAATATCGGATCGGTCCATCTCTACTCCTCACATGTTAACCTCTTCGACATGTCAATGGCTGTGAACAAAGAGAGAATTGTAAATAATTCATGAAAGAATAAAGTTACATTGAAACCAAGCACACCATTGTTTTTCTTGTGACATTACCAATAAGTTTGATGTGTCACATGGCCCTCTTCCTATTGAAAAAACCAAAAGTTGTATCCAAGATGGCCGACTTCTAAATGGCCACCATGGTCACCACCCATCTTGAGGAGTTTGCCCCTCACATATGCTAATGTGCAACAAACAGGACTTTAATATCACCAACCATTCCCATTTTATTACGGTGTATCCATATAAATGGCCCACCCTGTAGAGAGTTACTACACTCTGCTGTTACTGTACACATACTCAGCATCACATCTTTATCTATCTATCTATCTATCTATCTATCTATCTATCTAGATACTGCATCATTATATATATATATTTATTCATTAGGGGTGCAACGATACTCGTATCGATATTGAACCGTTCGATACAGTGCTTTCGGTTCGGTACGCATATGTATCGAACAATACAAAATTTTTAATTCATTTTATCAACTTTTTCTTCTGACGATGCTGTCTGTGTTGAACGCTTGGTGGATCTGCGCTCGACAGTGCAGCCTAGGCGGAGTAGTCGAATGCAGATTCACAGAGTGTATGACCCTGAAGGTAAGCGCGTCATGGACTAAAGTACAACAGTATGTTGGATGTGCCACGCAATGCTCAATTACATGGGTGGGAGCTAGTGTGTTAGCGCAGTTAGCTCGTTAACGTGTTGGCCGTGTCTAGCCCCATGCACGGGGCGATCAGGGGTAGCTCGTTAACGGAGATTTGCCGTGTTGTGGCGTTAAGGTCATTTCAACGAGATTAACCTGAAATCACTGGTGGGAACACAACGAATATGACTGCACACTTACGCCGACGACATCCTAGTGCAAAGACAAGTGGAAGCAGACAAAAACAACAAGCATGCATGCTACAAACTTTACCCGAGTCATTTAGACAGCCGTTAGCACATGATCCTCCTTATGGGGACCTGATATGTTTAATATGCTGCTGAGAATATAGCCCAGAAGAAGCGTATAGTATACACTGTAAAAAAAATCCGTAAAAATACAGTACAATCTACTGTATAAGCGTGAAGGAATTTTCCGTATTAGTCATTTACAGGTATTTTTCTGTATTTCTCAACTACTGCAATGCATTGTTGGAAAAAGAACCTGAAAAGGAGGGAAAAGTAAGCGCAAGAGCAGCCATTAGGCTTCTTTCAGGCTTCATCTGGATTTTGGATTCTGAAGTTGGAGAAACTGCCTTCAAATTTCTGTGGTAAGTATTAAAACTCATGTTTCGTTTTATTAAAATAATGTTTTTCAAAAGACTCCGTGTTTTTATTTAGAAAGAATTGTTAATTTATTTGTTAACTGGTTTCGGCTGTCTCCAGACAAGTCAGGAATATTTTGCTGACTCATTTTTTAAAATAATTGTTATTTAGGTTTAACATGACTTAAGCTTTATTTTAGTTAATGTTAAAATAATTTTTACTGTGATACCACCAGTTTTGCCCTTCAGTGGCTGAACCAGTTTTCATAAATATTATAGTTAGCTGTCTGTGTCTCTCTGGGTATTACACAGCTGTGACTGCTAACTAGCTAATTAGCGAAAGTCAGCGATGTGGATAACTGGGAAAGTGAGAACTTCATGGTCCTAGAAATTATTCTAGGACTCTAATAAGTACTGTATCAATACCTGTGTTTTACAGTTGGCTCTACTGTACACTTTAAAGGGTTTCAGGCAAAGTTACACTAACCCTAGTTTAAGCCTCAGACCTTCCTGGCTGACGCTAGCAAATGCTAATGTTAGCCTCTGATTTGGGCTGCTAAAGTAAAGACTTTTAGCTAGCTGACCAGCATAGATTATTTCGGTGGTTAACAGACTGTAGTGGTAAAATTATTGAAAGTATAGTTTCACCTCAGCACATTTACAATTACAGTATGTCTATTTTGTAGCACATAGAAATGTTTAGTTAATATTTACAGACAGACACATTTTCCCTGTAACTGTGTTTTTACTCCAACATTTGTTGAAAATGTAATTTATGAAATGCTGAGCAGCATTTCTTGTATGTGGAATATTTTTGTCACCCCACTGTGCTAATGTGATTAAATACTAAAAATTATTACTAAAAAAATTCAATAATAAATCAATAATAACTATTTCTTGATTGAACTATAATGTTTTTTTTTTTGTTTGTTTGTTTTTTTTTGCCTGTCCCATTTGGTTCTTTAGCCATCAGAATTGTTGTCTGAAGACCAACAAGGATACCCAATGGATTTACTTTGCCAAATGGATCATCGTGGCATTGCCATATTGGTCCATTTGGTCGATCTTTGTTTTTATTATTTATTATATTTTATTTTCAGATGTTACAGACGGGACAGACATGAGTGAGGGATAGGAAAGGGAGAAAGAAAGAGGAAGGAAAGGAAAAACAGAAGGGGAGAGGGACAGTGAGAAAGGGGAAAAAAATCTCCTGGATCACCTGTTGAGAGAAGAATAGAAAACAAGCAGAAAAAAAACAAAGCAACATACTAAACACAACACCATCGCATTAATCTAGCTAAGTGTAAACAGCAGTAAATACTAAATATTCAATGTTGTTGTGCAGCACGCAGGACAGATGTGCTTCGAAGTAGCAGCCAAGAAAGGTGTAATTTGGGTCTACGAGCAGTGAACACCCGTGTGCATACCTGTGTGGATCAGCGCGCTTGTATTCCAAAGGTTGAACTATAATGTAAGCGCAGTGCTGGTGTGCAGGGGCTCTATATGCCTTGTCTATATCAAGCTTTTAGCCAAATATAAGCAGAGATATTTGTATCTTTCTTAAAAATCCAGATCCTTACAGATTATTTGAGAAATGGATCAACAGCTATCACTACTTGAAGCACTTTAAGTCCTGCAGTGGAAAAATATCCCTTATTTCACCTTTGATCACACACTTTGGTTTTCCAGTGCAGAGCAATGGCCAAGAAAAGGAAAGACTTCCCCGAGTGAAAAAAAAGATGAAGATACAAGCTGGTGATGATCCAGAGCAGCTGGTCTCAGGAAATGAAGAAAAACCCTGATCACCTTCTCTACAAACACAAGGTGAGTTTAATGTTGTGGTTGATTTAGTTTTTCAAGGTATGTATGTTACTTTAATTATAAACTGCTTTTGCTGCAACAGAATGGTGTTATGTGTATGCAACTCTACGTGAATTATAATCCTTTGTAGGGCTGCGTGATATGACCAAAATCTCATATCCCAATATAAGACGTATCTCTCCTGATAACGATATATATCACAAAATAGTGCATTTTCTGTAAATTCTGTGATTCTCGGGCAACTCGACTTATGTGAAATGTTTTCAGTTGGGCGTCGTGTACCTGGAGTCGAGTGTTTTGACCGATGCATGAAACTATACATTTTTAGACATGAGTTTAAATGGCCGCCATTTTCTTTCTGAGTATTTATTACACGGCGTGCTGCAAGGAAAAGCCTGTTCTAACGTTTGAGTCTAAGGATTATTTTGAGCACCTGACGACTCTTTTTTGCTTTTCATTCGTAAACTCTCTCGAAACTCTTTCATGTGATTCTTGTGTAGGTGGTTAAAGAGGTTTGTCGTGTTCGAGTGGTGGTGGGGACCAGTTTGTGGCATAATTTGCATAGTACAGTTTTCTGGGGCGTGTCAGACTTTTCATAACCAAACCATGTCCATGCTACAGAGGTAGCCCCTCATTTAACAATAAGGTCCTCGATTTCTTTTGACTGGTCCTTCTGGTTCTGCCTCATCCTTGCTGGCCATGCTGGTATTCTCTGTGCCTTCATCTGCGTGGTGACTGTAAGCGCCATTTATAGTTACTTGATGTTTTTATTTGAGGTCATTTGTTTGATGCATATTCTGAAATTTTATGTTTGAGAATAATGTATATCATTTCAGTTTAGTTTGAAAAGTCTCAACAGAAACTTGAGCTTTATTGTGAAAGGTTTATGTGGAAAATAAACAAGCGGACGGCGGAGCCACACGATGGTTTTATCCTCATTGTTGGTAACGAAAGTACGCGTAAAAACAGTCACTTGTCCGTCCATAGTGTGGTTATTTTAAGTATAAGAGAAGGAGAGAACTTTAAGAAATAATATAGCAACTACAGTGACCATCAAAACCATGAAAAAAATATTGCCGTAAACAGTTTATTTTGCAACACCACAAAACAAAGAATAGTGTATAATATGAAACGATAGACATTTTTATATCGTAATCTGATATATATCGTCATATCGCACAGCCCTAATCCTTTTTTTGTTTATGTTGTTTATGCTCTAGGTAAAAAAAAATTATAAAAATACAAACTTTTTAAAAATGTCTTGTTGTTTCTCTTTTTTTCCTCAGAATAAATTGCGACCAGTCTCAATGGCTGACACGGAGGAGCAACACAGCGACACGTTAACTCCGACTGCTGCAGTTCCTGTATGAACTGAGCAACTCTTAAAATCCAAGGAAAAGCTGTGTGTATTTTACTTAAAGCTCAGATGGACCTTGATGTACTAACATGCAGGCTGCATTCAGGACTTTGTCACACTGTTATATGAAGAGCGGTAACAAGACTTTGTAGTAATTTGTCTTACTATTGTCTTATTTGTTGTGATTTAGGGTCTGTGCGCACAAGCAGAGGTTTTTGTTTGTAACTGTAACCTCGTTTTCAGAGCCTTGTCTAACATTTAATGGTCACGAAATATGTCAGACTTTTTCCTCTACTTAACCAGCTTAGAGAATTTGAACACCGTGGAGAAAAAGGTGTGCATTAAGGATTTTGAACTATGATGTTTAAGTGTTGTCACTGCTGAGGATTCGTGGACACAGATCCTTATTCACTATGCTGCTGTTTACAGTTTAACTTTTCATCAGAACAAGCACTTCTAATTATACTTTGCTCCTCACTGACAAAACAAGTCCCGTAAATACACTTTTATCTTTAAGTTTGGGACAGTAATCTGTCTTCATTTATTATGTGTTGTAGTTATCATATGGGGAAAAGTCCTGTGGTTATCCATCAGTCCTGTTCGAATAAACCCAAAGTTCAGGAACATCTTCTTTAGATCTGTTCAGTTGTATTCATGTGGCACCACTTAAACAGTCAACAAATTTTGACTCAAGTATGTTATATTGTAAGGTAAAGAGCCCAAAGAGTTAATCTCAGACAAATGTTCACACAAATGTGAATTACATTCACTTCATTAATGAAGTGAATGCAATTCAGTAATCAAAGGTGTTTGGCTATAACTGACTACATGTGTATACTGTATCATAAGTGGACAGAGATGGATGTAAACCACACCTTAACCATTTGGCTGAGGCAAAACTACCACAAGGCAGTGATTCTAACTCAAAGGTACTCTGGATATTATTAAATGTGAACATGTCGTTAAATATGACATTTTTTGTTTGTCAGGTGTCCTGTTTGAAGAAAACACTTGGTAGCCACTTGAATGAATGTAAATAAACACATTTACATGAGGGCAACCTGATTTCAAGGAAATAAAAATGCTCAAATTTGAAAGCTTGTGAGTTATTTTGTTCATGTATCAGCTGTTTAGTAGTTTTATGACAAGATGGATGCTGTCATTATATTTTAGTATAGTGTTTGAGTTAAGGAGAATAAAAGAATATTTAACATTAATTGTACCAATGTTGTTGTGTACGAAGCACAAATTAATTTAAGTTTTAATTTATGAATTTTTGAGTACATGGTGTACTAGGTTGTAATTGCATAGAAATGTACGTTTAAGGATATAAAGAACTATATTTAATGAGTTACAGTGAAAAGAAGTGCTTGGAAATAGTAATATAAACAGAAATTTCAATTTTTCTATTAACGGAAAATATCAGTTAATGATACAGAAAATATACTGTGAATAAACGGAATTTTCTGTTTTATAGCTGAAGGAAATGTCCGTAAATAGTACAGAGAGTATACTGTAAATCTACAGAATTTTCCGTTTTATCATTTACAGAAAGGTCCGTCAAACCTCCGTAAAAAAACAGAAAATGTACTGGCAGAAAATTACCAGGACATTTTCTGTTTTTCTACGGAATATTTTTTTACAGTGTAGCTTTTATTTTGGAAAGAGCCATTTCTCTGTAATAAACTCTCTTTTCCAAAGATGAGTGATTCCTCAATCAGATACAGGGCTCGCAATATCGCTAGCCCGACGTCCTGGGGCTAGCGATTTTTCCAGTCGGGCTACCAAAATCTATCTCTGCCCTGCCTGTCGGGCTATTGTAGGAAGGAAAAGTATATGTCAATGCTTTTGCATTCTTTCGGAAATGTAGCTGGGTAATTATGTCATTGGCATCGGTGAGCCACTGTCAATATGTGACATATTGAAATCGCGTTTGAATTTGCGCTTGTTTTTTGCTTTCACTCTGCAATCGCGCGAACTGTGTATAGAGAGCGACAGCACTGATCTGTGAGTGATGATAATTTGTGCACCAATTCCTCTGACATCGTCTTATCAATCGTCAGCTTACTATGCAAACATGACAAGTGAAATCTCCCGCAGCTTAAACATGTGAGTGTCACGATGAGTTGTGTGGCTGTCAGTGGCTGGACCCACGTGCAGGACTCGGAGACAAAACATTAACTTAAACGACGGCTTTATTTGCTGGAGAGTCACCCTTGGACGATACATAAACAACAACTTAAACTAACTAGACAGGAGATGCTGAAGGTAGACGACCATGGATACACACACAACAAACGTGGAGGACGCAACAACTGGCAGGGAAAAACACAGGGCTTAAATACATACTGAGGTGATTAGGGAATGTGAAACAGGAGGAGAGCACAGCTGGGACTCATCAGACATGACAAGGGGAGGCAAAACTCAACACATTGACATAGTACACTGACTTTCAAAGTAAAACAGGAAACTGAACAGACGAGGACTAAACTAGGGGATACAGTGACAGAAATCAAACCCAAGAGAATCAAAACACATCATGAAAACAAAGATAACTAATACAAACAGAAAAACACTGAGTCCACAGACTCAGGACCGTGACAGTGAGAGGTTGATCGCGCAGAGAATCGCTGAGCTTATGTGAGTGCGTGTGTAAAAGCATTTCAGTTCTGCTGAGCCAAATAAGACAGGTCAGGGTGAAGAAGTGACAGCCAAAGAAAAGCTTACCACAAAACGGAAAAGTTATGACAAATCAGACTATAAGGCAAAAAGAAAGTGCAGCTTTATGGTTTCATGGACAAAAGAATTTCTGTGGCTGCAATATGACTGTTTGCTTTTTTTCAACAGGCCAAACAAAGGTTAGTTTTAATGTTTGCTGATGAATTATGATTATTTAAAATGATTTATTTCAGCAGAAGTTTTCAGTCTGATAGCTGCTATATTTTCACGAGCCATTGATTTGCTTTTTGTTGTTTTGCTTCCTCAGGGATAAAACTAGTGTAGTGATTTGTGCTCTGCAATCATAAAGCACACAAAGACAAACCATTATAGCAGTGGTGATTAATTTGTATTTTAAAATATGGATACAGTGTATCTATATTAGTAAATAATCTTTATTCAAATAAAAAAATCAACACAGTTTCAATGACTTCAAAAAGGAGGTAATCTAGGAGGTAAAATATTATTCTGAGCCATCACAGAACAAATGACTAGTTAAATGGAATTCTCACAGTTATAATTGAATGTTTCTGAACCAATGTGGACGTCTTCTCTCACACGGGCTGCTGTGTATAGCTTAGAGGCCTGCAGTAAAGGCAGGAATGATGGTGTAATCATCATAAAGCATGGACGCTGCAGATGCAACTAAATGAGCTTGCCTTCCAAGCCATTAACTGCATTTCAGATCCAGCATCTTTACCACAGAGCTTTCTTCTCATAGTAGCTGCCTTTCTGTGCTTTAGGCTACACTCACCACAAGCTCTATCCACTTAAGCTCTTTAGAGAGTCCATTAGGGAAATGAAAGACACCATTTGTGAAGATACGATGCTTATTGGAGAGATAATCAAGACGCTTGATTTGCCTTGGGCCCATGACTTGCTGTAGTTTACTGTGGGGTCAAGAAGACACAAACAGTGCATTCTAAACAGACACAATGCACCTACAATTTAACAAAGGCAGAGAAAAAACACCAAACCACCTGTCAGTCACACAACTTGCAACATGCTTTTTCATTAAAAGTTCAAGAAGACTGCAGTGCAGGTAAACAGCCTCAGAACCTGTAAATACACTACCAGTCAAAACTTTGGACACCTTCTCTTTTAATAGTTTTTCTTTATTTTCATGACTATTTACATTGTAGATTCTTACTGAAGGCATCAAAACTATGAATGAACACATATGGAAAATATGTAGTAAACAAAAAATGTGAAAAATAAGCCTTTGCTTTGATTACTGCTTTGCACACTCTTGGCATCCTCTCTCTGAGCTTCATGAGGTCGTCACCTGAAATGGTTTTTAATGATGTGTCGGTCGGAGCCGGCTCTTTGAAGTGAACAAAGGAAGTGTTTTGTTTGTTTTCTTTCTCTCACCCTCTCTCTCTAACTTGTGTTTGCGCTGAGCAGAGGGGTGGTAGTAATTCCACACTCTTCCAAAAAATCATCCCAGGCCCATATGACAGAGAATGTGCATCTTCTTTTTGTTTTGCATATTTTAATTTATATATTATCGTGTTGTGGTTTGCAGTGTTTTGTGTTGTTTCACTTTAAATTTGTTTAAAAGGAAAAAACTGAAAATTTTACTAGTTAAAAGTTGAATTGTATATATATAGTTGTTTTTTGTATTTTATAATTAATTTTTTACATATTATGTGGAGTGAATAAATAAAAGCATATTTATATATAAACATATATAAATAAAAAGCATGTTTTTTTAACATTAGTAATTCATTTTGTGCATAATTTTATATTGTTGTTGAAAATTTATTAATTAAAGCAACAAAACAACCTGAAGAGCCGGGAGCCGAAAGAGCCGGAATTCCCATCACTAATGGTTTTCCAACAGTCTTGAAGGAGTTCCCAGAGATGCTGAGAACGCTTGAGGGGCGGGGCATCAGACCTTTGCATTCATTATAAAGGTTGGTGTTGTGCCAAAAAATGATTTTCAACGTTTCCTTGTGTTTTTTGTGTGTGATATCTTTATCTATGTTGGTAAATAGACTTCGGTGAACAGGGTTTACAAAGGGGTTATATGTAAAGTTTAAAAATGACCTGTTTTTCAAGTATCTTTATAACTCTGTGTTACTGTATTTACATTATAACCAATCCAGTCCTCTTTGTCCATGTCATGGCGAGTGCTGTGTGGCAGGCAGGTTGAAGGACCCAAGTGAGGACTCAGAAACAGAGAGTTAAGCTTAGGGCGCAGCTTTGTTGCTGGGAAAAACCATTTCAGGTGACTACATCATAAAGCTCATTGAGAGAAGGCCAAGGGTTTCCAGTGCTGTCAACAAAGGAAAGGGTGGCTAATTTGAGGAATCTAAAATATACAAACATATTTAGTTATTTATTAATTTTTTCTTTACTACATAATTCCTTATATCTTGCTTCATATATCTGATGTCTTCAGTATGTGTATGCAATGTGCAAAGTAGTACAAATAAAGAAAAACATTGAATGAGAAGGTGTGTCCAAACTTTTGACTGGTAGTTTACAAATAGTCATTTATTTACTTTTATGTTGCTATACACTGCATAAAGGCATTTGACTTTTAAATTTAATCTAGCAGTCCGCCACTTTAAATCTGCAAACACAATGACAGTGTAAAAGTGTATCCACTATTGGATTGTCCCTCATAAATAATCATGTCCAGGAGCTTCAAAGTGATTAGCAATGTGGAGACACGTCACAATCATGCACAGCTCGCCACCCAAGCAAAAGGCAAAGAGAAGGAAGACTATAACATTCTCATTTTCCATCATCCGCTCTATTCCTCTGGGAACTCGGAGCTCTGTAGTAAGATTGAAGAAGAACCAAAACTCTCATCTTTCCTTTCATCTTTTCCCAAACTCAACTGCTGTCATAAAGTTTTAAATGCAAACCTCACCAGACTGCAACTGCTTGCTATTATTCTGCTAACCATCCCTTGGTTGATGCTGAGAAGAAAAAGCACAATGAGGGGAATTTGGGGGGGCATCTGTTTGTTAATGCTACCACTTCCATAGCTGAAATTCATTAAAGGCTGTTCAGAATTTAGGCTTCACATTGCTCTGTGCATTTATTACAGTACATCAGTCAAATAGACGATTGTATACCTGCACATTTGGCAGAAGAAGATCTTCATGGGAATTAGCCTTTGCAGTTTTCTTGCTTAAAATAACCACAGAGCTTCTGAAGAAAGTGATAGGAAATCAAGTGCAAACACATTGGCCCTTAGATGCAAAGTCTTACGGTAAGGTGAAAACAGATCGGAAGCATGAAAAATGATTGTGAAATGATGCTGCTAACATTTTTGTCCTGGTTAATTACACAACAAATGAAATGTGAGGGAAAAAATGACCTCACAGCCTCCACTGGAAATAGTAACAGCAGCTGGTACAGTAACTGTTCTTATTACTTTGGGTTTAGTAAGTGTCACTCTTTGAGACGTCTTTGGGAGAGTGAGGGAGCAGAAATTGTAGGAGGTCAACTTTCTTCTAATTGGCTGGCCCTCACAAACAGAATGTTCAAGCAGTAGGTAAGCATAATTTATGTACCCACAACGAGAACTCTACACCTGAGATGACCACATTTAAGGACATCCCCTCTCACTGACATCATAAGAGCCACGAACATGAATTAATTTAAAACTTGAGCTGTAATTTATGTACAAACTGACCTCAATGTTTACAATTGTTACAGTATATAGTAGAGATGGACTGATCCGATATTACGTATCGGTATCGGTCCGATACTGACCTAAATTACTGGATCGGATATCGGAGAAAAATAAAAAATGTAATCCGATCCATTAAATATCATGAAAGCACCTCACAAAACTTGCAACACGCCGTAACTCGCCTCAGAACGTTAGCACGTCGGAGCAGTATGCATCACGTGATAGAGCAGCTGTGGCATGCGGGACCTGTCGGTGGTCTGGATAGCATGTGGAGCTTCGCTAGCAACCCGGCATTTCATCTCCAACAAAGTTATCCCGAGAGAAGTAAAGCAAGTGTGTAAGTCCATCTCTGAATGTAAAGCATTCCTGCGTTAAGCTTAACAAGCGACTGCCTCTCTCTCTTGCTGCTACTTCAATCATGAAACTGCTTAACGATCAGCTGATCGGCTTTTCTGTCGCGAGTCCGTGTCTCTAGTTTGCTTTTGGCCCACTTTGCACCAGAAAGAGGAAACCAGCGGCTGAACAACAGCAGCACGTTTAAGCTTGATCAGCTGTTGTTAGAATGTATTTAATATTACTTTCTACTCGAGGATCTCTTTCTACGTAGCTGACGGCTGTAACTGTGCAGGGGCGGATCTAGCAAAGTTTAGCCAGGGGGGCCGATAGGGCATGAACAGGGAAAAGGGGGCACAAAGACATACTTTTCTTTCTTATTCTCATTTAAAATGTCGAGCTTTTAATAAATAATTATCTGACACCCAAAGTTTTAATTTGATGCAAAATGTATAGAAGTCCATTACTGTATATAGTGACTATTAAGTCTAATATATATACCCTAGTAAGCTATAGTACTTTTTCCTTTGGGAAGGTACCATCTGTGCAGTCTGCAATTTTGTTGAAGAAAGATGTTGAATCTATTTAATATTTTAATATATTGAAAAATAATTGATTTCTGTGCATTTTTTTTTACACTGCATCAAATTAAGGTTGATTACGTCGATTAAGCATCATGAGGTGGAGCGTGAGGGGTGGTTCCCTATTTTTTATTTATTTATTTTTGTTGTTGCTGGGAGTTGGAACCCTATTAGTTAGGTTGCTTAATATTTATGCTAAGTACTCTTTAAAATACCAGATTAGGGAGGATGGTGTAGGTTTAAGTTTATTAGATTGATCAGTATTGCTGAACTATGAAATATTTTTTTTGCATACAGGTATAACAGAATAGCTTTAGTGTAGTTGTTGTTTTAAACTTGAGTATGAACTTATACAAAATGCAGCAAGATATTTAAAAAACAGTTTTGTTGATTAAAAAACACTATATCGGATTCATATCGGTATCGGCAGATATCCAAATTTATGATATCGGTATCGGTATCGGACATAAAAAAGTGGTATCGTGCCATCTCTAGTATATAGTATGCATAACATCCATCAATCCATCCATTTTCTTCCCCTTATCCTGTGCCAGGTCACAGAGGCTGCAACCTAACCAAAGGAGCAGATTCTGCTGTTTGTCCTAAAGCTTCATCAGTTTTCAGAAGGTCTGTATGTAAGAACTGTGAAATATCAACAGCGAGCAAAACTGTCAGAAGGCAATATGAAAAAAACAGCTACGCTTTCTGCAGGTGTATACCAAAGCAGATCCCCTTTGAGAGCACAGGAATGAAAGAAATCTCCACATGAAGCACAAAGCAATCATTTGTATTTGTCTGGCAGGCAGCAGTACTGCTCATCTCAATATATTTCAATTTCATTTACATTTATTTAAATACTTCAACCCTAGTCTGTGGCTGATTTTCATGGTGGCAACAGACAAGACATCTCTTTAAAGAACTAAAAGAGCAGGATAGGACCCGCAGGTGACTCAGCTACAGGCTTGACAATCAGTTTAGTGCCATGTTTTAATGACAGCTATTCAGGAAAATTACAATAGATCTGCATAAAGCTTGATCAAGTCAGTAATTACAACCTGAAGGTATATGAAAATGCTGGAGTGTAAGCTGTTTTAAGTATAAGTTCAGAGAAGTGCTTGTGTAACCATTTTCAGTTCAGGTGATTTCAGAATAAACTATTTTGAAAGAATTCAAACCTGAAACAAGAAGGAAAATAAGGAATATTTAAGTTATACTTGTGCATATGCACATATGCCACAATTTAAGATACTGCATATTTATGGCCACTGAGGTGGAGTTAATACC
The DNA here is from genome assembly GCF_057382275.1 of Copadichromis virginalis. Taxonomy (NCBI): domain Eukaryota; kingdom Metazoa; phylum Chordata; class Actinopteri; order Cichliformes; family Cichlidae; genus Copadichromis; species Copadichromis virginalis. The sequence goes on from NC_140622.1 coordinate 2,276,956, forward strand.
TCTTTTAAAAAGACAGCCCGCTCTAGGTTGAATGTATTTTATTTATTGACACAAATTGTCTAATTTAGAGCACTTGTGATTAGGGCTGCCACAAACGATTATTTTGATAGTCGACTAGTCACCGATTATTTATGCGATTAGTCGACTAATCAGATCATCATCCACTGGACGTAAAACTACAGCTTATTGCACCAGCAGCATCTGCTCTTATATAACTATCATTAGCTTACAGCTTTAAGCTTTTAAGGTGCTAACTAAAAATAAAGACAAGATGATAGTTTATTCAATTTTAATGAAATTTGCAGATTGTTTCGGTGAAGTTTAATAAACTCCTTGCTATCTAAAATATAACAGGACACCGGAGTAAATTCTCCAGCATCTCACACTTCTGATAATCAGCTGTCTGCTTGACGTTTATTCAGCTGTGTAAAAACTATAACTTTAATCTCAGCCAAACCGATTTACTCAGGAACAAATAAAATACTAAAAAAAAAAAAAGCCAAACAACAACATTTTTAATTTATCTAAGTGACTCATATATATTTAACCTGAGTAGTGAAAGACGGCGGTGGGTTTGAAAACGATTTGCCGGGAGTCCGGTGTTCTCACGGCGCTAGTGAGCCTAGCCCCCGGCTAGCTATCGAGCTAGTGGGTAACAGACGTCTCCGAAAACGTCGGAGCGCTTTTGAAAATATGTGGTGTCCTGATAAACTGAGCAGATATTTGAGGTTTACACAGCTACATTCTCGCCTGAAAATATGTTAAACGTTTATTTTGTGACCCAGAAAGAATAATAAGAGTAATATTAAAACTAACTAGCTGCCGCCATTGTTGGAAACTAAGCTGGGCCGCGCTATGAATTCTGGGACACAGCTGCTTCTTCTTCTTCTTCGGGGTTTAACGGCAGCTGGCATCCTTGTACATGCAGTGCTGCCATCTTCTGTTTCAGTCCGTTATTACACTCTTAAATCCTGCTACTTATTCCTGCGTCTTTTGTGATCTTACAAAGCTTCAAACGACACATCGACTATTAAATCAGTCGTCGACGATTTTGATAGTCGACGTAATCGTGACTAGTCGACAAATCGTGGCAGCCCTACTTGTGATAAATATGTCTTCTTTATATTGTCACGTGTAGTTACATTGACAGCTTGTTTTTGTAGTGATGTTTTAATTCTCACTGAAATAAAGTAAATGGTAAACAATTTTTTAACCACTTATCCAGCTGAACTTGCTGGAGCCTATCGCAGCTGGCTTTGACCAAGAAGCAAGATAAAGCCTGGTCAGTTTACCAGTCCATCAGATGGCCAACTTTTTATTCATATTCAGTGTAGTGGGACATAAGCTGTAAGCTGGGACAGTGTAAAGGAACATCTGTGGTACATGCATAAATATGTTCCCAAGTCTTGATCTTAGCCTACATAGTTATGAAATATTTATCACAACTCGATTCTGTAATAGCCCTAAGCCACAGTCTATTGAGGGCTCATCATTTTAAGAAAGAACGCTGATATTCCTGTAGAAAAAGTAAAAGATGGAATAACGCACAAAGAACTTTTTGTTCTGTAAAGTGTCCTTGGGTGTTTTGAAAGGCGCTTTTAAATAAAATTTATTATTATTATTATTATTATTACAATTATTATTATTATTATTATTATTATAACTGTGTGCAAGTCTAAACAAATAAGTGTAGACAGGGTGTAGAGGGTTTTAGCCAAAGGACTCAATTTTGCCATTTCCCCGCAACAGTTGCCCATAGTGGACCTCATCACAGCCACAGAATCTGCCATACGCATTAATAAATTATCACCGTCAGAAGCAGAGCAAATCAGGATGAAAGTCTCAGCCACCCTCTCCAGTGCCAAAGTCCCTCCGTCCAACCTCACATTACAAGAAAAGAAGGCCGTCGCTTCCCTGAGCAAAGACCACAACATCACTGTTTTACCAGCTGATAAGGGAAGATGCACCGTGGTCCTAAACACTACAGATTACCACACAAAGATCACTACTCTCCTCAGTGACAACAATACCTACGAAGCCTTAAAGCGAGACCCCACAAGCAGCTACAAAAAGAAAGATAAGATAAGATAAGATAAGATAGAACTTTATTAATCCCTCGGGTGGGTTCCTCTGGGAAATTCGACTTCCAAAAAAAGCACAGCAACGACCGAAGTTACAGTTACAGAATTGTTATATATATATATATATATATACACACACACACACACATATATAAATACAGAGACAAATATAAATAAAATATACAAAGGGGATAAATAGAATAAATAGGAATAAAAAATAAAAATACAAGTGAATTGCACATTTCAAGTATTGAGTCTATTGCACTGTTGACTATTTACAAAAAGTATTGCACAAGGTATTGTACAGTGAGGTGAAGAGGCAATACAGCTTAGTTGTTCCCTCCTTTGTCCTCCTGTTTCCCCTCCCTCTCCCCTCCAGAGAGGAGTTAAACAGTCTGATGGCGTGTGGGACAAAGGAGTTTTTAAGTCTGTTAGTTCTTGTCTTGGGGAGAAGCAACCTGTCACTGAACAGACTCTTCTGGTTGTTAATGGCCGTGTGCAGAGGATGCCCAGCATTGTTCATAATGTCCATCAGTTTCTTTAATGTCCTTTTCTCTGCCACTGTCACCAGAGTGTCCAGCTTCATGCCGACCACAGAGCTAGCCCTCCTGATCAGTTTCTCCAGCCTGGATGAGTCCCTCTTTGCTGTGCTGCTCCCCCAGCACACCACAGCATAGAAAAGTACTCCAGCAACCACCGACTGGTAAAACATCCTCGGGAGCTTCCTGCAGATGTTAAAAGACCTCAGCCTCCTGAGGAAGTACAGTCGGCTTTGGGCTTTTTTATACAGGTGCTCTGTGTTGCATGACCAGTCCAGTTTATTGTCCACCCACAGCCCGAGGTACTTGTACTTGTTGACCACCTCCACCTCCTCCCCCTCTATCTGAACCGGCAGTGGACCTGCTCTAGACCTCCCGAAGTCCACAACCAGTTCCTTAGTCTTTGAGGTGTTGAGTTGCAGGTGGTTTGTGTGACTCCATGCGACAAAGTTCCTCACCAGACTTCTGTACTCCTCTTCCTGACACCCCATGATGGCCGTGTCATCTGCAAACTTCTGAATGTGGCATAATTCAGAGTTGTAGCAGAAGTCAGAGGTGTACAGGGTGAAGAGAAGAGGGGACAGCACAGTTCCCTGTGGTGCTCCTGTGCTGCTGACCACTGTGTCAGACGTGATGTCCTTCAGCCTGACGTACTGTGGTCTGTCGGTGAGGTAGTCGGAGATCCAAGCCACCAGGCAGGGGTCCACCTCCATCCTGTTCAGTTTTTCCTGAAGCATACAGGGCCGGATGGTATTAAAGGCACTGGAAAAGTCAAGAAACAGGATCCTGCCTTTTCCCCCATCCAGGTGTGAGTGGGCTCTGTGTAGGAGGTACAGGATGGCATCCTCCACTCCACACTCAGTTATAGCTTGCCTTCAAGACTTTGAAAAGGACAAAATCATTGCCCGCCTCACATATCACCGCCTTTACCCAGGGGATGCCATACCCTGCATCTATGGACTTCCTAAGATCCACAAGGAAGCTGTCCCACTCAGACCCATAGTCAGCAGCATAAACTCAGCCACTTATAACATTGCTAAACACCTTGCTACCATCCTTGCTCCTCTCGTGGGGAACACCCCACACCACATCAAGAACTCCACCAACTTCACCGACAAGGTCCAGAAACTTACCCTGGATCCAGATGAAACCATGGTGTCCTTTGATGTAGTCTCTCTCTTCACTTGCATACCCACCACGGAGGCCGTGGAGACTGTCAGAAAACAACTACAAGAAGACAGCTCCTTGGAGGACAGGACCAACTTCACACCCGATCAGATCTGCACACTGTTAGACCTCTGCTTCACCACAACATACTTCAAATACAACGAAGGCTTCTACAGACAAAAACATGGCTGTGCCATGGGCTCCCCCGTGTCACCTATTGTAGCCAACCTTTACATGGAGGAAGTGGAAAGGAAGGCTCTTGGCTCTTTTAAAGTAAGAGTACCCAGCCACTGGTACAGATATGTGGACGACACCTGGGTCAAAATCAAGACACAAGAAGTGGAATCCTTCACTGCGCACATTAACGCTGTGGATAAAAACATCAAGTTCACCAGGGAAGACACAAAGGACGACTGTTTGCCTTTCCTGGACTGCGCCGTGCACATTGAAGAGAATGGCAACCTCAACATCGAAGTTTACCGGAAGCCCACACACACGGACCAGTACCTCCTCTTTGACTCCCATCACCCTCTGGAACACAAACTTGGAGTAATCAGGACCCTACACCACCGGGCAGAACATGTTCCCTCTAAGCCTGAAGGGAAAAAGAAGGAACACACACATGTAAAGGAAGCACTCAAAACGTGCGGCTATCCTAAATCGGCGTTGTTAAAGTCAGCAAAGAGGCACAGAAAAGAAGCTCAGACACCAGCGAGCAAACAACAGATTAAAGAAGGGAATATCAAACAGATATGGCACTACCCTGTGCAGAAATTCTAAATATTTCTCAGAGCTGGGTAGCCAGGCACATTTGAACAGCTTTTTCTCATTGCTATGTATGAACAGAAAAAGTGCAAAAACAGCAAAATGACACTGCATGTCTTTACATCCCAATAACTCGACAATGTTCTGTAAAGTGATGACAGAGACAAGCAACCACAATAAGAGCTTCAAGGGACATTTTGCCCAATTCTATTCATAGAGTAGAACCAATGACAAGACTGTCATCCAGCAAGTCTTTGATATTAAAAACAAAAACTGAGAGCAATGAGAGGAAATTGAAGTGAGAGAAAAAAACCCCAACAAAACAATACTCAAGACCTAACTGAGTTATGCAAATAGTGTCTGTTGATAGCAAAGTATTTTGAGATGCTTTCTTAAAGTCTGCTGGGAATAGGAACTGAGTGATGTAAACAGCCTTAAGATAAGATAAGATAAGATAAGATAAGATAAGATAACCTTTATTAGTCCCACACGTGGGAAATTTGTTTTGTCACAGCAGGAAGTGGACAGTGCAAAAGTTATGAGGCAAAAATTAGAATACAATAAGAATAAATACAGTACACAACTGTACAGAATAGAATAAAATAAAATACTATATACAGTAGAATAAAATAAAATAAATATACAATAAGATAAAAATAGAATACAAATACAAATACTATATACAACTGAGTAAAAATACAACGATGACAGAAAGGATTATTGCACTTAGTATTATTGCATATGTATGGATGTGTGTGCTTGATCAGTTAAAGTCTTTATTATGGAGTCTGACAGCAGTGGGGAGGAAAGACCTGCGAAATCTCTCCGTCCCACACCGTGGGTGCCGCAGTCTCCCACTGAAGGAGCTGCTCAGTGCTGTCACAGTCTGCTGCATGGGGTGGGAGATGTTGTCCATCAGGGATGACAGCTTAGCCGCCGTTCTCCTGTCACTCACCACCTCCACTGGGTCCAGAGGGCATCCTAGAACAGAGCTGGCCCTTCGGATCACCCTGTTCAGTCTCTTCCTGTCCCCAGCAGAGATGCTGCCGCCCCAGCAGACCACGCCATAAAAGATAGCAGAAGCCACAACAGAGTCATAGAAGGTCTTCAGGAGTGGGCCCTCCACTCCAAACGACCTGAGTCTCCGCAGCAGGTACAGCCTGCTCTGCCCTTTCCTGTAGAGGGCGTCTGAGTTATGAGTCCAGTCCAGTCTATTGTTCAGATGAACACCAAGGTACCTGTAGCTGTCCACAGCCTCAATGTCCATACCTTGGATGTTCAGTGGTTGCAGTGGAGAATGGCAGGAGATGAAAAATGCTCACACTGCTTCAGCTCTCTCGCAGTCATTTGTTTACCCATTAAGTAGGAAGAAATCTATCATAAAAGCCACAGTCATTAACAGTTAGGATGACTCAGTTGTGCACTCTTTGTAGTAAACTTCAAAAATTGATACATCATGTAAACTGCGCAGCTAAGATTCACTTCACTATGTAATAAAATGATGAAATTTTCAGGTGCAAAAAACATAATGGCCTGTCTATTTAAACATCAATTTAAACAGGCCAACACTTTGGGAAATCTACTTGTTTGTTCAGTCAGAGGTTAGTGGTATGTGGTATGTACCACTGGCAGAAAGAGGGAGTGGCTGACATCCAGAAATCCTACCAGTGGGTGAACAAAGCTGGACTGAAAGACAGCACAAAGGCACTAATCATGACAGCACACGACCAAGCTCTCAGCACAAGATCCACAGAGGCAGAGATACATGGAATGCCATAACCAAGTGGCCGGCACAGTAAACATGAACATGTGTGCCGAGTATGGCCTGGAAGTTCTGAAAAATGGAACACGCCACCTAGAGTGGTTGAGAATGACTAAGCTAAGATCCCTTGGGACTTCCAGATACAAACAGACCAACTGGTGATGGCTAACCAACCAGACATAGTAGTGGTGGACAAGCAGAGGAAGGCGACCATAGTGTTAGATGTATCCATACCAAGTGATAGCAACATCGGGCTGAAGGAACATGACAAGCTCAAGAAATAGCAAGGGCTCAGAGAAGAACTCAAGAAGATCTGGAGGGTGAAGGCAACAGTGGTCCCAGTGGTAATCAGTGCACGTGGTGCAGTGACCCCAAGCTGGGTGAGGGGGTCTAGCAGATCACAGGAACAACATCTGAGATCTCCAGGAATGAACCTGACTTATTGCCATCTATGCATAAGCTCTTGGTTGTATAAGGATCAAATGGCTTTCATCAACAAGCCAGACACCCCATACTCCTGAACCACCTCCCACAGAATACTACCGAGTGAAACGGTTGAATACCTTCTCCACAAAACACCTGTAGACTGGTAGGGCAAACTCCCATGCTCCCTCAAGCATCCACGAGAGGATAAAGAGCTGGTCCAGTGCTCCGTGACTGGGACAACTGGGACTAAAACTGCATTGTTCCTCCAAGGAATTGAACTACTGGAAACCAGTTATCTACACAAACCTGTTCTCGATTCCCAACCCACCTCCAGTGTCCAACAACGGGTTCGGGGGTTACCACCACGAAAGACATCAGCCACTGTGCAGCCGCAGCTCAGTGCAGCAGCTTCAGCATACAGGGAGTGCAGAATTATTAGGCAAATGAGTATTTTGTCCACATCATCCTCTTCATGCATGTTGTCTTACTCCAAGCTGTATAGGCTCGAAAGCCTACTACCAATTAAGCATATTAGGTGATGTGCATCTCTGTAATGAGAAGGGGTGTGGTCTAATGACATCAACACCCTATATCAGGTGTGCATAATTATTAGGCAACGTCCTTTCCTTTGGCAAAATGGGTCAAAAGAAGGACTTGACAGGCTCAGAAAAGTCAAAAATAGTGAGATATCTTGCAGAGGGATGCAGCAGTCTCAAAATTGCAAAGCTTCTGAAGCGTGATCATCGAACAATCAAGCGTTTCATTCAAAATAGTCAACAGGGTCGCAAGAAGCGTGTGGAAAAACCAAGGCGCAAAATAACTGCCCATGAACTGAGAAAAGTCAAGCGTGCAGCTGCCAAGATGCCACTTGCCACCAGTTTGGCCATATTTCAGAGCTGCAACATCACTGGAGTGCCCAAAAGCACAAGGTGTGCAATACTCAGAGACATGGCCAAGGTAAGAAAGGCTGAAAGACGACCACCACTGAACAAGACACACAAGCTGAAACGTCAAGACTGGGCCAAGAAATATCTCAAGACTGGTTTTTCTAAGGTTTTATGGACTGATGAAATGAGAGTGAGTCTTGATGGGCCAGATGGATGGGCCCGTGGCTGGATTGGTAAAGGGCAGAGAGCTCCAGTCCCACTCAGACGCCAGCAAGGTGGAGGTGGAGTACTGGTTTGGACTGGTATCATCAAAGATGAGCTTGTGGGGCCTTTTCGGGTTGAGGATGGAGTCAAGCTCAACTTCCAGTCCTACTGCCAGTTTCTGGAAGACACCTTCTTCAAGCAGTGGTACAGGAAGAAGTCTGCATCCTTCAAGAAAAACATGATTTTCATGCAGGACAATGCTCCATCACACGCGTCCAAGTACTCCACAGCGTGGCTGCAAGAAAGGGTATAAAAGAAGAAAAACTAATGACATGGCCTCCTTGTTCACCTGATCTGAACCCCATTGAGAACCTGTGGTCCATCATCAAATGTGAGATTTACAAGGAGGGAAAACAGTACACCTCTCTGAACAGTGTCTGGGAGGCTGTGGTTGCTGCTGCACGCAATGTTGATGGTGAACAGATCAAAACACTGACAGAATCCATGGATGGCAGGCTTTTGAGTGTCCTTGCAAAGAAAGGTGGCTATATTGGTCGCTGATTTGTAGGTAATGTCATTGGAAATGATTCACTCAGACTTAATAGCCAAACTGTCTGAATCAAGCTTCTACAACTACAAGAATGTGTTACTCAGCAAATTTAGCTCTATTTTTGACGGTTGTCTTCTTCATACTGCTCTCACTGAACATGTTGTAGAGACTGGCGATGCAAAACCTGTGAATCTCCCACCCTATCACACATCGCCCACTAAGAAAAATGTGATGAAGAACAGGTGCAACAAATGTTAAGGGACAACGTTATAGAACCTTCCACAAGCCCTTAGGCGGCACCTTTAGTCATTGTCAACAGAGCGGCCGCAGAAGCAAGGTTTTGTGTGACCTTTTGAGGACAGCCAAGTGACCTGAAAAGATTCTTATCCATTGCCTCGTGTAGATGAGTCATTGGACTTTCTGGCAAGGGGAAAGTTTGTCTCAACATTGGACTTTGCACGAGGCTATGGGTAGGTTGCTTTGGCGGAGGACTCTAAGCCTAAAACTGCCTTCATCTCTCACTGCGGTTTCTTCCAGTTTCAGGTGCTACCCTTTGGGCTTAGCAATGCACATGCAACTTTTCAGAGACTTGTGAACTCAGGTCTCTGGTCTTATTTACAAAACATGCACTGTCTACCTGGATGACATTGTCATCGCCTCACCTACCTTTGAACAGCACTTTGTGGATCTTGAGGAAGTGCTGGACAGACTCCAGGCTGCTGGCTTGTCCTTGAAGCTCAAAAAGTGCCAATTCTGCCTCGATGAATTCACCTTCCTCATGCACCACATCACTTCATTAGGTGTCAAACCCAATCCAGATAAAGTAAAGGCGGTTAAGGAATTCAATACCCCAACCACAATGAAGCACGTCCGTCAGTTCCTCTACCTGACTGGTTATTATTGGTTCTAAATTCAGAATTACAGGGAGTGCAGAATTATTAGGCAAGTTGTATTTTTGAGGAATAATTTTATTATTGAACAACAACCATGTTCTCAATGAACCCAAAAAACTCATTAATATCAAAGCTGAATGTTTTTGGAAGTAGTTTTTAGTTTGTTTTTAGTTTGAGCTATTTTAGGGGGATATCTGTGTGTGCAGGTGACTATTACTGTGCATAATTATTAGGCAACTTAACAAAAAACAAATATATACCCATTTCAATTATTTATTTTTACCAGTGAAACCAATATAACATCTCCACATTCACAAATATACATTTCTGACATTCAAAAACAAAACAAAAACAAATCAGCGACCAATATAGCCACCTTTCTTTGCAAGGACACTCAAAAGCCTGCCATCCATGGATTCTGTCAGTGTTTTGATCTGTTCACCATCAACATTGCGTGCAGCAGCAACCACAGCCTCCCAGACACTGTTCAGAGAGGTGTACTGTTTTCCCTCCTTGTAAATCTCACATTTGATGATGGACCACAGGTTCTCAATGGGGTTCAGATCAGGTGAACAAGGAGGCCATGTCATTAGTTTTTCTTCTTTTATACCCTTTCTTGCCAGCCACGCTGTGGAGTACTTGGACGCGTGTGATGGAGCATTGTCCTGCATGAAAATCATGTTTTTCTTGAAGGATGCAGACTTCTTCCTGTACCACTGCTTGAAGAAGGTGTCTTCCAGAAACTGGCAGTAGGACTGGGAGTTGAGCTTGACTCCATCCTCAACCCGAAAAGGCCCCACAAGCTCATCTTTGATGATACCAGCCCAAACCAGTACTCCACCTCCACCTTGCTGGCGTCTGAGTGGGACTGGAGCTCTCTGCCCTTTACCAATCCAGCCACGGGCCCATCCATCTGGCCCATCAAGACTCACTCTCATTTCATCAGTCCATAAAACCTTAGAAAAGCCAGTCTTGAGATATTTCTTGGCCCAGTCTTGACGTTTCAGCTTGTGTGTCTTGTTCAGTGGTGGTCGTCTTTCAGCCTTTCTTACCTTGGCCATGACTCTGAGTATTGCACACCTTGTGCTTTTGGGCACTCCAGTGATGTTGCAGCTCTGAAATATGGCCAAACTGGTGGCAAGTGGCATCTTGGCAGCTGCCCGCTTGACTTTTCTCAGTTCATGGGCAGTTATTTTGCGCCTTGGTTTTTCCACACGCTTCTTGCGACCCTGTTGACTATTTTGAATGAAACGCTTGATTGTTCGATGATCACGCTTCAGAAGCTTTGCAATTTTGAGACTGCTGCATCCCTCTGCAAGATATCTCACTATTTTTGACTTTTCTGAGCCTGTCAAGTCCTTCTTTTGACCCATTTTGCCAAAGGAAAGGACGTTGCCTAATAATTATGCACACCTGATATAGGGTGTTGATGTCATTAGACCACACCCCTTCTCATTACAGAGATGCACATCACCTAATATGCTTAATTGGTAGTAGGCTTTCGAGCCTATACAGCTTGGAGTAAGACAACATGCATGAAGAGGATGATGTGGACAAAATACTCATTTGCCTAATAATTCTGCACTCCCTGTATGCTGTGGCTTTTGCTAGTCAGTCCCTTAACAAAAATGAACTCCACTACTGCACTTCAGAAAAGGAACACTTTTGCCCATATGTTCAAGGTGTTCATGTTACTATCTTCACTGACTACAAGAGCCTCAGGTGGCTCATCTCTCCTCAAAACTCAACAGGCCAACTTACCTGCTGGTCACTTTGCCTGCAGGACTTTTACTTTGATTTGAGTTATGTGCAAAAGCCTGGTGCACACAACAAAGTGCAATCCTTTACCCCGACTTGTGACAGACCAACAATTCTTTTGCCAGAAGAAGCCGTCACTTTGGAGATTCTCTGCCACCCGTTACTCTGGCTGATTGTTCACAATTGAGCCAGCTGCAGTTAGGTGATCATATCACAGGTCCACTCCTCAGAGACATTGAAGCGGACTCACTGGACAGCTCAGACAGTGCCACCTTGTTACAGTATGTTGTGTATGACTCTCTTTTGTATTACAGAGACCCCATGTCCACATGTGCTCTACACCCTTTGAGAGCTGAAACTGTTTGCCCCTACTTCCATGAGAGGCATCTTGCTAGACTATTACCACAACCCCCCCACAGCAGGACACTTGGGTGTTTCTAAGACATTGGCTTGACTGTGTATGTGGCTGTGGATTTTGTAGGGCCACTGCCCCACACCCCTGCTGGTAATGCATATTCGATCGTGTTTGTTGACTATTTCACTGAGTGGGTTGAAGCCAGTGCTGTCAAAGAAGTACATCTCACGTAGCAGATGGTAAATCTGTCACTGACACTTTTGCTAGACATGGTACACCCACTTACTTGATTTCTGACAGAGGGTCTCCTTTTGGGAGTGAGCTTTTTGAATAGGTTGTTTCTGCCTTAGACTCAGTGCACAGACTCACTGCAGCATATCACCCTTAGACAAATGCTACTGAACATGCCAACCGGACTCTGAAGACTGCAATCTGCACTTTTGTAGGTGATAGGCACAAGTCATGGGATAAATTTCTCCCTCAAATTTGCTTTCCTCTACATTCTCTACCATGATGGGTGGCATAGGGTCAAAAAAATCAGATTTGATGCGCTTTCGCCTGCAGTGTGAACGTAGCCTTAGAGCCTCCCCACAGGAAGCTCACGACCATACCAGAGTGGCTCTTGACTTTAGCCATGACAGACAAAAACATTACTTTGACTTGAGACGTCGACACGCCACATTCCGTGTTGGTTACCTTGTGAGAGTTAAGACGCACCCCAGGTCAGATGCCCAGTCTAACTTTACTGCTAAACTTGCAACACTGTTTGAGGGACCATTGTGTGTATCTCAGAGACTCAGTGATATTAACTACAGGCTCACTTGGGTGAACTCCGGTGTAAGGTTGTGAACATGCAACTGTTTCATACTCTCTCACTTCCAAAGGACATTCTGTTTCCTCTCTTGCTAAGAGAGGGACTGCAAAGGATCTGCAGCCCACCCTGCCCCACCTGCAGACACTGACATTAACTCTGATCTGTTCCCCTTTGATTTACCAAACATTCATTTTTGCCAAAATTATTCTCATACAGTCTTTTGCCCTGTGTGTTTGCCAATCTTAGCTGTAATCTCTATGTATAGGGTACTGTTAAGTGTGGTTTATGCTTTTTGTCCCTACAATCTTACAGAAAACATGGAAAACCTCAACAGTCAGATGATGAGTCAAACACCACACCCTTTATTGAATTTAAACAATTTCCTTTCAAATTGCATTAATTGCTGTAACTACCTATCCTAAATGTGCTGTGTTCCGGTGCTTACCAAAAGGGCCAATGTGACAGGTGTAAAGGTGCTTGGTCCACATAATCTCAATAAACTCACATGTGTATTAAAAGTATCTCCACTCCGCTATATCCAACTGCCAGTTATGTTCGAGGTACTCCCAGGTGATCTCACACATCTATGATTTCCACCTTTTTCTTCTCAATGGATACACTTAATCATGACTTTGGCACCAGAGAAGAATTATTCATGGGTTATTGAAATGAGAGTGCTGACCCATTAATCAGAAAGTAGTAACTTCCACAGATGAGGCTAGTGCCTATTAAAATGTATGTCTTTTTAATTTGGTTCTATGGTGCATACAGGGTTCAAACTGCCTTTAGTTTCCATTGCATTTACACGAATGGATAAGGCCAAAGGCACATGATGGTTATCAAGGTCAGTGATGCAGCTGTTATCTTATGTTTACTGAGTTCTTCATGCTCTTGACGAAGGCGGTCGCACTTTTCTCCTCTCCTCCTCTCCCTTAGCTTCCCTGCTTAGCCTCTTGTGTCTCGAGTTTTTTGTATTACTTTTCCCTGGAACACTCTCTCACAGCCTGTTCTCTAAAATCTAAAAGAGGAATTATGGATTTGATCAACTGGTCTCTGAATGCAATTGACACCCTTTTCTCAACGAGAAGTCTGGGCTTGGGTGAGCCTGAGTGCTGAAGATATCTACCTATTCGGAACCATGATAACAGGGTTCTTGCTGATTGAGGCTGGCTTGGCCCTGACTTATCGGAGAATTAAGGAAGCGGAACCGGCTGTTCAAACCCCCACAAGGCTGCCCGCTGGGATTGGAACGATGGGACGAGGCGTGAGTTTCTCAAAATGGGCTCATTGAGCGCAAATTGGATCACATCTTGGAGAAGCTTACTGCAGTCGTAAATTCTTAGAATCTGCTCTTTGAGCAAAAGAATGACAACACCACGGAGCGCAAGTTTGAAAACATCATGGAGAAGCTCACGGCTCTCCAACGGGAGATTGAGAGACCAGTGTCGGACTGTTAGAACAGCTTTGAAATTCATATGAGTTGTTCGCACTAAAGTAAAAACCATCATCACTTCTTGCGGATACCCCTTCGGTGCCAACTGTGATCTCAAGGCTGGAGCTGAAAAACAACACCCTGATAACGACTGTGTTGAGACTGTTCTTCCCATTCCATGCAAGGCCACCTGGGTTGGCTGGAAGACTGTTTACTTAGCCTGGCAGGGCGAAGGACACTGTCTCAGCTGAACTCTGGACACGCACACACACACACACACAGACATATATACATATGCAGATGTACACTCCCCTCCCCTTCGACGCTTATTCCCTTCCGATGCTGACGGTGGATCAAGGACAAGCGCACAGGCTGCAGGCCCGGATGTACTGTCTAAATCGGCTGTCTCTCACCCTCTACCCACCCCTGTTGCTTGTCATATGTTTCTTTGGTGTATTAAGAGTAGGGATGGGTACCGGTATCCGGTGCCATGATGGCACCGGTTCTGACATAAACGGTAGAACCAGACCGAAAAGCAGCGCACATTTCGGTGCTTTATTTCGGTGCTTTTTTTTCCTGAGCTGTGATACACTTTGAATTCTAGCCAATCATTTTACGTTTCCGAGGATAGTAGGGGGGTCCAGGTACGTACGTTCTTTTAGAGCAGAGCTACAGATTAAAAATGCCCAAGGCGAAGCGGTCAAAGTCTGGCTGTACTTCACAGCAAAAGATGCAAACTCAGCAGCCTGCAACAAGTGCTTTAAGCTGATACTGTGATACTGTCAAAGGAGGTAACACCTCAAATCCGATGAAACACCTGGCGACGCATAGCGTTTTTTTTAAAAGTCGAGAAATGCGCCGTATTTGATAGCTTGCTGCGAGACCTCACACCGAGCACATCTACTGCGGGTGTGGTGCCTGTTATCGGACCCGGAGTTAGCAACATCCCCCAAGAACCCGAAGAGGAGAGTCCTGGCCCCTAGCCCTGCCAGTGTAGCAGAAATGATGAGGATGATGATGCAGCAGCAGCCGTTCTTCTCTGCGTGAGTAGCTTAATGTTGTTCGTGTGTAATTTACGTTGAGTAGGCTAACCACGTTATTACATTAATGCAGGTAAGGTGAACTAGCAAACATCATCATAGCTACATGCGGCTGTCTTCTTGTTTGATGGCAGATGCTCCCTTCACCCTGGCCAAAAAGACTAAAATGACCAAAGAAAAAGTGGGAAACAGCTGAACATGAGAGGTTTTTGGACAAAGTTTGTGTTTTTTCCATTGTTTAAGCACTGCTTCCAGCCAAGAGTGATGCCATATATGCCCCATAGCTGCAGAAAAGGCTAACATTGTTATCTTTTTACAAAAAAACAGCTGAACATGAGAGGTTTTTGGACAAAGTTGGTGTTCTCCATTCTTTAAGCACCGGCACCATTTCTTTTTTTTCTTTTTTTCTTTTTTTTTGCCTGTCCCGTTTGGCTCTTTTGCCATCAGAATTGTTGTCTAAAGGCAAAGAAAGATGCCCAACGGATTTACTTTACCAAATTGACCATCCCAGCCTTGCCATAATGGTCCATTTGATTCACCTTTTATTGTTTATTTTATTTTCACTTACTGAACATGGGACAGACTTGACTGGGGGAAAGAAGGGGAGAAAGAAAGAGGGAAAGAGAAACAGCTGAGAAGAGGGACGGGGGAGAAGGGCAAAAAACAAAAACCAACAGAATGAGCAGAAAAAAAAATACATATATCGATCACCTGGATCACCTGCTGAGAAAGAAAAAAGAAAACAAGCAGAAGAGAACAAGAGTAATAGAATAAACAACATCACAATGATATATGGGAATATGACAGTAAATACTAAATATTAAACATTATTGTGCAGCACATAAGATCAACAGAACACAACGTGCTTTGAGGTAGGAGCCAAAAAGGGTGTAGTTTGTGGGTGTGATCACCCGTGTGTACACCTGTGAGCATGGACGCGCTTGTTTTTTGTTTTTTAAAAGGTTCCTTCATGTAATGATCTGCTAGAGGGTGTGGGGGGGCCACAGCCCCGTCCTCCAGGGCATGAAGCAGGTATGGAGGAGATCAAAACTCCAGACATCCAGAGGCCCCCAGAACACAAGAGACCAAGGAAGACCAACAGAGGGGCAGCCGCGCCACTGTCCCAGAAAGAGCTGAGGAGAGTCCCAGATGAGGGCTCACTCAGCAGCCGCGGAGCAGAAGCCAGGGGGAGTTGCAGTGACGCGCCCGTGAGCTCCGCCGGCAGCCAGCCGTGCCTGAGTGACCGAGCCCCAGGCCGAGAGGCCGGGGGCACCCCACCTCCGAAGTGGCCCGAGCAAGCCCCAGGCTCCAGGCCCCGATAAGCGGCCACCAAGGAGTGAGCCGGTGTGTACCTGGACGCCCATCCCTGGACACAAAGAACCACCAACGCACCGATGTCTGAGGGAGTCCGCCACTGGCAGGGGAAGTGGTGGTAGGGGGAGATAGGCCTCCATACCTTGGAGGGCCTGAGATGTCCCCAGAGAGGTGGCGCCTGACACCCAACCTGACATGTAGACACAGACATACAGGCACACACATATACAAACATCCATTCCCACCCTCATGCTCTCATATACACTTACTCCACACTCAACCAACGTGGAGACAGACATAAAGAGACGCTGTACACACGATCACACTCCCCAAGCGTACTCTACAAACCGGGTCTAGGTGCCCTTGCCCCTGGAGGGGGGAACTGCACCCAGACCCAGGTGGTGTTACCGTTTTCCCTGCGGTGGGGAGAGGCAGACCGCCCCGACTCCGCAGCAGCAGGGAGGCCCCACACTCCAGACCGCAGCCGGACGGCCAACTCCTCCTCCTATCCCCCCCGCTCCAGCAGGTCGCAGAGAATGGGGGTGAGAGAAGACTCCAAACCTCCCTCCACCCGCTCATTGTAGTGTTGATGTATGTGTGTTCTAAGGTGCATTTAAAACCCAGGAGGGCATGGAGCTACCTGCCAGAGAGCAGCAGGTAAGCGCATGGTCCCTCCTGCTGGCCCTCAATGTCTATGTGTATTTAACATTGAGAGGTGGGCAACGACGCCACCGTTTCAAAAGTACCGGTTTGGCACCGGTATCGGATAAAACCTAAACGATACCCATCCCTAATTAAGAGTTTTTTTCATGTGCTTTGTGCAGAGGTGTTTTTTTTTCTGTTCTCAAACTGATCTCAGCTCAGTCTGGGGGGGGGTTATTTTTTTCTCCTTATCTTTCCTCATGTGGTGCATTTTCCATTGTTGTACCTCTCTGACCTGTCTTCCCCATGTGATGTTTTTGTGTAATGTATGTATGGTCGGAGGGTAAGATGGCACCGCCATTGCGTGCAATAGGTCGGCAGCCTTAACATGAAATTTCCCACCTGTGGGACTAATAAAGGAATATCTTATCTTATCTTATCAAGCACATTTTTCTTAGACGGGATATTAAATGATCTATGTAAAAAGGCATCAGCATTGTACCTATTCTGGTGCAAAATCTGACTATGCACTGATTACAGACTCCCCACCACACACTGTTGGGCAAGGCACTGAGCTCCAAATTCCAACCAGTGACAATGTCAGATCACATAAGGTGAAAGGCAGGGTACACCTGGGGCAGATCCTCCAAGATTGCAGGGCTACAGCAGAGTCACTAACAACTCCAGCCACTCTCACACGTACACCTATAGCCAGTGTAGAATCATTGTATGTCTTTAAGCTGTGGCAAGAAACCAATGCATCAGAAATAACTCCCCTAGGCAGAACATACCAACTAACCAGAAGGTTTGAAACCATTTTATTGTTAGGTGACCCTGCTAACCATTCCACCACTTTGCTATCTGGTAGTGAAATATTGTTTATACAAATAATAACATTATTAATAATAATAAATACACAAATATAAATAAATGAAAATAAACAAAAACATAAAAATTGTAAATAAAGAGGTTTGTGTGTCTTCCATTGCTTCCACTATCTGATTCTGATATTAGTAAATCCTCAATACTAAAATCAAAGGGTTGGGTATTGGATAAGATAATGCAAGTTCAAACAAAAAAATGAAATGAAAATGGACACAGCCAGTTAAAATAAATTCTCTTATTAACTAATATTATTAATACTTCATGTAATAGTAAGAGTAATAATAATAATTTGATTAGTCCAGAAACAATTAAGACTTTAATAAAAGTTGTATAGAAAATAAAATAATGCATTTTTAAAGAATGTTTTTTTATTTTTGATTATGAGATAAATCTGACAAATAAATATATGTGTGTGTGTCAGTTTTTTAATGTCTAGGAACAGGTTTACAAGTATAGCAACATGGTTGTAAATCAGTGCTACAACTAGTGTTTTCTCAGACAGTGGAAGGTAACGGACTTTGAAAATCAAGGATACATTTAGTCATATATAAATAATGGAAGGAAACCTTGAATTGATTTTTCTTTTTTTTTGTAATATGGGTAACAGAATTATTTACAGCGACACACTCAACCAAGTCTAAAAAAAATTGGAAAAATATGGTAAATGGTAAATGGCCTGTATTTATATAGCGCTTTACTAGTCCCTAAGGACCCCAAAGCGCTTTACATATCCAGTCACACACACATTCACACACTGGTGATGGCAGCTACATTGTAGCCACAGCCACCCTGGGGCGCACTGACAGATACTAAATAAACCATTGGTCTATCGAAGGTTTTGGTCTGTCATTAGCATTAGCACAAGATCTTTGTCATGTCACTCACTGTTTTGTCTCTTCCTTCCAGGCTAAATAGGCTTCAGTAACACATATGTTGTGGGACATTACTTTCAGTGCATAATGTTGATGTTAAATTAATTGTTTTGTTTTTTTATAACTGTAACGGTGTGTTCACACCGAATGCGATAGAGGCAGGCAGAGCGTCAGGCTTACATGTAAAGTCAATGGAAAGGCGCGCTGACCCGCGATTGCGGCTCCCGCGAAAATTCGGAAGCAGATTTGCGTCGCGAAAACGCCAAAACGCCTGAAACGCGCGTGAGTGTAGCGCGTTTCAGGCGTTTGACTCGCGAAAAAAACCACGCGCGTGAGTTTATGTGTTGCATTTTGTGCATACACGCGTTTCGCGTCCACCGCTCGAGTTGGAAAAATCTGAACTCCAGCGTCAAATCGCGCCGCGACAACCAATCAGGAGCCTGGTGACGTGGCTGTTACCTAGTTCAAAGGGGCAGATCCAGCCAAAGCCCTTTATTTTTCAATAGAAGGAAGGCTAATCAATGCCGTAGCAAACAACCCGGAGCCGTACGACACCAGCTGCTTTCTGGACCGAGACAGGAATATAAAGGACCGAGCTTGGAGGAAGATATGTAAAGAGATCGGGCAACCTGGTAAGTTCATTCATTTCTCTTAAGTTTTCTCTAAAGTTTTCACTGACCCGGGGAAGCCGCACAAAAGCTAGCAAGCCACCGCTATTTTCCCACTGACGTACAAATACCGTTCTGCTTTTAGGCATGTTGTCATTTAAGAATATATTTTATTGTTTATTAATAAACAGCACACAGTGGTCCCACTGTTCATCCGCCACTGCCTCTTTTTTTTTATTTTCTTTTTTTTGCACCGTACAGCATTGCATTCTGCAGCCTGATTGACAAATCTCCTGCGCTTGTCAATTTTATCATGTTTGGTTTTGATAACCATCACGTCCAATAGAAAAAACAGCACAAAAACACCCATAACTATGAGCCTCATTCGGAAATAGACACCTGCACCGCAAGGGAAAAAGGCGCACGAAAGTGGCAGGCAGATGAAGACAAAACACGGCATAATAATACTTTTAAGTTTTGCAATCTACAAAGGTTTGCACTTTGAGAATCAATTGTGAGAACTGTGACCAATGTTCATGTGTGTGGAGAAAACAGTGTATAAAGTGCGTGGCCAGGGGCTAGTTATTCTGAGAACCCCTGCTGCAATAAATGAGGGACCACTGTCTACTCTATGATTATTATATTCAACCTGTTAACATTTAATACTGTATTGATAGAACCAACTGATTCTGCAGCAGAGCATCCCCTGTTGCTTCTCCTGGCTGCCCAGTCCCTGAGCTCCTGCTGCTATACCCACAGATATGTACAGCAAGCACTGATACCTTTTTAGTCGGTGGGATTGCCTTGTGATCACCTTTACTAAAGATCTACAACCAATCTGATTATATCCTGTTTTTGTTTTGTTTTTTTTTCAATGTTGAAATTAAAATCTAGTAGCAGCCTTCTCATTTCTTTGTGTTTTGTGCTGTTTTACAGGCCCACAGGGGAGGACGGCTCCGAGGCAGATGAGGGACGGGTCCCAGGACGGTCCATCGGTGGTGGAGCTGGCCACCCTGGTGTCCCTGAAGAGTCCACACCAGTCTCCAATGGAGCATTTCCTCCTCAGCCTTGTTCCTGCTCTGGAGAGCAGCTGGTCCTTTTTATTCCTGTCTCTCTGTAAATACTTATATTTTATATATTTATGTTTAATGTTTTTCTGTTTGAGACTTTTAATATTATTTCAAATAAATTTTTTATAATGACTAATGTCTCAGTTCTACTACACAGCAAATGTTGGCACACGACTTGACACATGTAGAATTTATCTCATATTATACTAATGACAAAATATACTAATACAGTGGGATGCAGAAGTTTGGGCAACCTTGTTAATAGACATTATTTTCCTGTATAAATCGTTGGTTGTTACAATAAAAAAATGTCAGTTAAATATATCATACAGGAGACACACACAGTGATATTTGAGAAGTGAAAAGAAGTTCACTGGATTTACAGAAAGTGTGCAATAATTGTTTAAACAAAATCAAGCAGGTGCATAAATTTGGGCACCACAAAAAAGAAATGAAATAAATATTTAGTGTATATCAATGTGTGTGTCTCCTATATGATATATGGGGTGCCTTTGTCTGGACGTGCTTCCCATCCAGAGCTGCACAGCACAGAGGGAAGTTCCAGCGCTCCTGGAATCCCTCTGTGATGGACCGCCAGTCTCCAGGTGAAGGCACAGCCATGAAGTCGTCCACTAGACAGTCCCAGATGGCCGTCGCTGCCTGGGGGGTGATCTGACACACCGACTCTGTAACTGAACGCTTGGTGCTGAAGGAGTCCGCGGTGACAAGGAACCTGGGCAAAGTTGTTCAAAATCAGTATTATGTGTACTGCAGTTACAAAATACATTATTCAAATTTCAAAATACTTTTGTGATGTCAGATTTAAATCACAAAACTTAAATCTTACATAAAACATTTTGTAATTATAAGGATAATTACAAAATGTATATTAGATAATATCTAAAACAGTTGTGTTTTATTTTAACTTTAACATATCATAATTTGATTGGTAGCAACTTTTGCCACTACAGTGAGCCAATCACTCATGATTCCTAAACATGTCAATCAGGTAGGAATGAAGTAAGACATTAATAGAAATAAAGAGTTGTGTGTTGACATGTAGCCCTTTCCTTGCTTAAATCATTAATATTTTTGAAAAATTAATCTGTGATAAGACAGCTTATCAAGATAGAACCATGTAACTAGAGATGAACCAAACTGTTCACAGTTTTATCTAACTCTGTTTTAATAAAGGCTGGTGACCCCTGCTATAGAGTCTGACAGCTGCAGGGATTATATACAAACATTCAACTATCCCAGAATCAAACCAGGTCTAAATAAAAAGGAGTGAGTATCACTACAAAGGTTAACTCAGTGGTCCTAATGCTACAGTTTGATATCAGCAAACACCGAGCGCATACATTGATGTGACACCACAGCCATGCTATCATGCAAACACTGATAACAGCATAAATCGAATTAAATCGGGGCTTGATGAGAGCTTCTGAGTATCACTAGAAATATTATAAAGAGTCGTCTCTGTACCACAGTTTGCTTTCAGTAAACACCGACAGCATTCACTGTTAGCATAGCACATCCATGTTAGCAGTGTATAAATGGATGGTTTAGCATATTAGCACAGGTATCAATAAAGGACTACCGTATTAAATACTTTTACTAACCTCAGGCAGACGGACAGGCGCTCTGCAGGTGGGATTGAGCGCCTGTAATTGGTGTCTAGGCGGGCGATTCTGGGACCGACGCGGGACAGCAGATCCTCAAACTGGCCGAGTGAATGATGGTGATAGCGCTGGAATCGGCCGTAATCCAGGCGCAGCTCCTGGAGCAAGTGGTGAAACTCACCAAACTGCTCACACCTCTGGAGAACCTGATGGACCCAGGTACGGCAAGGATGTCCTTTACGCCGCTACTCTGCTCTCCACAGTAAATAGAGAAGGGAGACTCTCTCTTCAAGCGCTAGCTCGACAGCTGCCATCTTGCAAAGATACCGGTCTGGCAAAACTTCCTCCCACATCCCTCCCACATTTCCGGTTCACGCACGTTAAAATATGATATTTTGGGGCGCGATGGATTTTTCTTGGACACGCGTAGAGGTGCGAATGTGCACGCGTCAAGTTAGGGGCGTTTGGGGCTTTTTTTTCGCGTCCATCGCGTTCGGTGTGAACACACCGTAAGAGGTATGTACCAAGAAAATAAATAATAAAAAGAGCCTATTTTAACGTTGACATTTGACATGCAAATTTTTTTTATCAATAATAATAATAATGGATTGGATTTATATAGCGCTTTTCAAGGCACCCAAAGCGCTTTACAAGTTTATCAAAAAGTTGGAACAAGAAAAAAAAGCATTTTTTTTAGTGGTTCTCAAGAGCCATTTTTATATTAAATATTATTTTGAAAGGACTTTTTTAACAAGACATTCACATTACTCACACTCTCATAACACATACATATAGGATCTTGGGGGTGGGCACGCTACACGGACTCCAAAAGACCATCAGGGTGTACACCTCACCCCTGGCGTCGTTGCCCACCTCTCAATTTTAAATACATGTAGACATTGAGGGCTAGCAGGAGGGACTATGCGCTTACCTGCTGCTCTCTGGCAGGTAGAACACACATGCACATGCATCAACACTACATATGAGCGGGTGGAGGGAGGTTTGGAGTCTTCTCATACCCCCGTTCTCTTTAGCCTGCTGGTGCGGGGGGGCTAGGAGGAGGAGTTGGCCGTCCGACTGCGGTCTGGAGTGTGGGGCCTCCCTGCTGCTGCGGAGTCGGGGCGGTCTGCATCTCCCCACCGCAGGGAAAAGGGTAACACCACCTGGGTCTGGGTGCAGTTTCCCCCTCCAGGGGCAAGGGTACCTAGACCTGGAGCTTAGAGTACGCTTGGGGAGTGTGATCATGTGTACAGCGTCTCTTTATGTCTGTCTCCACGTTGGTCGAGTGTGGAGTAAGTGCATATGAGAGCATGAGGGTGGGAATGGATGTTTGTAATGTGTGTGCCTGTATGTCTGTGTCTATATGTCAGGTTGGGTATCAGACGCCACCTCTCTGGGGACATCTCAGGCCCTCCAAGGTTTGGAGGCCTATCTCCACCCACCACCACTTCCCCTGCCAGTGGCAGACGCCCTCAGACATCAGTGCGTTGGTGGTTCTTTGTGTCCGGTGATGGGCGTCCAGGTACACACCGGCTGACTCCTGGTGGCTGCTTGTCCTCGGCCTCTCAGCCTGGGGCTCGGTCACTCAGGCACGGCTGGCTGCCAGCGGAGCTCACGGGCGAGTCACTGCAACTCCCCCTGGCTTCTGCTCCACAGCTGCTGAGTGAGCCCTCATCTGGGACTCTCCTCAGCTCTTTCTGGGACAGTGGCGCGGCTGCCCCTCTGTTGGTCTTCCTTGGTCTCTTGTGTTCTGGGGGCCTCTGGATGTCTGGAGTTTTGATCTCCTCCATACCTGCTTCATGCTCTGGAGGACGGGGCTGTGGCCCCCCCACACCCTCTAGCAGATCATTACATGAAGGAACCTTTTAAAAAAGCAAGCGTGTCCATGCTCACAGGTGTACACACGGGTGATCACACCCACAAACTACACCCTTTTTGGCTCCTACCTCAAAGCACACTGTGTTCTGTTGATCTTATGTGCTGCACAATAATGTTTAATATTTAGTATTTACTGTCATATTCCCATATATCATTGTGATGTTGTTTATTCTATTACTCTTGTTCTCTTCTGCTTGTTTTCTTTTTTCTTTCTCAACAGAGATCTCTTCTTAAGAGGAAGAGTTTTGATCACCAAAGCAGGGCGAATTTTACGATTAATATATGCAGCTCTGTGTATCCATGTGGAGAGAAAAATTCTTGGATGTTGCTGAACTGCAGAGCTCCTTCAGTGACAGACTGCTGAATAAAAAATAAAAAATGACACTACTCCACACAATGGTGTGAAATCAAAACATACTGTTAGAGGTCGTGGCTACTATTTATGCTATAGCTACTAGACACTGTCAATCTCACGAAATGTTCTTCATTTAAATGTCATCCTAAATTGCTATGAGGGTGTCAAGCAATGTGCACCTAGGGCTGCACAAATGTCTGCCTGAAGCTAAAAAATATTCACAACCATAAGCATAGATGGAACTTAGGGACAAATTAAGATGTAAAACATGATGCTAAATGTTTTCAATTTAATTCAGTTCAATTCAGTTTTATTTATATGGCAGCAAATCAGACACTAAACCAAGGAACAATGTACATTTCAAATTCCTTTAATTTTAAATATGTTTATATTGTCTATCCTGTAAAATAGTCAGGTGTCTATTCATATCAATGTACAGAATTCACCTGCTTGCTGCTACTACTGCACATTCACCCAATGTATATATATATATATAATGTTCTTCCTCTACACCCCCCCCCCCCCATTTTTGCACATGTTGAGGAGCGTGTCAGGCTACATTTCACTGTGTTATACTTGTATAACTATGCATGTGACAAATAAAGAACCTTGAACCTTGAACCTTGAACATCAGTTGCCTCAATGCGCTTTATATTGTAAGGTAAAGACCCTACATTAATACAGAGAAAACTGAGAAAACCTCCACAATCATATGAGTAGGGATGGGTATCGAAAACCGGTTCTTGTTGAAGTACAAGATTAAGTACAGAATTTATAGAGTTATATAGAACACGAGGGTTATGCGAGCTGGCAGCAATAAGTTGAGAAAAATAGAAGTGCTTGGCAGCCTTTACTGCTCTCTGATAGACTTTCCAGCTAGTCTTAAGAGCTTCCATAGAGACACATCTTTTTTCCACCATCTTTCACATATTCTACATTCTTTTCTAGCGGCTCTGGTAAAATCAGTTAGCCAAGGACTAGCCTTTGGCTTGCATTGTCTGAATCTAAAAGGAGCGACAGCGTCGAGGACAGATTTACAAGCAGAATCTAAACAAGAAACTAATCCATCTGAGATGGACAACTCAGGAGGATAAGAAATAAATTGGTCAAACAATATGGAAAACCACTCGGCAGTATCTGAGCTAAAAGCACGATAACATCGAGCAGCCAGCTTAACAACAGGATTAAAAAGAACAATATCACATAAAATAGGCATATGGTCAGAGAAAACCGCATCCTTGACGAGTACATTATGGACAGATAAACCACGAGTTAAAAACAAAACCAGTGTGTGACCACGTTCTTGAGTGGCACCTTTAACAGACTGAACAAAATTAAAAGAGTTCACTAAGTCCAGAAAGTCCTTAGCCAGGGGCTTCCCCGGGCAGCAGACGTGTATACTAAAATCACCAAGTAAAAGGATCTGGTCATACCGTGATGCACAGTCAGCAAGAAACTCTGAGAACTCGGATAAAAACTCCTTATTATATTTTGGGGGCCGATAAACAATCGCACACAACAGCGAAGACGAGTGACCCAGTTCGCACAAACAGAGTTCTGGTGTGGCGTGTCGATGGGGATAGCTGCTTAAAGTCAAGATGTGCCTTTAAAACAACATCTAGCCCTCCTCTGTGACCAGAAACTCTTGGAACACTAAAGAAGGCACAGCCAGCCGGCAGTAATTCAGAAAAGGCACTTAACTCACCAGGTGGAATCCAAGTTTCAGTCAAGCAGAGAAAATCCAGCGCATGGGAAGCGAAAAATTCCTTCAAAATGAATGTCTTATTTGCCACCGATCTGGCGTTAATTAATCCCAACCTGAGAGGAATTGGCGGGAGCTTCCGAGGCAGCAACAACCAGATCCACAGGTCGGAGGTTTGTTTGGTCCACTCCACGCCAACGCAGATGTCGGAGAGGAGAGGGTTTTGCAGAACCCTTCTCGAGAGATCCCACAACAGGAACCAAGCAGGAGTCCACCGGGTCCAAAGCACGCAACGGCACCAAGAGTCGACAAATGGAGCAAAGCTCATGAGGAAAACAAGAAATCCTGAGTCTCAATTTGACGAGGCGACCTCCACGGTTACCCTGTCTCCTGCGTCGCTTCCACACATCCAGTGGCAGTGGTAAGGAACGGTAGTGAGGTGGTGTTACTTCCAAATTGCGAGGCAGAAAGCCTTGGTTGTCACTTCCAAACCGAGCTAAAGCTTGGGTAGATAAGCCTATTTCCAATAATGTCTGGCGATCATAAAACAATGTAGGGCTGACATGTTGCACAAAATTGACTAAAAACAATAAAATAAAACAAATAAAAGAGAGCGATAGACGGCATGCCAAAGACACAGGCGCCATCTTGTCATCTTGTCAGATGTGTCTAAAACGCTCAGTCGTAGCTCACATGACAAACAGTGATGAATAAAAAGTTGTTATACCTTTACTGAGGTCTTCTCTATAGCGCAAAAAACTATTTTTCTATGGTAAATGATGAATTTCCTAAACAAGTAACACCTTTTCTTCTTCAGGTTATAAGTTATCTATTTGTGTGCGTTTTAGAGTTGAAGTTGAGAGTTTGAGAATGAAGTGAAGTTCATACACTCATCAATTAAATCCAAAATATAAAATAGTTTTTTGTTTGCTTTTCTTCTATATAACTGGAAGAGTTTTTTTCTTAACTCTGCTACAGACGTTGAATTTAATCAGGACATGTCCTTCAATGCACATATTAAACAAATATGTAAGACTGCTTTCTTCCATTTGTGCAACATCTCTAAAGTTAGAAATATCCTGTCTCAGAACTAGTTCATGCATTTATTACTTCTAGGCTGGACTATTGTAATTCATTATTATCAGGAAGTCCTAAAAGCTCCCTTTTTTACAATAAGAATAAATCTGACTAATTAAGTAATAATAAAGAGTTTGATTCAGTTTTTGGAAATGAATTAAATCCATGTCTCCTGTACATGTTGCTTAAAGGTCTCAGAAGATGTCATTGCTTATTGCCAGTTGCTAACAGCAGCAGGTACCTCTCCACCAGAGGTACCTGCTGGCCCTGAGCCTGCCTCTGGAGGGTTCAAGACGGCCCCTGGGACCCTCCAGTGACCTTCAGTCTCAGCTGGAGGGTCCAAGGGATCGCTTCAGCTGTCGTCCATCTCCGCTGGAGGGCCCGAGGAGGAGCTTCAGCCACCCATCATCGCTGAAGGGTCAGAGGAATTGCTTCAGCACCTTGTGTCCGCTGATGGCTCTGAGTCCACTCAGCCACATCCTGTGTCTCCAATTGCGGTTTCCACACCGTCACCCGCAGTGCCACCATCAGGGGCTTCCACGCCATCACCTGCAGCATCAGCACCTGCAGCTTTCACACTGCCGTCTGGTCCTGGAGTTGCCACGCTGCCGCCTGGTCCTGCCTCATCTGGTCCTGCCTCGTCTGGTCCTGCGCTTGGTACACCACCGTCTGATCCAGCTCGGCTGAACCACCTTGCCCTTGCCAGCCGACTGCCAGGCCTCTAGCTGGACGTCATCGCCATCGAGGGCGGCCCCCTGAACGAGGTCGTCGCCGCCACTGCCTTCCTTGCCGTCGGCCTCCGGACCTGTCTCGTAGCCGTCGCTGGCCTTCGGGTCGGCCACCTGAACTGCTCGGACTCCTGTACTGTCGGCCCCCGGGTCGGCCCCCGGGTCAGCCTCTGGAACGATTTCAGTGGACTCTGGGTTTGGTTATGCTCAGAGCCCTCCGTCCTGGACCCTGGTACTGTCACGGTTCTGGGTCTTTTCGACCCAGCATTTTCAGTTTCTTGTATTTTTTTGGGGTTTTTTTTTTTGTTACCCGTTTGGATCTTTAGCCATCAGAATTGTTGTCTTAAGGCCAAGAAAGATGCCAAGCGGATTTATTTTACCAAGTGGATCATCATGGCCTTGCCATATTGGTCCATTTGATTGACCTTTATTATAATTATGAATTTATTTTATTTTCAGTTGCTACAAACGGGACAGACATGACTGGGGGATAGGACAGGGAGAAAGAATGAAAGAAAGAGAGGGAGAGAAAGAAAACCAAAGGGGAGAAGAGACGGTGAGAAGGGGGGGAAGAAAGAAAAAAAAAAAAAAACCAAACAACAAAAAAAAACAAAACACCTGGGTCACCTGTATGGAGAAAAAAAACAGAAGAGAAAGCAAACAACAAAGAGCAACATAATAAAAAAAAACGGCACCATCACAATAAACTAGCTAGCAGTAGATATCAGTAGATACTAAATAATAAACGATATTGTGCAGCACGCAAGATAGACAGCGCACAATGTGCTTTAAGGCAGCAGCCAAGAAAGCTTTAGTCCGCGTCTGTGAATACCCGTGTGTACACCTGTGTGCATACCTGTGTGGATCAGCATGCTTGCATTCCAAAGGTTTCTCCATGTAACGATTTGCTAGGGAGTGTGGGGGGGCCACAGCCCCGTCCTCCAGGGTATGAAGCAGGTATGGAGGAGATCAAAACTCCAGACGCGGAGCAGAAGCCAGGGGGGGTTGCAGTGACGCGCCCGTGAGCTCCGCCGGCAGCCAGCTGTGCCAGAGTGACCGAGCCCCAGGCTGAGAGGCCAGGGGCACCCCACCCCTGAAGTGGCCCGAGCGAGCCCCAGGCTCCAGGCCCTGATAAGCGGCCGCCAAGGAGTGAGCCGGTGTGTACCTAGACGCCCACCCCCAGACACAAAGAACCACCAACGCACTGACACCTGAGGGAGTCCGCCACTGGCAGGGGAAGTGGTGGTGGGTGGAGATAGGCCTCCAAACCTCGGAGGGCCTGAGATGTCCCCAGAGAGGTGGCGTCTGATACCCAACCTGACATATAGACACAGACATACAGGCACACACAGACACAAACATCCATTCCCACCCTCATGCTCTCATATGCACTTACTCCACACTCAACCAACGTGGAGACAGACATAAAGAGACGCTGTACACACGATCACACTCCCCAAGCGTACTCTACGAACCGGGTCTAGGTACCCTTGCCCCTGGAGGGGGGAACTGCACCCAGACCCAGGTGGTGTTACCGTTTTCCCTGCGGTGGGGAGAGGCAGACCGCCCCGACTCCGCAGCAGCAGGGAGGCCCCACACTCCAGGCCGCAGTCGGACGGCCAACTCCTCCTTCTAGCCCCCCCGCTCCAGCAGGCCGCAGAGAACAGGGGTGAGAGAAGACTCCAAACCTCCCTCCGCCCGCTCATTGTAGTGTTGATGCATGTGTGTTCTAAGGTGCATTTAAAACCCAGGAGGGCATGGAGCTACCTGCCAGAGAGCAGCAGGTAAGCGCATGGTCCCTCCTGCTAGCCCTCAATGTCTACGTGTATTCAAAATTGAGAGGTGGGCAACGACGCCAGGGGTGAGGTGTACACCCTGATGGTAATTTGGACTCCGTGTATCGTGCCCACCCCCAAGATCCTATATGTGTGTGTAATGAGAGTGTGAGTAATGTGAATGTCTAAGTTGTGGGATAAAATTGAGGCAGAGGCAGCCAGAAGGGGACAGAGGGGGGGTAGCCTCCTCTGCACCCTGGTGACATACCCCTACTCCAAGGCCCTGCATGTGTGGGTGGTTGTGGTGGAGCGGGAAGAGGGAGGCAGCTGGAGATGGGGAGGGAAGGAAGGGAGGGGCAGGTGACCCCTCCCTGGGGCCAGCTCCCCCGCTGACCCCAGTAGGCACTCCCATACTCCGCGACCCGCCAGGGAAAGGGGGCCCAGGCCCATCCAGACCGGGGCCCAGCGCAGCAGCGCCCCCCGGCCCCACAGAGCCCGGGACAGTCCACCCAACCCCACCACAGAGAAAACTGCACCCACCCCATCCACTCATCTTCCAGACTACATGAGACAATAGACGCCCAGGCTGAGATCTTCCTCCACCTCTCCTGTATCTCCCCCTCCTGCAGAGAGTTCCTGGGGAGAGGAAAGCTTCTGCTAGGTGTGACAATCTCCCCCACCAGTTGAAGAGCCCCCCAGGTGGCTCGACGCACCGGCGGCACCCTGCGCCAGGGATGGGCCCCCATGCACCCACCCGCCCACAACTCCAGCAACACACAAACCAGGACCCAAGGCCCCGAGGCCCGGCCAGGGCCCCAGCCCAGAGACGGAGCGCCCCCAGAACCTCATGCCCATCCCGGACCCACCCAGGGGCAGACAGGCTATCAGGTCAGTAACCCACGTCCGTCAGCACAGACCCTCCCCTAGCCCCGCTGCACGCAGCCACGAGGAAACAGTCACCCGAGAGCCAAAAGAGCCCCCAACCGGACATGACCGCTACCCCGGGTTGAGCCCCCCAAGGAAGATTCCTCCGGGGAACCCCCCGACGCCCTAAGCCTGTCCCTACCCCCACACCAATCACAACAGTGAAGGTGGGACCAAACTAAGACCCCCCCACCCCCACTAGGTGATGGAGCTGATCAAAGGAGCCCAGAGCAATTGATCTGATGTGGTGGCAGAGGCTGTATCAAGACTAATGTAATCTAATAGATAATTTCTATATTGGTTAGAATTAAGATTGTTTTTATTTTTCCAGTTCATGAGGACTGTTTTCTTGGCTATGCATAGGGCAGTGAAAACCATATGGGCTATATTCTTTTCTGAAGTGACATTATCTAAGCTGCCCAACAAACACACTAAGGGGGAAGTTGGAATGTTACATTTCAGACACTTTGATAAGTCTTTACATTAGGGGTGCAACGATATTCGTATCGATATTGAACCGTTCGATACAGTGCTTTCGGTTCGGTACGCATATGTATCGAACAATACAACATTTGTAATTTATTTTATCAACTTTCCTTCTGACGATGCTGTCTGTGTTGAGCGCTCAGTGAATCTGCGTTCGACTACTCCGCCTAGGCTGCACTGTCGAGCGCAGATCCACTGAGCGCTCAACACAGACAGCATAGTCAGAAGGAAGAGCGCAGGGCAAGCTAGCGAGACAGAAGTTAAGCTCTCCTTGCAACATGGACCTCCCCCACTCTCATTCAGATCTGGCGTTTGGAATTATTTTGGTTTTCATGTGACGTATGACCCTGAAGGTAAGCGAGTCATGGACTAAAGTAAAACAGTATGTTGGATGTGCCACGCAATGCTTAATTACATGGGTGGGAACTAGTGTGTTAGCGCAGTTAGCTCGTTAACGTGTTGGCCGTCTAGCCCCATGCACGGGGCGATCGGCGGTAGCTCGTTAACGGAGATTTGCCGTGTTGTGGCGTTAAGGTCATTTCAACGAGATTAACCTGAAAGCACTAGTGGGAACACGACGAATATGACTGCACATTTACACCGACATCATCCTAGTGCAAAGACAAAAACAACAAGCATGCTACTAACTTTAGCCGAGTCATTTAGACAGCTGTTAGCACATGATTCTCCTTATGCTGCTGAGAATATAGCCCAGAAGAAGCGGATAGTATAGCTTTTATTTTGGAAAGAGACATTTCTCTGTAATAAACTCTCTTTTCCAAAGATGAGTGATTCCTCAATCAGATACAGGGCTCGCAAAATCGCTAGCCCGACGTCCTGGGGCTAGCGATTGTTTTCAGACGGGCTACCCTGCCCGTCGGGCTATTGTAGGAAGGAAAAATATATGTCAATGCTTTTGCATTCTTTTAGAAATGTAGCTGGGTAATTATGTCATTGGCATCGGTGAGCCACTGTCAATAAGTCACATATTGAAATCGCGTTTGAATTTGCGCTTGTTTTTTGCTTTCACTTTGCAATCGTGCGAACTGTGTATAGAGAGCGACAGCACTGATCTGTGAGTGATGATAATTTGTGCACCAATTCCTCTGACATCGTCTTATTAATCGTTAGCTTACTATGCAAACATGACAAGTGAAATCTCCCGCAGCTTAAACATGTGAGAGGTTGATCGCGCAGAGAATCGCTGAGCTTATGTGAGTCCGTGTGTAAAAGCAGCAGTATATATATTTTAGTTCTGCTGAGCCAAATAAGACAGGTCAGGGTGAAGAAGTGACAGCCAAAGAAAAGCTTACCACAAAACGGAGAAGTTATGACAAATCAGACTATAAGGCAAAAAGAAAGTGCAGCTTTATGGTTTCATGGACAAAAGAATTTCTGTGGCTGCAATATGACGAGCTAAATAACCAGGGCTGCACATAAGTGGTCCACAGGTGCGCATTCGCTGTCAAAATAAAAAACACGCACAAGGGTTAGGGTTAAATTTAAAAACTGTACTTTTGAATTAAAATATATATTTATAATTTTAATAAATGACAAATTAAAAAGGCATGAACATTTTTTTTGTATCGAAAAAATATCGAACCGTGACACCAAAGTATCGAACCGAACCGAACCGTGAATTTTGTGTATCGTTGCACCCCTACTTTACATATCTCGCGCCAAAACTTCTGCACTGGTGGACAGAACCAAAGAGCGTGAATGTAATTGTCTGGTGTATTGCCTTGACAGTGTGAGCAGTTGTTGGAAGATGTTTCTTGTGTTTTGAGTATTTTTCTGTATTATGATTTATGTTCTGATTCTTTAGTTGTGCTATTTTGATTATTATTGTAGGTTTAGTTCCGTGTCAAGTCTACGTCTTTGTTTTTTGTTTCTTGTTTCCAGTTTTACTAGGTTCATGTCTGATGTCAGTGTGTTCAGTTTTGCTTCCCCCTGTCTCGTTAGCCCTAATTTCACCCAGCTGTGCCTCCCTCCTGTTTCCCATTCTCTTATTACTCCCCTGTGTATATAAGCCGTCGCGTCGTACCCTCTACATGCTGTGTGTTTGTCATGTTCTAGTGTTCCAGTGGTCCAGCTACTCTGTTCTGAGTTTTGTTTTGCTTTTATGAGTTTTATTTTATGAAGAAGTTTTGCCAGCATTAAAGCTGCATTTTGAGTTCCAGTCTTGTTTTTGAGAGTCCTGCATTTTGGGTCCTTTGCCTGCCTTCCACACAGCCTATCATGACAAAAATAGCAATCGTATTATTAATATAGCATTATCTAAGGCTAATAATAAATTCCTGTCAGAGGAATAATTGAAATATTATCACTATGAAGTTTCATGTAATATTTAACATATACAAATCTGCATATTTATTCCGCTCTCCTCTCCTCTATCTGCCACGTTGTCTTCTCTAGCAGACATCTGTATGATAGCTCTTAGTGGATGCACTTTAAAAAGGGTCCTACAGGGAAAAATGATATTGCAGCTAATTGCAGGTGGATCCCAAGAGAAACCACAGCAGTCTGGGTTTTTTTTTTTTTTGGTCTTTTGTTTTCCCGTCAGTATCTGGCCGCTTCAGTCTATAACCCTATTTGCACATTCCAACGGAGTTAGAAGTTAAGTCTCAGCTCCAATGTGAGTGGACAGTTGGGCCTCTATGCTTCTTTATCAGAGGTTGGGTTAAAACACACACACACACACACACACACACACACACACACACACACACACACACACACAGAGTCAATAACACATAAATACCTCAAGTTAAGTTTTAAAAAAAGTAAAAAATAAATTAATTGTGGGTAAATTGCAGTGATTACTGATCAAAAGGAGAGCTCCACTCCAGTCCTTAAGCTTTGAAAAGCTTTAATAAGTTGCCTACATGCCCAACAATGTAGACTGCTTTTCGCAAAAACCAACTTTTACAGAGAGGTAAGAGAGCCCAGGCTATTATTAGCATCACAACAAATACTTTTGTCACACGTTAGGTGACCATTCAATCTGCTCTCCGACCCCCCACAGAAGTCCAACGACTTCCAAACATCCTCTCTATCCTGTCGCTGTGATTTTGTCACAGACTTGTAAATGGTATTGAGGAATGAGGAATTTTTGCTTTCCTCATTTCAGTGCTCATTGTTTAGCTGCTGCACTTTATTTGGATTAGTTTGACGCTGTCAACACTCATCAAATGGTGAAATAAGAGCCTTCTACAGACAAGCAGCAACCCCGCCCCCATCTCTGCCTGTCTGTAAAACCTTACTTCAGGGGTCGGCAACCTTTCTGATGACGAGTGCCATCAAAAATTTCCTCAAAAGTCAATGTGCCATATGATTGCCTTAGCAATAAATTTAATAACGCTCTATATGAACAGTTACACACTATATAGAACCACTTTACAGAATTATATTTGTTCACAGATGTTGGCAGCTATCAGCGAATAGTTATCAGCTATTTAGAAACAAAAAAAGACTTTTTATCCATAACAGCAAATGAACTGAACAACAGAAAATGCAAATGCTATTTATGGTCTCCTCTCAACAATAATAAGAAAAATAAACTGGACCAATATGGCATGTTTGTTTTTTTTGTTTTTCTGCCTGTCCCGTTTGGTTCTTTTGCAATCAGAATTATTGTCTAAAGGTGAAGAAAGATGCCCAATGGATTTACTTTACCTCAAACAGAGGTCTGAAGAAGCAACAAACAGGCTAAATGAAAGATTTCTGCAATTCAGTTAGATTAAAATGGCTAAATGAAGAATGTTTACTGGAAATAGTTCTTTGTGATCTACAGTGTAAAAGTTCTAAAAAGTTGTATTTATTTATTTTACATCTTTAAAATGTAATTTTTTTTATAATTGAACGGGTGAAGGGAATTACGAACAAAAGCTATCAATGAAATGTGAATAAATGTGAAATTCAATTCAATTTTATGTACATGGCATTAAATCAAAACAGTGAGTTCAAGCTGCTTTTCATTATAAGGCAAAGACCCGACAATAATACTGAGAAGAGCATCTACAGCCAACTATCCAAGTTTTTTCTTTTGAAGAAAGCGCCATCTCTTGGTTATACTCTGCAATTGAGTGAATGGGGCGTGTTTGTAGTTGAAAGTTAGGGAAGGAGGGGGGACTCGCAGTGGCTGACTGTCAGCTGACAGCTAACAGAAAATACCTTTCCCTATAAACATAAAATGGAGCTTAGTCATTTGTGGTCATTAGTATTCCCATTTGGATTTTCCATTTGAACCCTAAACTTAAATACCGAACGTTAGTAACAGCACAGTTCACGTCTTCCTAATGATTCACAAGGAAATGTCACCTGACCAATTTTAAGTACATCTTTGACATGTTCAGTGCAACATAATGAAGTTTTTCTGCCAACAAGGATAAAACATTTCAAAAAGTTTAGAATTTTTGAGACGAGGCTTCTGTGTCTCTTTGTTCTGCTCACAGATGTAAATTTGGTCAACTTGACTGTCTTTATTCTTTAGCTCAAGAACAGAAACAAACAGTGAATCCTGATAAATAACATGAATTTACCATTTCAAGCTATGTTCTGTATTCTAGTGGAAATAGCATTATGGGAGATTCACATTATGATTATGACTGGTTTACGACTGTACTTACAACGTTTCCTTTGCCCGCCCCTAAGGTACACAATAAAAAGTAGGCAAATCTTTCACATAACAGCCACTTTAGAATTCAATTTCCTTTATCAAATATAGCTTGGTGTTATTGTTTTGCATTCTGTGTTTGTCTTCTACTTTCTCTGCTCGCTTGTACAGGTAAACACGTGATACTAAGAATTCTGTTATCAAAGTGAAATGAGGTAAAAAAATCTATGTATTGAGAAAAAGAATTCAGCATTACAGATTCTGTGGAGAAATTCCTCTGTGGTCCAAGAAAACCCAGATGTACTTCAGCAGGGAGCACAGAAAGACTGAGCTGGGAAGAGGTGAACAGGTGGATGGAGGCAAAGAGATGCAGTGTTTCCTCTGTCTGGATGGGATGTAAATAGAGTGGCTGGGATCAGAGTTTCCAATGAGAGTTGACCTCCAGAGGCTACTGCCTCGGGGATTCTGAGCTCTGTCAACCTTTGGGCCACTTCTGGGCTCTGCTAGCTGCCCCCATGCCCCTCCAAACTTTTTAATGAGGTGGTTAAGCCATGCAGTAGTGGCCTTTCAGTGGTGTTCACTGACCGAGTGCTCTGATGAAAGGAAATATTGATAAAGCTGTTGGGATAGAAGGTTCTACCTAACAGGAGCCTTATATAAGACTGCATACACTCACAGTCACACACATACTTATGTGTGTGACTGTGAGTGTATGCAGTCTTAATTATTTCCTGTCAGTCTGTCAGGTCCTGTATGAGTCCAAATAATCAACCACACAAATAAATGGGATGATTGCAGAGAGGCCACCAACAGAACCAGTTGGCCTAAAGCCCACTAGTTCTTATCTAAAAGAAACCTAAAAGAAATATATCACTACTTAAAGATGAAGACTTTATTAAATATTTTAAAAAGGAATGGATTTCATATTTAGACTATAATGACACTCCCGGAACATCTGCTTCTGTTCTATGGGAAGCAGGGAAAGCTGTGATGAGAGGTAAAATAATTTCTTTCTCATCACATAAAAAGAAAAAAGAAAACAAAAATATTCAGGAATTAGAAAAAAACATCAAATCACTAGAAGAAGCCTACGCGTCCCACCAAGATCAGGAAACATTGAACAAAATACGCAAAACAAAACTAGAATTAAATGAGATAATTGATAAAAAAAAACAAAATTCTTAGTAGTCAAAGGAGCTTGCAAAGAAAAGCGTCTGGACTTCTTTAAGTTGCTTGAAGACGTTTCACCTCTCATCCGAGAAGAAGTCCAGACGCTTTTCTTTGCAAGCTCCTTTGACTACGATGACCTGGATGACTGAGAACCTTCACAGACAAAATTCTTAGTACAAAGACTACGCCTACAAAATTATGAACATGGTAATAATTTCTAGCAAACCAGCTAAAAATAAATAAAGAAAAAACAACTATATGTGCTGTTCAAGATTCATCTGGGAACACAATATATGAACCGATACAAATAAACAACATTTTCAGGGATTTCTATAAAATGTTGTATTCACCACAAATAAACCCATCTAAAAAAGAAATTGATCAGTTTTTAGACAACATAACTCTTCCAAAATTATTAGACACTCAAGCAATGGCACTGGATTCACCACTGACACCAGGTGAACTCCAGGAAGCCCTGATAAGTATGCACAATAATAAGGCTCCAGGTCCAGATGGCTTTCCTGCAGAATTCTACAAAGAATTCTGGTCGATTCTAGCACCAGTTTTCTACAGAACGTTGTTGGAAATTAAAGAAAAGGGCAGACTTACATCAAATATGAATTCTGCAAACATTAATCTCCTGCTAAAACCAGGCAAAGACCCTGTATATCCCTCAAGCTATCGTCCAATATCCCTTATAAATGTAGACCTTAAAATAATCTGCAAAGCTCTCTCAAAGAGACTGGAGAAAATAACCCCCCTCTTAATTCATCCTGACCAAACTGGTTTCATAAAAGGTAGGCACTCATCAACAAATACACGTAGATTACTTAATTTGATAGACTACTCATACAGTAAAAACCTAGAAACTACAATATTCTCTTTAGACGCAGAAAAAGCATTTGACAGAGTTAACTGGAAATTTCTATTTGCAACTTTACACAAATTTGGTTTTGGATCCTCTTTCATAAACTGGTTAAAAATATTATATAATTCCCCAACAGCTTGTGTCAGAACAAATGACCAAACATCCTCCAGCTTCTGTCTCCTGAGGGGCACCAGGCAGGGTTGCCCACTCTCCCCTTCACTGTTTGCAATTTATTGTAAAATAATATTGAGCCACTAGCAGCAGCAATTACACAGGCTACAACAATTAAGGGCATAAAATGTAAGAATGTAGAACATAAAATCAGCCTTTATGCGGATGATGTGTTACTTTTTCTCCAAAATTCACAAACCAATATCTCTGGGGTAATTGCATTGATAAATTCTTTGTCTCAGATTACTCAATTAATTGGTCAAAATCTACAGTCCTTCTGATTAATTGCTCCTTCCATAATTCTTCTCCTGCCCCACTGCAATCTGGAAATATAAAATATTTAGGTATGGAAATCTCTCCTAAACTTTCAGAATTAACTAAATTAAACCACATCCCACTTTTAAAGACAGTAGAAGGCGACCTGGCTAGATGGAAATCTTTACCCATATCACTCATGGGAAAGGTCGCCGCTATAAAAATGATGGCCTTGCCAAAAATAAAATAATAAATAAGCCATCACAAGATTGGTTCAGATCTCTAGACTCGTATATTTCTAAATTCCTTTGGAAAGATAAACCCCCACGTATCAGCTTAAAAACACTACAAAGGACCAAGGATAAAGGAGGATTAGATCTGCCTAACTTTAATCACTATTTTTTAGCCAACAGGCTTCAGTTCATCTCTAGATGGTTTAAACACACCCTCTTAGATGAACCTTGGCTAGATGTAGAACAGGCACTATGCAATAATCTAGAGATTTCAGACAATTTATCAGCTCAAACATCAAACGACATGAATGCTTCAAAAGCATCAGCATCAGCTCTTCTCTGACAGCATGGTGGGAGTTTCTAAAAATGACAGTCTTCATTAAATTCAAATTCAAATTCAAATTTTATTTGTCACGTACACAGTCATACACAGTACGATATGTAGTGAAATGCTTGGACAACTGCTCGTGACCTAAAGAAAACAAAAAAGGAAAAGGCTATGAATAAGAGGAAATAATTATGAAAAATTAAAAAGGGTAAATTTAACTAGGAAGGAATAAAATATAAATTAAGGTTAAAAATGAAATAACTGTACAACACAAATTAGAATGAAGGGTAAATTTAACTGGGAAAGAATAAGATAAAATATATAAATTATAGTTGAAAATAAAATAACTGTACAACAAAATACACAATATAGAACTATATAAGAATGTATGAAGAAATATAAATAAATATATACACAATAACAGCAGTGTGATTTAAGTAATGAAGTGAAAACAATGTCCAGTGTGTGTAAGAACTGTATGTGTGGGTCAGTACTGTGTGGTGGTGTGATTGAGAGACCGTATCGCCTGCGGGAAGAAGCTCCTCCTCAGTCTCTCTGTGTTGGTCTTCAGGGAGCGGAATCGCTTTCCTGACCTCAACAGAGAGAACAGTCTGTTGTTCATTAATCCCATGCAAACGTACACCTATCTGGAACAATCCGGACATATTACAAAACAATAATATGATAAACTTTCCAGATTGGAGTTGCAAAGGAATTAAATACCGTATTTCCCGGACTACAGAGCGCACCTGAATATTAGCCGCACAAGCTAAAATCAGGGGAAAATCCTGTTTTGTACATACATTAGCCGCACCTGACTAAAAGCCGCAGGTGTTTCAATGTTGACTCATCATATGTAAGAGAATATGCACAAAGGGAATTGTCAGGAAAAAGATGGCTGTTTGGAGACACACCCCTTTTATTAATATTTTGAAAAACAAGTTATGGGTACATATTTGCACATGTAGTACATAACAGTAACCTACAGCACACCAGAAAATAGATTCGGACTACCTTTTAGGCTCAGGTGCAGTGACACGGCTTTAACAAGAAGAAAAGTCAGTCATTCACCACCATCTTTCTCTTCTTCCTGCGCACTAAAACCACCAAAGTCCTCTTCTCCAGTGTCGGAAACGAACAGGCTCAGGATGGCTTCGTCATCCACTCTCCGCTTCTCTCCTTCGTTGTCACTTTCAAAACCAAAGAAATCCTCGTTGTCAGAGTCGAACACCCTCAGAAGGGCCGTGGCGGTGTCCTCCTCTCCATCATGCAGCAGTCCAGCCCTTCGAAATCCGTTGGTGATCGTGGATGTTTTCGCACTTTTCCACGCTGTCAGAATCCACCGGTGGAGTTGGGCATAACTTGCTTTTCGCAAGTTTATCGCCGCTCGTCATCCACGACTCCCGCTGAATGCGTAGCGCTACTTTGAAGTTTGTTTTTCGCGCTACTTCGTACGGCACTATGTTGCCTGGCGGACGGACATGTGACTAACATACCACTCTTGAACCCCGATCCTTCCGCCAGGCAACGTAGTGCCGTACAACAGCGGAACAAACAAAACAAATCGTCTTACGATATTACAAAAATCATGGAAAATCCATAGAAAAGCCGCACCTGACTAAAAGCCGCAGGGTTCAAAGCTTGTGCAAAAAGTAGCGGCTTATAGCCCGACAATTACGGTACTTCGAATATATAGTGGAAGGAACAGACTTTATTTCGTTTGACAGACTAGTTACACAAAATGGGATCAACAAGAAGCGATTTTTGGAATATCAACAAATTAAATCCATTTTTAATCTAAACCCCCCCAAATTATTGTCTAGAATATACAGAACACTTTCTAAAATAGATGAATCAATATCCCTTCCTATTGCAAAATGGGAAGCAGATTTATCGATCAGCTTAGACCAAAACCTTTGGTCTCAGATATGCTTAAAAACCTTTCAATGGATCAGAAATCCCAGTTTGCAATTAATAAAATACAAAATATTACACAGAGTGCACTATAGTGGTCATAGGATGTTCAAGATGGGCTATACGCCTTCCAACAACTGCTCACAGTGCACAGCAAATACACCGGACAATTACATCCACGCTCTTTGGTTCTGTCCACCAGTTCAGAAGTTTTGGCGCGAGATATGTGAAGACTTATCAAAGTGTCTGAAATGCAAGATTCCAGCCTTTAGTGTGCATGCTGGGCAACTTGGATGAGGTCACTGCAGAAATAAACACAGCCCACGTTGTTTTTACGGCCCTATGCATCGCCAAGAAAATGGTCCTCATTAACTGGAAAAATAAAAATAATCTTAATTCTAACCAATATAAAAACCATCTAATAGATCACATTAGTCTTGATACAGCCTCTGCCATCACATTTGATCAATCCCTTTGGGCTCCTTTGATCGGCTTCAGGAGGGGCCGCTTGCCCCTCCCTTTCTTCCCTCCCCATCCTCACCTGCCTCCCTATTCCCGCTCTACTACACCCACCCACACACGCAGGGCTTGGGGTGCAGGTATGTCACCAAGGTGCAGGGGAGGCACTCCCGCTCTGTCCCCTTCTGGCCACCTGTGCCTCAATTTTATTCTGCAACCTAGATGACCACATCACTCACACTCTCATA
This sequence comes from Copadichromis virginalis, assembly GCF_057382275.1. NCBI lineage: Eukaryota > Metazoa > Chordata > Actinopteri > Cichliformes > Cichlidae > Copadichromis > Copadichromis virginalis. The sequence goes on from NC_140622.1 coordinate 2,317,828, forward strand.
ACACATACATATAGGGCCTTGGGGGTGGGCACGTTTTACAGCATCCAGAGGATGGTCGGTGTATTCCAACCCACCTCTGGCGCTGGGGTGCCAGTTTATATATTATATTTATAGTTTCAGTTCTTTAGTGAACCTGTACTTGGCCTCTCTGTAGCAGTCCCTGTCTCCGCTTCTGAACGCCTTTCTCTTTTCCAGCCACAGCTTTTTGAGTTTAGGAGTAAACCAGGGTTTGTCATTGTCCCACTTCAGGTCCTGAGTGATGGTGGGACTCATTCCGCTTCCTGGGTACCACCATCACTCAGGACCTGAAGTGGGAGCCCACCATCACCTCCGTCATCAAGAAAGCCCAGCAGATGATGTACTTCCTGAGGCAGCTGAAGAAATTCAACCTGCCAACACGGACGATGATGCAATTCTACACCGCAATCATCGAGTCCATCCTCACCTCCTCCATCACCGTGTGGTACGCTGGAGCCACTATCAGGGACAAACAGAGACTGCAGCGTGTTGTGCGCTCTGCTGAGAAGGTGATTGGCTGCAGACTCCCATCTCTGCAGGACCTGTACACCTCCAGGACATTGCGGCGTGCAGCTCGGATCTCAGCTGACCCTTCTCACCCTGGACACAGTCTGTTTGACCTGCTCCCCTCAGGCAGGAGGCTCCGGTCCATTCGCACCAGAACCTCTCGCCATAAGAACAGTTTCTTCCCCTCTGCTGTTGGACACATGAACAATAACCATATGACTGTACCCACCACTAACACATGACCCTACGCTGTGTTCACTGCATCATTCCATGTTTTGGCACTGATCACCACCTGCACTCATGTATATCTCATGTATATATCTTTCTACGTAGCACTTTTAATTCTTATTCTTACTTTTATTTTTTCATGTCTATTTAAGCGCAATTTATGACAGTATGTTTGCACTGAAGCACGGCAGCAATTTCCCAATGTTGTAAACCTGCTCAACATTTGGCAATAAAACCCTTTCTGATTCTGATTCTGAGTTAGGTTGTTACACATATGAGAGTGGCTCTGTCTGGTGAGAGGTCATGAGTCGGCGAGGTGAGACAGAGTGCATTTGAGGTCAGACACACACCCACACATCGTAGGTAGATTCATTTCTAGGTAAGAGATCAGACATATTTCGCAAGCTTGCAACTGCATTTTGTGCCTGCATAAGTGATAGTTTGTTGCAGAGCATGCATCTGATGTTCCAGAGATAAGCAAGAGCAAGATGAGCTACCGGATGCGCCTGGCTTGGAGACGAAGAGAATGTTCTTTTCAAATGTGTCAAAAATTGTCAACAGAACATTTGTGGTTTTAACTTATGTATGTGATGTATTTGCTTGACGCATGTGGGGGCGTAAGAATACCCTGAGGTTATAAAAACAACTGCTTGTGTAATTTTGGGCAGAGATCGACGCTGATTGCGTAACGGTGTTCATCTCCCCACACGTGTGTTCATTAAAATCATCGTTTGACCAAACTCTCCTGGACCATCGTTGTTTTGTTCTCATCCTCAATATTCTGGACACGCGACACCTCCGATTTATGTAACCGGGTGTCATTTCTGCTGATGTAATTATTCTCATTGGTGAATTATAATTCTGCTGAATTTACATTTAACCTTAGGCAGCAGCTTTAAATTTCCCTCAATGTGGCCTGCTCTGGCCCCTGGAAGACAATCAACTATGGTTGCTGGTGTCTCTAGTTTCATATGTCTCAGAACATCATCCTATCCACCACTGTTTCTACTTTTCCCAAAAACAAGCAAAATTTGTGGCAGCTGTATTTTTCACACTCTCTTTCAACTGTTTACGTTCATATAAAAAGTATATCTGTGGCGGGGCGTGGCCTGCGGTGCCGTGCAGAGGAGGCGGACGCACCTGTACAGCATCCGCAATCACGCCCCGCCAAATTAAATATTGTACTGGGTCCTGTGGTTGGGTTGTTGTTGTGATAGTGTTGAGCGGGCAGCGGGAGAGCTGCAGCTCTGTGAGTATTGTGGACAGCAACCGTCAAAGCTTTAATAAAAAGCATCAAAATGCCACTGGGTCTGCCGTGTATGTTTACAATATCATTGTGTAGCATTTTTACCACATAAATGGTAGAGTTAGGATATGTCATATGCTGACTTGAAAACCAAAAGTGGTTTTGCCAAATCTAACAATCATTCTCCATGATCAATCATGCTCACCTTAATTTGTGTATCAGAGCTAGCCACAACAGTTTTGTTGGGAATGATTTCACTGCCTGCATATAGATTATGCATTATCATGTGTGCTACCCCAGACACCAGCTGTAACAGGAAGAAAAACAAAGGCAGTTTTCAGTCATTTGAGTTTGCTGGGAGGGTTTGAATCTATGAAGGCTGGAGGGGTTGAAATGTCCAACTCGTGCTCATATAATAATCTAATCACACTCACACACACCTTTACACACAAATACTGAAAGCTTATTGGCTATTCAATAAAGAACTTTGAAATTACTTAAAAACAATAGCATTAGCATTCGATAGAGTTGCACCTGCATAAATTACACTGATTACCCCTTCAAAATAGAAGTGGTAGTAACACATAAGATGTTAATATGATATGCAATTTCAAATCTCATCTCTCAGCTCCTCTGTCAGTGACACAGTCTATCACCTTGAAATGCTGAGCTGAAAGACAAAACCATTAAGTTCTGTAACTTTTTTTTTGGCATATATTTTCCTGATTGCAATTTTAAATTACAAGTTATAAGACTGAGTGCAGTGTTATTTTATTATCCCTGCATATTTATCTACTAATTATGGACCATTTCAGTAGCTCCAGAGTACGTTGTGCCTTAATCTTTGTTGGTGCGATTCACTAAGTAGAGCCCCCTTAAAACTCCCAATGAAAATGCAACATGGTTGTTCTGCTTTGCTGATTGTATTCCACCCTTGTGTTAACCCCAGGGGTGAATATAATTATATAATCCATCCTACAGGGTGGATAAGATCTAATTTGCTCTCACATCCAACTCTTTACATATGGAGGTTCATAAACCTCCCGGTATCATAACATTTAAACACATTTAAGCTTAACAAGATTTGATGGGTTATAGGTTTACTGATATACAGGGTGGGCCATTTATATGGATACACCGTAATAACATGGGAATGGTTGGTGATATTAAAGTCCTGTTTGTGGCACATTAGTATATGTGAGGGGGCAAACTCCTCAAGATGGGTGGTGACCACAGTGGCCATTTAGAAGTCGGCCATCTTGGATACAACTTTTGTTTTTTCAAAAGGAAGAGGGTCATGTGACACATCAGACTTATTGGTAATGTCACAAGAAAAACAATGGTGTGCTTGGTTTCAACGTAAATTTATTCTTTCATGAGTTATTTACAAGTTTCTCTTTGTTCACAGCCATTGACGAAGAGGTTATCACGTGAGGAGTGGATCGAAATTGTGTTGATATCTGGTGAACGCAGTAACCGGGTCATTGGCTGAATTTCCCAGCCACTTAATGAAGATGCTAAAGAGACAACTCACTCACTGTCTTGTTGATAAGAAGCCACAGAGCACAGCCGTTTGCCTCCAACAACACTGGACAGGGAGTACACCAACAGTGTAAGTAAACTCTGTTCACTGGCAGGTCAGTATACTTATTTATTAACTAGATTAAACGAATACTGATACTGTCATATACCATTCCAATACTTTGATTTGGAGAAAATGTAGGCCTCATTACTGCTCCTATTCTTTGGTTTAAGAAAGTCTTTTATCAATTTATTTTTCTTTTCTGAGCATGTGCAGGGATTTTTTGGGAAAGATAAAAATTAATAAATAATAATAAAAAAAATCAATCAAGAACATAGGAGCTTACACATGAGATTAACCCCTACAGAGTAATAAATATAGCATTACTTTTCAAAAGGTAAAGTCAAATAAAAAAATAGGAACATTAGGAACAGCATTCAAACAAATAATCACTTGTTTTGAGGAACAGCACTGTCATCCAGTCGCAAGTGTTTGCACTTTGTAAAAGTGATAACTTTCCTGCTACTTGAATAAAGTAGACCAGGGGACGGCACCCCTGGGCACACGTGCAACGCGAAGGGTTAACTGATGGCACGACCATAGCTGGACTGGCCATTGGGCCTGATGGTGATTTTTTTGTTTTTATGGGCCGATGATTTTGTATATTTTTTTGTAACGGTATGAACAATGAGAGGTGGTGGATTGGCCAGATGACTCAGTTATTTGGTGGTGACCATGGCGAAGCTTCCACAGAGGCTGGCAGGTGGATGAGGGAAAGGGGAGGAAGGAGGAGGAGAGACCCGAGGCGGCCGCCGGTCCGAGTGTCAGGTGAACTGAACTTCAGGTAAGAAGTTATGACCTGCAGTCTATCTGGGTCAGATATAAACCAAGTTTAGGTGGAGTTTATTTTCCCTGTGCTGACTTTTTAGTTACAATAACTCATACCATGTACTAGCTAACATGACGGAGTTTCTATACTGCTGGGTGGGTGCTATGATGTTACTGATCGTGAACTTTATTTTATTCTCTGTCAGTGCGCCCCAGGGTGGCTGTGGCTACATTGTAGCTTGCCATCACCAGTGTGTGAATGTGTGTGTGAATGGGTGGATGACAGGTTGTGTAAAGCGCTTTGGGGTCCTTAGGGACTAGAAAAGCGCTATACAAATACAGGCCATTTACCATTTACCATTTATTCATAAGGTTAGTTAGTAGAGTTGCCAACCGTCCCGTAAAAAACGGAATAATCTCGTATTCAGAGAAAATATTACGCGTTTTGTGTTGAGCTGAGAAGGAACACAGTTTGTCCTTCAGCTAGAATGGAAAAAGACACAAAGCTGGAGTTATTTTGCAGCTTTCCTCTTGATAGAAAGAGAGAGCATATTTCTCCTGTTTTGGCTTCCTGTTAAATCCAGAATTCAAAATCCTGCTGCTCACATACAAGGCCTTAAATAATCAGGCCCCATCTTATCTTAATGACCTTGTAGTACCATATCACCCTATTAGAGCACTTGGCTCTCGCTCTGCAGGCCTACTTGTTGTTCCTAGAGTATTTAAAAGTAGAATGGGAGGCAGAGCCTTCAGTTTTCAGGCCCCTCTTCTGTGGAACCAGCTTCCAGTTTGGATTCAGGAGACGGTGACCCTGAATCCTCCCTTAGTTATGCTGCAATAGACATAGGCTGCCGGGGGATTCCCATGATGCATTGAGTTTTTCCTTTCCAGTCACCTTTCTCACTCACTATGTATTAACAGACCTCTCTGCATTGAATCATATCTGTTATTAACCTCTGTCTCTCTTCCACAGCATGTCTTTATCCTGTCTTCCTTCTCTCACCCCAACCAATCACAGCAGATGGGCCCGCCCCTCCCTGAGCCTGGTTCTGCCGGAGGTTTCTTCCTGTTAAAAGGGAGTTTTTCCTTCCCACTGTCACCAAAGTGCTTGCTCATAGGGGGTCATATGATTGTTGGGTTTTTCTCTGTATCTATTAGTGTAGGGTCTACCTTTACAATGTAAAGCGCCTTGAGGTGACCGCTGTTGTGGTTTGGCGCTATATAAATAAAATTGAATTGAATTGAACTGAATGTACATTTTAGATAGTGAAGCGATAGTTTTAGCTATAGAGTAGATGATCCAGAACTGCTCATCTGGACAGCAGTAATGACAAACTCCATTTTTAAAGAACCTAACATAAACCCCAGCTGTGTCCTTAAGAGGTTGAATTGTTTATTATCTTATAACCCACCACAGTGTCCTTGAACAGGACTGCTGTACAGATAACTATTATTTTGTGAGTAAATGGAGCCTTTATCAGACAGCTCAGGGCTAGAAATGCAGAAGGGCAAGATGATCACATTTCTGTGTAGACTAACTACTAGCCTGGTGGGCAGAAAAATAAGACAGGTGAGTGAGAGGGCTGAAGCTAAGGAGACAAATGACAAGCTCTCTGTGCACTGGCACTATCAAAAGGAGACAATAACCCCAGGTCTTTTTGCTTGGCTGAATTTCCCAGCCACTTAATGAAGATGCTAAAGAGACAACTCACTCACTGTCTTGTTGATAAGAAGCCACAGAGCACAGCCGTTTGCCTCCAACAACACTGGACAGGGAGTACACCAACAGTGTAAGTAAACTCTGTTCACTGGCAGGTCAGTATACTTATTTATTAACTAGATTAAACGAATACTGATACTGTCATATACCATTCCAATACTTTGATTTGGAAAAAATGTATTACGCGTTTCGTGTTGAGCTGAGAAGGAACACAGTTTGTCCCGGACTTCAGCTACAATGAAAAAGACACAAAGTTGGATTTATTCTGTCTTTGCTGCACAGCTGCCTCTTCTCCTCTCATTCTCTCCCCTGCCTCTCCTGTTTCTACTTCAATCCTGAAACTGATCAATGATCAGCTGATCGTCTTTTCTCTCTTGTTTGTTTATCGCCCACTTTGCGCCAGAAAGAGGAAACCAGCGGATGTCGCGCTAAACAACAGCAGCACGTTTAAGCTTGATCAGCTGTTGTTAGAATTTATTTAATATTAATTTCTAGTATCAGCTGATGTTTGCTGGAGCCACAGCTGTAAAGCTGCTGGTCATGATGTCTGTTTGGATATGTGGTGAGAGGGAAACATGAAGATGAAACCAGGAGATGTCCTTACTGGATCATCAGAGCTGAACAGGTGATGGAGAAACAGGTTTACCTTTTAGGTGACATGGATGAGTTGAAGGGAAGTTATGAACTGTTTCTGAGAGACAAATAACACCAGGATCCTTTTCTAAGCAGCTGACAGCTGGTAACTGTGCAGGGGCGGGCCTAGCAAAGTGTTGCCAGGGGGGCAAGTAGGGCATTAAAAGGGAGAGGGGGGCACAAAGACATACTTTTCTTTCTTATTCTCATTTAAAATGTCTCGCTTTTAATAAATAATTATCTGAATCTTACAACCAAAGTTTTAATCTGATGTCAAACGTATAGAAATCATACATATACCAACAAGACTGTACATCACTGTCACCACAGTGTTTGTTTTTATTCAAAGGCTTTATGGCTTTAATAACTGGGGGGCCGGTCTCTAGTCAAAATGCCCGGGCTGTGTTTTTGTCCCAGTCCAGCCCTGGGCACGACATGCAGTGAATTAATCTGAGAGGGTGCATTAAAAAATAAATGCCGGGCCAGCAGTGCACATCGCAAATTAGCTCGCATAGACACATTAGTTGTGCCGCTTCCTAATGATGGTATCTCAGCTAACAACCCCAACTACCAGATTCAACTTGTAATTGGCTAAAATCACTTAGCCTACCGGTCAGAGGGACGTTGCTAGCTGGCAGTCTTTTAAAGCGATGTTGAAATTTCCACATTCTGACACTTCAAATGCTTCAGGAGCTGTCGGCTCAGCGCAGCATCAGCACCACGGATACATCCGTAGACTCGAGACAGAATTCACAATGTGTTTTCGGGACTTTCAGGTGTTTGGACCAATGTTTTCTTTTCTGATCAAACCAGAAAGGTTTGTCAGCTGGATTTGTCTCGCATTAACTGGCTGGACACAGAGGACATCGAAATGCAGCTGATTGAACTGAAAAGCTCGACTCTGTGGGGTCAAAGTTTGCAGAACTACGAACTCAGCTGGAATCCACAGCTGTGCGTGTTCATGGAGCTGCATGTTCACCTGCTGGACATCACTACCTGACAGGTTTAACCCTTTAAAGCCAGTTGGAGCGGGCACGCTCCGTTTCTCATAACTATTTTTAGATCCCTGTAGAACCTGAACCGTGTAAGCTAGCGCAATAATTTTTTTTGCATATGAAACTGGAGGAGTTCCAAACTCCCTTTTATTTCCAAAATATTGGAAAAGGTAGTTCTAAAACAACTACAGGCCTTTTTAGATGCAAATGCTATTAATGAAAAGTTTCAGTCTGGTTTTAAACCTCGCCACAGCACAGAGACAGCCTTACTTAGAGCCTTACTCTGGATATTCTGTGGTCTTAGTTTTACTTGACTTGTCTGCTGCTTTTGACACGGTTAACCACAACATTCTTCTATCAAGACTGGAACATGTTGTTGGTCTCAAAGGTACGGTTTAACTTGGTTTAAATCCTACCTCTCAGAGAGGTCGTTCTCTGTTGCTATGGGGCAACACTCCTCGGCTTCTGCCCCTATTTATTGTGGTGTGCCTCAAGGGTCCGTGCTCGGTCCTGCTCTCTTCTCTTTGTACATGTTGCCCTTGGGATTCATTTTTAGTAAATACAACATCTCCTTTCACTGTTATGCCGATGATATCCAGATTAATTTACCTTTGAAATCCAATGTGACTGCTTCTTTGCAACCTCTGTTCAACTGTTTGCATGAAGTTAAAATTTGGTTATCACATAATTTTCTTACATTGAACGAGAATAAGACCGAAATCATAGTCTTTGGTAGTCACACTCCGCTAGACCAGTTAGTTGATGCCCTAGGCCCTCTCGCTAGCCATCTTTCGTCCACTGTAAGAAACCTCGGAGTGTTCCTGGATGGCTCTTTTAAACTTCAGAAACACGTCTCCACTGTGGTAAAAAACAGCTTTTACCAGTTGCGTCAGATTTCCAAAGCAAAGCCGTTCCTTCCTTTAAAGGACCTTGAAAAGCTTATCCACACATTTATTACATCCAGACTGGACTACTGTAACTGCCTCTACTCGGGCCTCCAACACTCCTCTCTTTGCCGGCTCCAGTTAATTCAAAATGCAGCTGCGCGTCTTTTAACAGGTACGAGAATTCATGAACACATAACTCCAATTTTAGCCAAATTACATTGGCTCCCTGTTAAATATCGTATAGATTTTAAAATTATTTTGTTCACTTTTAATATTTTGAATAATTTAGCACCCAGTTATCTTTCTGATTTACTCCACTCATACAATCCCAACAGAGCACTTAGATCGTCCAACCACAGGCTCCTAGCACAACCTAGGACTCGAATGAAGTCGAGAGGTGACCGGGCCTTTGCATCTGTGGCACCCAGACTCTGGAATAACCTCCCCGTTCATATTCGCACTGCCGAGTCTATCCAGTCTTTTAAATTACGCCTTAAAACTTATTTTTTTACTTTGGTTTTTGATTCTGTCTAGTTGGCTGTTTTAGCTTGTTGCGTTGTTACCTATTGTTTGTTGTCCTCTTTTATTGTTTGTTTTAACTGTCTCATGTTTTTATTGACTGTGAAGCACTATGGTCAACACTGTTGTTTTAATATGTGCTATATAAATAAATTTTGATTTGATTTGATTTGATTACATCTTATGCCATCAGCTTGTCCTCGGTCACGGTTTCCTTCCACATAAAGCTTTGCAAAAATTGCATAAAAAGCACTTGCAGCAACAAAAACATAATATTCCAGAAACACGCTTTGCCGATCCGATCAGCTGTTCATAACACTTCCCACATTGAAAAAGCTGTCAGCGAACGATCGCATGTCCACCATTTCCTGCCCGGAAGTGACGTCATTTTCGCGGAAAATGTAGTTGTAGGCCTTAAAAGCCTATACTGGTGTTTTTATAAGTCATGTTTGACTTTTCTGAATAGTTTCTGGGATGCTTAGAACTCGAATTGCACTGCTGGAAATAGTTTATTTTGATGCACCTGCTGTTTTCTTTGCAAATTTGCATCATAGGATTGTTTTTTCGTTTTTCCTGCAGTATATAAAAATTGCTGTATCTCTAAATTAAACTATGAAGACACTTAAAATAAATTTCCTGTTGTTGTAAACTATTTTTTGCAATTTTTTTGTATTTAAAATTTTGAGGGATAAACCTCTTAAATTTCTCCAAGTAGAAATTTATGTAAAAAAACAAACAAAAAGATTTTCAATTTTCTTGTAGTTTATTGCACTTTTTTGCAATTAATGTAGTTACTATGGACTTAATGCATACATATATTTAAAATATGGGCTATACTGGTTGTATTGATGTATATAAACTTGAAATGCTCCCAAAAATGGCTCCACAGCATGTAAAAATATAAAGTAAGCTCTGGCGGACTTGGTTCTATGGTAGGTCTTAAAGGGTTAACTGGCTTTAGAACATTGCAGAGGCCTTATTGACAGTGTTTGGCTCTACATGTCTGTGTGAGCAGGTTTTCTCTCACATGAGTCCTCAGGTAGCCTCTGAATGCTGGACACTCGGAGACCTGTGTCTCTGAGTGGGAGACCACAGATCACATTAACATGTGTGTCTCTGTATTAACAAACATGCCATATTGGCCCAGTTTATTTTTCTTATCATTGTTATGAGGAGACCATAAATAGCATTTGGATTTTCTGTTGTACAGTTGTTAAGAAATATACTCTAAAACACTTCTTCAGTAGAGAATCAGAGAAGAGAAACACACAGAACTTCTTGCTAACAAGGGCAGCCTCCAGAACTGAGACTCGCACTGAGAAACTGCCCTGGTCTTTATTTATACTCTTCAGTGAGCGTTTGTTCCTTACATTGGATCGTGTGTGTGTGTGTGTGTGTGTGTGTGTGTGTGTGTGTGTGTGTGTGTGGGGGGGGGGGTCAGAGTGTGGCCCCATATACGACTTCCCTTAACCTGCTGGTCTGGAAAATCCAGCAGTTCATCTATATGTAAAAAAGCACTTAAACTAAACCTGACATAGCTACGTTAATCCTACCGTAAAACAATAAGACAAGGTACGACCTCTCCCAGGATGTGGGGGTGAACGCCAGAACACCTTGAAAGAATGTCACAGACCCCCGAGGATGAGACATTCTTTCAATATGCCACCAAATATATACTTCTAAACATGATTACATGCAGTATTCTACCATATCAAACTTATATCATTAAAATATTATACTGACTACTAAGTACAATTTTCCATTGACAACAGTTCATTTGCTGTTATGGATAAAAAGTTTTTTTTTGTTTCAAAATAGCTGATAAGTATTCGCTGATAGCTGCCAACATCTGCGAACAAATATAATCCTATAAAGTTGTTTTATATAGTGTGTAACTGTTAATATAGAGCGTTATTAAATTTATTGCTAATGCAATCATATGACACATTGACTTTTGAGGAAATTTTCGATGGCACGTGTCTGTGAACGGAAGTCACAGTTTTGTTTCAGTCAAACGAGTTGAAAAGTGTTGAACTCACACTGACAAACTGCAAAAACTAAACTAAGGAGCAAACAGAACAAATGGTCGCAAGCAGTCTTGCTTGCTTTATTTAAAGTAGATTTATATATATAAATACCTCTGTGCCTGGTATAGATATGAAAGTGGTCATATTTTTTCAGTTATATGTGCACTAATATATACATATTGACTATAATGGCAGACTGTATGTAAACAAAACTCAACAACTTTTTTATGCTGTGCAGTGTATAAATGACTGGACATTACAAATGTGATGATCAGCAAGCAGAGACATTGCTTGACTAATTTCTATATATTACTAAACACAATAAATGCATGTACCAACAAGGCCTTTGTGAATGTGTCATAAACAGTGAAAGATTTCAAATTTCAGTATGTGTTATAAAAGTAGAGCGAAAACTTTGACAGAGAAAGCTAGCAGAGCCCTATGTAAAGCTCTTAAAATATGACCTTTTTTTCTGTTGTTAACCATGAATTGCTAGCAGATTATTGCATTGTGCTGTGTTGATCCACATTCCACAAAAAACCACTGTAAACTGGCTAAGCACATAAAGGTTGGACCAATTACCAGCAACAACCACAGGCTTCCAGCTATAAAACAGGACACTCCCTCAGCAGCTACTTTTCACATGTAGTTGTCAAGCGCTGAGATATTACACAAAGCACATTAAAAACTGGGGAAAGAACTTCAACAGTTTCCCATAGGCTAACACAACGCAAGTGGAAGGTCTTGGCTGTAGTGGTGCATATTTTCCCTTCCTCTGCTCTCTGGTAAATGAATTAATTAAACGAAGGAAAACTCTAGGAAAGTTGGTCCGACCAGCATACGTAGCCTTAGCGTTGTTCTCCTTCGCTATAACAACTCAAGTTTGCAAGCACTAAACAATCCCATAGTGCCACCTACTGACATTCTTTGGGGGCAGCAGTTAATTTTCATGAGGCAAATTTTAGGTGGGTTACATAAATAATTTTAATTAATTAATTTATATCTAATATATACATGTAGCTCAAATGACTGACATTTTACTCTACCCTGTAAAACTTTGTGACATGTGTATGTATCTTTGCAGATAGTGTAACTAGACTGCTGACAAGATCAGACAAGCCTCAGGACAGATAATTAGTCGCTGCACTGTGCTTCACAGCTCACCAAGGCCGCCTGCATAATTTATTTTATTTTTTTCCAACACATTTTAAACCAAATCTTTGGATCCACTTCACACTTTTGAAATAAATAGCAAACAATAAATACATAAATCATTCAATTAAGTCAGTCAGAAAGAAAAGAAGCTGTATTAGCTGTGTCAGTACACACACACACACAAATAAAACACTGCATAAGTTTTTCAAATGCTGTCAAATTATCTTGACATTTCCTGCAGCTTCTGTACGACATTGGTGGCTTTTGAAGCTGTTTTCATACAATCAGTATAAGAGGCCATTGCTTCCCTGTCGGGTGGAGTCAGAGGCAGTTCTAGCTGAACAGACTAAACGGCCGGGATCATATGGTATTCTGAATTTTTTCTAATTCAAAGCCAGCATGGGTGATGATTGGGCTCAAAGTGTACAGTCATGGTAAAAAAACAAAACCAGTATGCTCTTATTCACATCTCAGGTTTCAAATATCATTCTGAAAACTGTCTCGTCATTACCAGGTCTTACAAAAAAAAATCAGCAACAAATCCATGAAACATCCTACCTCGTCATTATCAGCTTAACTAAAGCTAAACTGAAACACAAAAGCAATGTGTGGAAAAACTACAAGGCCGATCCAATACAGCAAATCTGGATAATAAGTCCATTCTCTGATCCTGTGAGTATTACCCTGTAGGCAGTGCAGAGCTTGGACAGAGCTGAGATGTGACTCTATATTCTGGACATCTAGAATATGCCTACTCTGATAAAAACCAGCAGCCCTGAGTAGCGTTGCAGGCCTGGCATCTTACCAGCCACACCCACTGCGGCAGCTCCCGTCTTGATCGGTGCATCTAATTAAAAATTACACAATAATCAAATCACTTGAATTGCACTTGTCTAACTCTATTTTGTTCTGCTATTTAACAGGGGGGACATGGAAAAGAGAAGGGTCAAGTCCTATAGGCATGACCCAAAGAGGACTATCAGTGATTATCAGTGGTCATTGTCACTGTGGGCCACTCTTTTTATGATATTGCCGCAGCGCACAGCTTTGTTTATGCACAGCTTTCTTCAGGTCACAGAGTTTCAATGAGATTGAGGTCTGGACTTGAGTGTAACATTCACATGCGCTATTTATGTAACGCATTTGTGTATATGCACTATTAGTGAACGAGGGCCATTGATTTAAAGGTCTTGTGTTTTTTTAGATGTAGCTCTAAGCTAAGCCTGTCATTTGGAAAAGCCTTCCAAATAAGCCGCTTCAGTCTTTTACTAATTAAATTTGTGGTATGAATGTGTAACATGCTTAATGAGGCCCTGGAATTAAAATGTACCTATTTGAATTTTTGCACTTTCTCTGAGACAAAATCTGAAATCAAGCGCAATTTCTTGATTCTTTTTAAGTTATTTTTTTATACTGAATAATGGCATTGAGTCATATGTATCTTATGTCATGCTGTATTGTTCATCTGATTTACCTATTTTTCCAACTTGCCATATTAACATTATTACGTAGTGGTACACGAAACTGACGGAGGGTGTACTTTCTTTTTACACCGTTCTTGTGTACCTCTCTATCACTCTATTTGTGGAAGGAGAGGAGAGTGATGGAGGAGAAACCCGTGCTACGTCACCTCACAGATGACCAAAATGAAAATGCTGTGTGTGCTCACACATAGTTTGCAAGAACACCACCAAACTTGAATCCCAGCCTCTCTAGGATATCAACCCCTGCTGCTTCGTGGACATGAGATGACCCCGCAGTTCCCACCGTCTACCACCGCCACCTGCAATGCTACCACCGAGCCTGGACACGAACACGTAAGGTAGCGCCGCTACAATTAGACACATGAACCAGGGGCTTCATAGTCCTAAGACTATGCTTTCTCCTCACCATCTACTAGCCATCCTGTTTTCACGACTCCTCAGGACAATCTGGCACGGAGTGCTAACAGTGACCTTGGGTCTTTGATTCCAACATTTTGCATTTCTGTTCAGGACTTTCTTTGAAAGTAGGAAATCATTTATGTTTTTCTGAATTAATTATCTTTAGTTCTTTGTTCCTTTTGGTGTTAGTTCCCATTTGTGTCCACTCTGTCCTACTCTCACCTCCGTGTCCTGTCATGAGTCTCTCCACGTTTTTTTTACCTTCAGTCTCTCTACTCAAGTCCCCGTTGTCATGTCTCTGTGTCGTCTGTCAATGTGGCGTTCTGTGTTCTCTGTCTTGTCAAGTTCCTGTCTTTAGTTCTTGTCTCTGTGTTTATCTCTTCCTGTTACTGTGTCCATTTCTCTGTGTTTTGTCCTTTGGTCCATTAATATTTCTTTGTCAGTCTACTGTGACTCATCTTCCACCAGTGAAATTACAACCTTTACATGCTGGTTTCCTGTATTGTTAAATAATGAATTAAGTTTGTGTGGAACCATCCATAGATAGCTATATATTATGAAATTATCAAATCTATATGTCATAATATTCTGAGTAACATTTATATTTAAAAATTGAATTAATATCGCATTATTCAAACTAAAATCGATTCGAATCAGGAAATCGATACATACAAACCATACACGACAGCAGCTCTCACTGCCATCTTGTAAACCTTTCCTTTCTCTCTTGCTGCTATCCTTCTGTCACAGATCACCCCTAAGACCCGTCTCCATGTTTCTTCTCCTCTCTTGTGCTCTTGTGTCTGTGGCTTTGGTAGGTCAACCCTGGGTAGGTAACTCATCTACCTTCTCTATCTCTACTCCTTGTGTCTTTGCTGTTTCTTTCATGCTAAGACAGAAATTAAATAGCATACTTTCGGCATTGATGAGTGACTATGTTCAGTTTTACAATACTAGTGTACAAACCCTTACACACAGTTTTATATTATCAGATTCTGCAGACCAACACCACCATGTTTGTCTCATAAGGACAGGAAAGAAGAGAATACGCATGTTTATTTTTTACAGGTTTCTATACTGAATCGAAATAGGTTTCATATCCATTCATTTATAAATATTTGGTGAAAGCACTCAGAAGTGCATCTGCTACTGACAGCTAATGAACAGGAAGTCAGCAATTAAAGATAGAATGCTAACACGCTAATTCAAAGCATCAACTGAAAGTTGGAGATGCCCAGAGGCTTCATGTACGATAGCCATTTCCACCTGATGTACTTTCAAGTACCTTCTGCTCATCACCTTGCACACTGAACAGCTACTGACAACTCAGGCAAAATGTAAAAATTCATTTATGATCCAGTTTTAAGTGAACAAATACAAAATATTGTTTTTATTCCAGAATTTCTACTTTCAGAATTTCAGATTAGTGAGGCTAGTCTGAAAGTGGCCAAATTCTTCATTGAGATAAATTAGAAAATGTAAAATGCAACGATTTACAGGATTGGTACTCAGTAGTAACTGTCATGGAACCATGCTTTTTAACTGCCCCGACCCAAGGGCAGGCACTGATGACAGCGTAGCATTGAGGGAGTTTATTTATAGTGCAGGAGCATGGTGGGGACTTAAACTAACAAAACCCAAACTGGTAGAAACTAACAAAAGAACATAAGGAAAGTAGAAAACATTACAAAAACTGGAATGCCGGGAAGGAGGAGCCTGAGACATAAATACAGAGGATGATACAGAGGATGGCATGCAGACAAACGAGCACAGGGCTTAAATACACAGAGGGATAGCAGGGGAATGAGACACAGGAGGAGAGCACAGCTGGGAGTAATCAAACATGATGAGACCAAGGGGAAGCAAAACTGAAAACATGAACATAGGACAAAGTAAAACAGGAAACATAACACAGAGACGCAGACTTGACAAGGGGAGACAGAGCTAACAAGGAACACAGAGACAGAAACCAAAAGACTAGAAATCACCAAAGAACTAGGGAGCTAGAAATACAGCAGTCCCTCGTGTATCGCGGGAGTTACGTTCTAAAAATAACCCGCGATAGGTGAAATCCACGAAGTAGCCAACTTTATTTTTTTACAATTATTATAGATGTTTTAAGGCTGTAAAACCCGTCACTACAGACTTTATACACTTTTCTCAGACAGGCAGGAACATTTTCAAATTTTTCTCTCTTGTTTAAACTCCATCCATCCATCCGTTCGCTTCCGCTTATCCTTTTCAGGGTCGCGGGGGCGCTGGAGCCTATCCCAGCTGTCATAGGGCGAGAGGCGGGGTACACCCTGGACAGGTCGCCAGTCTGTCGCAGGTTTAAACTCTCAAAGTTCAAACCGTAAAGTTTTTGTAGTCCAGTATTATAGAAACCAAAGGGCCCCACAGTTGCCTTAGTGCAAAACGATTCGTCAACATTGTTGTTTGTTGGGGAGAAAACTTACAAACATACAGTACAGCACTTCAGAATCACACTGCTAGCAATCACAGATTTATGTAAATTTGACAACCTGAACGCACCCTGTACTGTACAAGAGACACGGCATGGAGGAGATTGATTGACAATGCTCCACAGCCAATCAGGACGCAGAACGCTGTAAAAAACAAACAAACAAACAAAAGCATGCAAAATTGCACAAAAAAAATAAATCCACAAAACAGCGAGGCTGCGAAAGGTGAACCACGTTATAGCGAGTTACCTCTGTACTGCAAACCAAAATCAAGAGACCAGCTGTGAAAACGTTTGATGAAATTAGAGATCAATGATAGTACAAAACTCAAAGCACTGGTTCGCAGTCCCAGAAAAGTAACAATCTGTGCTCTGCAGGAATGTTACGACTCTACAGACAGGGACATGCTTAAAGAGACTTGTGTGGATGTTTCAGACATGCATACTGGTGTCATACTCAGAGGTGGGAAGGAGCAAAGTACAAATACTTTGAAAAATACTTTGTTACTGTAATTAAGTAAAATTTTAAAACTTTACATGAGGAGTGCCAGTTGTCTGGATTAAAATCATTTTCATTAATGTTGTGGTGCAAGCCGTAAAGGCACCTTTTTCACAGAAGAAAAAGAAAAAACAGTGTCTTTGTCCATCACTCTAATAAAGCTAACACAACAAAGTGTGTGGACAGCCCCAGGGAAAGAAGGCTCTGAAAGGTGCTAAGAAACAAACCCGCACTGCAGCACACAAAGCTAAACACCTCTAACCTGTAAGTAATGAAAAGATACGTCCGGGCACCACAGGCTTCCTGTTGACCAGTGCGAAGGACAGCTCAGTCTGCAGGAACACAGCCGAGAGCTTGATGAGATGCTGTCCGAAGCGTAGAGTCGCCATGTGTCACTGACTGCCAGGCCTGGAAGAAATGCAGGTGCAGCAGGTTGTCAGTAACATCACACTAAACAAAGCTTCTGTTCACTGGCTGTATTTATGGTCTGTCCCAGGCAGAGCCCTCTTTTTGTGGGCTCTACCAGAGTCTGCTTTGTAACTGAAAGGCAATTTTCCAGCTGTAATTTTCTCACATTTTGTTTGGTTCTATTTTGTGTGTTGATTTGTAGGTATTTGAGTATTTGTTGATTAATGATAAGTGGGATGTACTGTGGCATAAGATTTACCGCTAAGTTTAACTTTGTTTGCTCCAGATGTGGTAGTTGTGTAGTTGTGGTAGTGTACACACAGGGCCAAACCTCGGCTTAGCTATTCTCTGAGTGCACGTTCAGAGCTGAGCTCCATATATTTCTGGTCCTCATTAATACTGCCAGTCTGATAAAACAGAGCTGAACTTAACTGAAGTTAAAGTGGAGAATTGTAGGCAGTGAAAGATACGTCTTTTTATTGTTTATTACAAACAGCCAGAATAGGTTTCATGGTGACTCATGTTCTTTTTTGAACAGAGCACACACACAAAGCCACTTTCTTTTTATGCTGTCTAATATTGTTACATACCAGTGAAAATGTCCATTAATATACTGATATTAACTCGGAGACATGCATAATGTGTTCAATCAATTTCTGAATCCCACAATATGTAATAATGACTTAAATATGCTGGAGCAGCCTGATGTGTACGTTTAAGGTGGCACATGCATTCATTAATGCATGTGTGGTTCAGGATCTGACAGTAAGTATATGTTCTGCAACATGTCAACGGTAACACTTAGAATTCAGTTTATATTCTTTTTTTTTTTTAGTGGAATAATTTATAATAAATCAGCCCTCCTTTGAATAAATAATGCGTTCCTCCTGTGTTGTTGGATTGATCCAAAGATCACTCCAATTTACACATTGATCCACACACTAATCCTGATATAAGAGCATCTGTTGTATTGTTGGGAGGTCAGTGATCCCTCAGCTGCTGTTCACTGATCTGAATTTCCTTTCTGTTTCAGCACAGAAAGACACAAATAATAATATGCATTATTAACCCTTATTACTTTGGTTAGCAAGTTTCATTGGTTTGTTTTCACCCACTTATTTGCTCCTGATACACTGATGACCATTATTTAAATGAACTGGCTGCATTTTTCTATAAGATGTGTATTTCCTTACCAATCCCAATGGTCCACTTCTGAAATTCATACTAGGGGCAGTAATAGCAAGGAATCTATCATATATATATATATATACACACACACACACATATATACACACACACACATATATATATATATATATATATATATATATATATATATATATATATATATATATATATATGTGTGTGTGTGTATATATATCTATATATTAGGGGTGCAACGATATTCGTATCGATATTGAACCGTTCGATACAGTGCTTTCGGTTCGGTACGCATATGTATCGAACAATACAACATTTGTAATTTATTTGATCAACTTTCCTTCTGACGATGCTGTCTGTGTTCAGCGCTCAGTGAATCTGCGTTCGACTACTCCGCCTAGGCTGCACTGTCGAGCGCAGATCCACTGAGCGCTCAACACAGACAGCATAGTCAGAAGGAAGAGCGCAGGGCAAGCTAGCGAGACAGAAGTTAAGCTCTCCTTGCAACATGGACCTCCCCCACTCTCATTCAGATCTGGCGTTTGGAATTATTTTGGTTTTCATGTGACGTATGACCCTGAAGGTAAGCGAGTCATGGACTAAAGTAAAACAGTATGTTGGATGTGCCACGCAATGCTCAATTACATGGGTGGGAACTAGTGTGTTAGCGCAGTTAGCTCGTTAACGTGTTGGCCGTCTAGCCCCATGCACGGGGCGATCGGCGGTAGCTCGTTAACGGAGATTTGCCGTGTTGTGGCGTTAAGGTCATTTCAACGAGATTAACCTGAAAGCACTAGTGGGAACACAACGAATATGACTGCACATTTATGCCGACATCATCCTAGTGCAAAGACAAAAACAACAAGCATGCTACTAACTTTAGCCGAGTCATTTAGACAGCTGTTAGCACGTGATTCTCCTTATGCTGCTGAGAATATAGCCCAGAAGAAGCGGATAGTATAGCTTTTATTTTGGAAAGAGACATTTCGCTGTAATAAACTCTCTTTTCCAAAGATGAGTGATTCCTCAATCAGATACAGGGCTCGCAAAATCGCTAGCCCGACGTCCTGGAGCTAGCGATTTTTTCAGTCGGGCTACCAAAATCTATCTCTGCCCTGCCCGTCGGGCTATTGTAGGAAAAATATATGTCAATGCTTTTGCATTCTTTCAGAAATGTAGCTGGGTAATTATGTCATTGGCATCGGTGAGCCACTGTCAATATGTGACATATTGAAGTCGCGTTTGAATTTGCGCTTGTTTTTTGCTTTCACTTTGCAATCGTGCGAACTGTGTATAGAGAGCGACAGCACTGATCTGTGAGTGATGATAATTTGTGCACCAATTCCTCTGACATCGTCTTATTAATCGTTAGCTTACTATGCAAACATGACAAGTGAAATCTCCCGCAGCTTAAACATGTGAGAGGTTGATCGCGCAGAGAATCGCTGAGCTTATGTGAGTCCGTGTGTAAAAGCAGCAGTATATATATTTTAGTTCTGCTGAGCCAAATAAGACAGGTCAGGGTGAAGAAGTGACAGCCAAAGAAAAGCTTACCACAAAACGGAGAAGTTATGACAAATCAGACTATAAGGCAAAAAGAAAGTGCAGCTTTATGGTTTCATGGACAAAATAATTTCTGTGGCTGCAATATGACGAGCTAAATAACCAGGGCTGCACATAAGTGGTCCGCAGGTGCGCATTCGCTGTCAAAATAAAAAACACGCACAAGGGTTAGGGTTAAATTTAAAAACTGTACTTTTGAGTTAAAATATATATTTATAATTTTAATAAATGACAAATTAAAAAGGCATGAACATTTTTTTTGTATCGAAAAAATATCGAACCGTGACACCAAAGTATCGAACCGAACCGAACCATGAATTTTGTGTATCGTTGCACCCCTAATATATATATATATATATATATATATATATATATATATATATATATATATACACACACACATATATATATATATATATATATATGTGTGTGCGTGTGTATATATATGTGTGTGTATATATATATATATATATATATATGTGTGTGTGCGTGTGTATATATATGTGTGTGTGTATATATATGTGTGTGTATATATATATATATATATATATATATATATACACACACATATATATACACACACACATATATATACACACGCACACACACATATATATATATATATATATATATATGTGTGTGTGCGTGTGTATATATATGTGTGTGTGTATATATATGTGTGTGTATATATATATATATATATATATATATATACACACACATATATATACACACACACATATATATATATATATATATATATGTGTGTGTGTATATATATGTGTGTGTATATATATATATATATATATATATATATATACACACACATATATATATACACATACATATAATAAATCAATGCATTGTAAATAAAGACATGCATGTACTGGTGACACTGTGTGCTGCCGGTCCTTTCTACTACACCCACCTACACTCTTTCATAAAAATCTTAGCAAAGCAGGAGGGGAGCCCTGCTGTCAGTGATGAAGCAACCTGCTAATGCATAATCTGGGTAAGAAAAGAGACTTTCATTTAATTAAAGAACATCTATGACAAGACTTTCACTGTGCAGTCCCCTACATCATACTCGGCACAAATAGGAAAAAAGGTCGTGAAAAGAGAATCTTATTTAGATTAAATTTTCTGATTGGAGATAAGTGAACAATATATCTGTCAGGCACACTTATCACATCTTCAGACCAAAATTACATGTTGACAAAAGGATAAGTAGATCGCTAATGGAGTAAGTGGTAATACAAAGACTAGAATAGAATAGAAATATCCTTTATTGTCCCTCACTGGGGAAATTCAGGTGTTCCGGCAGTAAAGTGACAGGCAGATGGAGCATGCAAAAAAAGTGAAGAATATTAAATTAAAAACAAGAAGTAAGAGACTGTACAGTTATTAAAAATAGCATAATCAGATAATTTTTTCAATGTAATAAATGTGCTGTATATTTGTGCTTAAAACAACAACAACATACTTTTAAAGAAAATGGAAAAACTGTGCAAATGCCAGCAGGGATGTAAACGATTTATTGTGTTTGTTGTGAGCAGTGATGGTTACAAAGTCTAACGGCTGCTGGGAGGAAGGACCTGCGATAACGAATATCTAGTCCTTGTGAAATTCTCTCAACTCATAATGATAGTCAAACCAAGACAGTTAGATGGAAATCATTGCAATGCTCTCTTATTTAGCCAAGAAAGGGTTATGCTGTCTTTACCATCCATGTATATAACCAGTGTTGGGAAGGTTACTTTTAAAATGTATTCCACTACAGATTACAGATTACATGCTCCAAAATGTATTTTGTAACATATTCTGTTATGTTACTCAATGAGAGTAACGTATTCTGAATCTTTGAATTAATATATTATCATGCTGTTTACAACTACATGAATGTGCTATTGCTGTGATTTATTACTATTACTGAAGGTTACTCTCCACACCAACACCAGCTAGATGTTTAAATCTTAATATAATGAGTAACAGTAGGTGGACATTAGGTAAGGCTGCACTTTTTGCAGCGATCTCGTGTAGAAAACTATTCAGCGCGCGTATATAAAACAGGTCCGCGGCTCCGAACCGTAGTAAAGGGACCTCTGGCTGATACGTCGAAAACTAGCTTTACTTTGTTGTCTGGGTCACTTTGCTAGCGAGAGACAGAGAGAGGCGTTGAAAGGCTGCTCCAATGGAGCTTATTGTTTCAGAGGAAAACATGAACACAGCGTACAGTCGAGTTTCTCCCTCCCTCGCTCACAGACACATAACAGGTATGGCAGTCCATTCGCCCTGCAGCACGGACTACACTGCCCACCAGGCTACATTCTTTAGGGTGATGCCTGTAACACTCTGCCTATTGCCTTCATATTAAATCATTTTTTGAATAGCGGGCCCAACACTCTAAAGGAAAAGAAAGACAACGCAGGAAATTTCACACCTTGCTTTCAAAAACACACACTCCTCATTCTGAATCTACACAACCCGGAGAAGAAAACACACCTGAAGACAGTCAGGAGAAATGGGTAAAGAACTTTTCAGACAGGATTCTCACTGAACCTGAAAAGAGAGTATTAGCCAAAGGACTCAATTTTGCCATTTCCCCGCAACAGTTGCCCATAGTGGACCTCATCACAGCCACAGAATCTGCCATACGGATTAATAAATTATCACAGACAGAAGCAGAGCAAATCAGGATGAAAGTCTCAGCCACACTCTCCAGTGCCAAAGTCCCTCCATCCAACCTCACAATACAGGAAAAGAAGGCCGTCGCTTCCCTGAGCAAAGACCACAACATCACTGTTTTACCAGCTGATAAGGGAAGATGCACCGTGGTCCTAAACACTACAGATTACCACACAAAGATCACTACTCTCCTCAGTGACAACAATACCTACGAAGCCTTAAAGCGAGACCCCACAAGCAGCTACAAAAAGAAAGTTATAGCTTGCCTTCAAGACTTTGAAAAGGACAAAATCATTGCCCGCCTCACATATCACCGCCTTTACCCAGGGGATGCCATACCCTGCATCTATGGACTTCCTAAAATCCACAAGGAAGCTGTCCCACTCAGACCCATAGTCAGTAGCATAAACTCAGCCACTTATAACATTGCTAAACACCTTGCTACCATCCTTGCTCCTCTCATGGGGAACACCCCACACCACATCAAGAACTCCACCGACTTCACCGACAAGGTCCAGAAACTTACCCTGGATCCAGATGAAACCATGGTGTCCTTTGATGTAGTCTCTCTCTTCACTTGCAAACCCACCACGGAGGCCGTGGAGACTGTCAGAAAACGACTACAAGAAGACAGCTCCTTGGAGGACAGGACAAACTTCACACCCGATCAGATCTGCACACTGTTAGACCTCTGCTTCACCACTACATATTTCAAATACAACGAAGGCTTTTACAGACAAAAACATGGCTGTGCCATGGGCTCCCCCGTGTCACCTATTGTAGCAACCTTTACATGGAGGAAGTGGAAAGGAAGGCTCTTGGCTCTTTTAAAGTAAGAGTACCCAGCCACTGGTACAGATATGTGGACGACACCTGGGTCAAAATCAAGACACAAGAAGTGGAATCCTTCACTGCGCACATTAACGCTGTGGATAAAAACATCAAGTTCACCAGGGAAGACAAGACTCAGCAGTCCATCTGCATCTTAAGTATAAAGGTCACTCTTTCGAGGATGCCAATGTTCACATTTTGGACAGAGAGGACAGATGGTTTGAAAGAGGAGTGAAAGAAGCATCTATGTCCACTGTGAGCAACCATCTTTGAACAGAGGCGGGGTTTACGACACCAACTGTCTGCCATCTATAATCCAGTTTTGAGATCCCTTCCCAGACGCCTTAACGCCCACTCACATCCTGGGCCATCTGACCTCAGGAATTCGCATGATAAGGTGGGGCCAGGTTTCACAATGAACTCACCCGAAACTCTGGCTGATTGGGACCCACGCCCAGTTTCACACCTTGGCTCAGGCGATTAGAGGATCATCAGGGGGTCCTTTTGTCCCTCTGTGGGGGGAAACTCCCACTAGGTTTATATCTGGGACTCTCCACCATTTGACCTTAGAACTGAAGAAGCTTCTCGGATGAGAGGTGAAGCATCTTCAAGCAACTTAAAGAAGTCCAGATGCTTTTCTTTGCAAGCTCCTTTGACCATTTTTTGAATAATAATTTTTTAAAAATATTTTGTCTGGTCATTATGCGGCCGCAAGTAGAGGTAACATGGGCCGTGAGACTGAGACACAGACATTAGAGCAGGGGTGTCAAACGTACGGTCAGCGGGCCAGATCAGGCCCGCAAGCAGGTTTAATCCGGCCCGTGAGATGATTTTGTAAAGTATAAAAATGAGCAGCAATTTTTCAATAAAGAAACTGCTGTTCAAATTGTGTCCATTGGATGGCGCAATAGCAATTGTGAGCTACTTTGTTTTGCCTGTGAAATTTAAACCTGATGTGCTTTGGCACCCTCATTGCCCCAATATGTCTCTGTCAAAAAAGAGAAAAGTGGATGCAGAGTGCAGAGTGTTCCAAGAAAAATGGTCATCCTCCTATTTATTCACGGAAGTGGTTCTTGTACTTGTTTGGGGAACAGCATTTCATTATTTTTATCTACATTGCTGCCTGCGAAGTGACACCCTGATGTAGTTCTGTGATCTGTGAAACAGTTCTGTGAATCACTGAGGCACTGTGTGCTTGTGTGTTCTTTGTCCTCAGAATTTTCAAATAACTTGAGATGTTTTATGATTAATAGCTATGTTGTGCCTGTACTATTTTGAACATACCGTCCACAGGCTCTAGCTTTATTTTTATGTTGATTGTATTAAAACAAAGAAAACAATCTGAAGTTGTTGTTTTTAAGTTATATATACAATGGTCAAAGGAGCTTGCAAAGAAAAGCGTCTGGACTTCTTTAAGTTGCTTGAAGACGTTTCACCTCTCATCCGAGAAGCTTCTTCAGTTCTAAGGTCAAATGGTGGAGAGTCCCAGATATAAACCTAGTGGGAGTTTCCCCCCACAGAGGGACAAAAGGACCCCCTGATGATCCTCTAATTGCCTGAGCCAAGGTGGGAAACTGGGTGTGGGTCCCAATCAGCCAGAGTTTCGGGTGAGTTCATTGTGAAACCTGGCCCCACCTTATCATTCCTGAGGTCAGATGGCCCAGGATGTGAGTGGGCGTTAAGGCGTCTGGGAAGGGATCTCAAAACTGGATTATAGATGGCGGAGAGTTGGTGTCGTAAACCCCCGCCTCTGTTCAAAGATGGTCGCTCACAGTGGACATAGATGGCTTCTTTCACTCCTCTTTCAAACCATCTGTCCTCTCTGTCCAAAATGTGAACATTGGCATCCTCGAAAGAGTGACCTTTGACCTTTAGATGCAGATGGACTGCTGAGTCTTGTCCTGTGGAGGTGGCTCTTCTGTGTTGTGCCATGCGCTTGTGAAGTGGCTGTTTGGTCTCTCCAATGTAGAGGTCTGGGCATTCCTCGCTGCACTGTACAGCATACACCACATTGTTAAGTCTGTGTTTTGGGGTTTTGTCTTTTGGGTGAACCAGTTTTTGTCTGAGCGTGTTGCTGGGTCTGAAGTACACTGGGATGTCATGCTTGGAGAAAACTCTCCTGAGTTTTTCTGATACACCGGCTACATAGGGGATGACAATGTTGTTGCGCCTGTCCTTCTTATCCTCCCTCGCTGGTGTCTGGTCTTCTTTTCTCTGCCTCTTTGCTGACTTTAAGAACGCCCATTTAGGATAGCCGCACGTTTTGAGTGCTTCCTTTACATGTGTGTGTTCCTTCTTTTTTCCTTCAGGCCTTCGAGGATGCCAATGTTCACATTTTGGACAGAGAGGACAGATGGTTTGAAAGAGGAGTGAAAGAAGCCATCTATGTCCACTGTGAGCGACCATCTTTGAACAGAGGCGGGGTTTACGACACCAACTGTCTGCCATCTATAATCCAGTTTTGAGATCCCTTCCCAGACGCCTTAACGCCCACTCACATCCTGGGCCATCTGACCTCAGGAATTCGCATGATAAGGTGGGGCCAGGTTTCACAATGAACTCACCCGAAACTCCGGCTGATTGGGACCCACACCCAGTTTCACACCTTGGCTCAGGCGACTAGAGGATCATCAGGGGGTCCTTTTGTCCCTCTGTGGGGGGACACTCCCACTAGGCTTATATCTGGGACTCTCCACCATTTGACCTTAGAACTGAAGAAGCTTCTCGGATGAGAGGTGAAGCATCTTCAAGCAACTTAAAGAAGTCCAGACGCTTTTCTTTGCAAGCTCCTTTGACTACGATGACGTGGATGACTGAGAACCTTCACAGATATATATACAATGATTTTACCAGTCCGGCCCACTTGAGAATAGACTTTTCTCCATGTGGCCCCTGAACTAAAATGAGTTTGACACCCCTGCATCAGAGCATCT
Source organism: Copadichromis virginalis (assembly GCF_057382275.1). Taxonomy (NCBI): domain Eukaryota; kingdom Metazoa; phylum Chordata; class Actinopteri; order Cichliformes; family Cichlidae; genus Copadichromis; species Copadichromis virginalis. The sequence continues at coordinate 2,344,537 of NC_140622.1, forward strand.
TAATGCGTGTTTTGTTTGGGTTTCCACCGGCGTGGAATTACCAAAAATATAATTACATCTGAGAGAAGGTAAAAAGACTCGAAATCCAGCCATTTTTGTTTACTGTCACGGGTTACCAGGGCAAGCCGTGTGTAAAGGATTTAGGACACGGAGGCTGGACCAGGCGACGCTGAAGGCAGAGACACGGAGGCTGGACCAGGCGACGCTGAGGGCGGAGACACGGAGGCTGGACCAGGCGACGCTGAGGGCGGAGACACGGAGGCTGGACCAGGTGACGCTGAGGATGAAGACACGGAGGCTGGACCAGCGACGACAGGAGACGAAGGCCGTAGCGGTCCCTCGGACCCTCCAGCAGAGACAGGAGACGAAGGCCGGAGCGGTCCCTTGGACCCTCCAGCGGAGACAGGAGACGAAGGCCGGAGCGGTCCATCGGACCCTCCAGCGGAGGCTATCACAAAGCCAGCAGGCACGGAGTCCTCTAGCCGACCGTCGTTTCCTCCCCACAGACGGCTCCGACAGGCCAGGCAAAACCACATCCGGCGGGTCGGGCAGCGAGGCAATAATGGCTGAGAGAAGGTGTGGTGTGTTGTGGAGAAAGGCCTGCATGGTCGGGGGAAGTGATTCCAATAGCCATGGAAGGCCCGAAAAGAGCCGTTGTAGCCTGCTTTCAACGGCGCGGCAAAGCTCTTTCGGAGGGTTTTCCAACCACAGCCCGAGGAGAATCTCCACATTGTAAGTGATGTCGTCCCGGAGCTCCTCGGACTGATTCAGTGCCGCTGGGTCCATGGTGGCTGGTTTGTACTGTCACGGGTTGCCAGGGCAAGCCGTGTGTGAATGATTTAGGACCCAGGAAACGGCAGCCAGTGTTGGGGAGTAATGGAATACATGTGCCGCCGTTACGTATTTAAAATACAAAATATGAGTAACTGTATTCCGTTACAGTTACCGTTTAAAAAGGTGGTATTCAGAATACAGTTACTTTGTTGAAATAAATGGATTACACGGTGGTACTTCCCTGTTTCATATTGTTGCGGGTCAGGACTGTTTGGGTTTTGTTTGACAGCTACATTCTGTTGTTCCAGGTGGCAGCGTTACGGTTGCCATGGTTACAGGGTGACGCTCTCTCTCTGCGTGTTTCCTGGGTGAGAGAGCGCCTTTTTGTCGTTGTTGTTGTTGTGCTAAGCTAATAGGTATAGCTCTAAAGCATGCAGCCTGATGGGCAGTGTAGTCCGTGCTGCAGGGAGAATGGACTGCTGTACCCGTTATGTGTCTGTGAGCGAGGAGGGAGAAAAAGGAAAAGTAGAGCTGTCATCGAGCAAAAACGGGAGCTGGAAGCATGTAAATATAATAATAACCACTGCAGCCAAACAGAGAGCCTGATGAGCCCAGTTTGAGTAAGCTGTTAAGACTCGACTGTACGCTGTGTTCGTGTTTTCCTCCAAAACAATAAGCTCAGTTGGAGCAGCCTTTCAACGCCTCTCTCTGTCTCTCGCAAGCAAAGTTGACCCACACAACAAAGTAAAGCTAGTGTTTAGCTACAAGCCCGACACGAACCGGAGGTCCCTTTACTACGGTTCGGAGCCGCGGATCTTCAGTAACAGTAATAAGTCACAGCAATAGTCCATTCACGTAGTTGTAAACAGCATGATAATATATTAAGTAATCCAAAGTATTCAGAATACGTTACTCTCATTGAGTAACGTAACGGAATACGTTACAGAATACATTTTGGGGCATGTAATCTGTAATGGAATACATTTTAAAAGTAACCTTCCCAACACTGACGGCAGCTCTGGTACAAGTGAGTTTAATAAACAAATGTAGATACAAACAGAAATGGCGAGGGTGAACGTGAAACAGGAAAACCTAAACTGGGCAAAACTAACAAAACTAACCAGAAACAAAGATGCAGGGAGGCACAGTGAAATACGCGGGATGACGGACGGAGAGACGCAGACGAACCAGCAACTACTATGACAGAAGACATGACTTAAATACACTCGGAGAAGAAGGTAGAAAATAAAATCAGTCTTTATGCGGATGACGTGTTATTTTTTCTCCAAAACTCAAACTCTCTGGGGTAATTGCAGTGATAAACTCTTTTGCAAGAGTTTCAGATTATTCAATAAACTGGTCAAAATCTACAGTCCTTCCGATTAATTGCTCCTTCCATAATTCTTTTTCTACACCACTGCAATCTGGAAATATAAAATAAAAATTTAGGTAGTAATATGTTTCTCCTAAGCTTACAGATTTAACTAAATTAAACCATATCCCACTTTTAAAGAAAGTAGAAGGCGATCTGGCTAGATGGAAATGTCTACCCATATCACTCATGGGAAGGGTTGCCGCTATAAAAATGATGGTACTACCAAAAATTATTTATTCTCAGTGATCCCGACTAAACCATCACAAGATTGGTTCAGATCTCTAGATTCGTATATGTCTACATTCCTTTGGAAAGACCACCTACAAGCTTAAAAACACTACAAAAGACCAAGGATAATGGAGGATTAGATCTACCTAACTTTCAACAGTAGTTTTTAGCCAACAGGCTTCAGTTCATCTCAGGATGGTTAAAACATGGTAGCACCATGCCCTCCCAGGTTTTAAATGGACCTTAGAACACACACACAAAAGCAATACATATGAGCGGGCGGAGGGAGGTTTGGGGTCTTCATACACCCACGTTCTCTGTTGTAGGTCGGGGCGGGGGGAGAAGTTGGCCGTCTGATTGGGGTCTGGGGTGTAGGGCCTCCCTGCTACTGCGGAGTCAGGGGCGGACTGCTTGTCTCCACCCCAGGGAAAAGGGTAAAACCTCCTGGGTGCAGTTTCCCCCTCTGGAAGCAAGGGTACCTGGACCTGGGGTAGAGAGTATGTTTGTGGAGTGTGATCGTGTGTACAGTGTCTATTTATGTCTGTCTCCACATGGGTGAGTGCTGAGTATTTGAATACAGGGAGTGCAGAATTATTAGGCAAGAAGTCTGCATCCTTCAAGAAAAACAGGATTTTCATGCAGGACAATGCTCCATCACACGCGTCCAAGTACTCCACAGCGTGGCTGCAAGAAAGGGTATAAAAGAAGAAAAACTAATGACATGGCCTCCTTGTTCACCTGATCTGAACCCCATTGAGAACCTGTGGTCCATCATCAAATGTGAGATTTACAAGGAGGGAAAACAGTACACCTCTCTGAACAGTGTCTGGGAGGCTGTGGTTGCTGCTGCACGCAATGTTGATGGTGAACAGATCAAAACACTGACAGAATCCATGGATGGCAGGCTTTTGAGTGTCCTTGCAAAGAAAGGTGGCTATATTGGTCGCTGATTTGTTTTTGTTTTGTTTTTGAATGTCAGAAATGTATATTTGTGAATGTGGAGATGTTATATTGGTGTCACTGGTAAAAATAAATAATTGAAATGGGTATACATTTGTTTTTTGTTGAGTTGCCTAATAATTATGCACAGTAATAGTCACCTGCACACACAGATATCCCCCTAAAATAGCTCAAACTAAAAACAAACTAAAAACTACTTCCAGAAACATTCAGCTTTGATATTAATGAGTTTTTTGGGTTCATTGAGAACATGGTTGTTGTTCAATAATAACATTATTCCTCAAAAATACAACTTGCCTAATAATTCTGCACTCCCTGTATGTGTGCATGGGGGTGGGAATGGATGTTCGTATTTCTATGTGCATGTTTGTCTGTGTCTATATGTCAGGTCGGGTATTAGACGCCACCTCTCTAGGGACATCTCAGGCCCTCCAAGGTATGGAGGTCTATCTCCCCTCACCACTCTCCCTGTCGGTGGCTGACACCCTCAGACATCGGTGCGTTGGTGGTTCTTGGTGTTCTTGGTGGTTCCACTTTGTATAATAAATCTTGGTATAGTAAATCCATTAATCCATTGGGCATCTTTCTTGGCCTTCAGACAATAATTCTGATGGTAAAAGAACCAAATGGGACAGGCGGCAAAAAAAAAAAAAAAAAAAAGGAGCAGCAATAGAGGCCCGGAGTCAAAATTTTTTAATATTTGGTACAGAAGCCTTTGTTAACAATTACAGAGGTCAAACGGTTCCTGTAGTTCGTCACCAGGTTTGCAGGAGGGATTTTGGCCCACTCCCCCATAAAGATCTTCTCTAGGTCTGTCAGGTTTCGGGGCTGTCGCTGAGCAACACAGAGTTTCAGCTCCCTCCAAAGATTTTCTATTGGATTTAGGTCTGGAGACTGGCTAGGCCACTCCAGAACCTTAATATGCTTCTTATGGAGCCACTCCTTGGTTTTCCTGGCTGTGTGCTTTGGGTCATTGTCATGTTGGAAGATCCATCCACGACCCATCTTCAATGCTCTGACTGAGGGAAGGAGGTTTTTGCCCAATATGCCACAATACATGGCCCCGTTCATCCTCTCCTTAATACAGTGCAGTCGTCCTGTCCCCTGTGCAGAAAAACACCCCAGAGCATGATGTTTCCAGCCCCATGCTTCACTGTAGGTACGGTATTATTGGGATGATACTCATCATTCTTCTTCCTCCAAACACGGCGAATGGAGTTAAGACCAAAAAGTTCTACTTTGGTCTATCTGACCACATGACTTTCTCCCATGACTCCTCTGGATCATCCAGATGATCCCTGGCAAACTTCAGACGGGCCTGGACTTGGGCTGACTTAAGCAGGGGAACCTTCCATGAGATGCAAGATTTTAAACCATGACATCTTAGTGTATTACTGATAGTAGCCTTGGAAACCATGGTCCCAGCTCTCTTCATGGCATTGACCAGCTCCTCACGTGTAGTTCTGGGCTGATTCTTCACCATTCTTAGCATCAATGGAATCCCACAAGGAGAGATCTTCCGTGGGGCCCCAGTCCGAGGGACATTGACAGTCATCATTAGCCTCTTCCATTTTTTTGACAATTGCTCCAACAGTTGTTCTTTTTTCACCAAGCAATTGCCCCGTAGCCCTTTCCAGCTTTGTGAAGGTCTACAAGTTTTTCTTTTGTGTCTTTTGACAGCTCTTTGGTTTTGCCCATACTTAGACTTTGGCTGATTGTGGGGTGCACAGGTCTCTTTATGACAGCTAACGACCTCAAACAGATGCTACTAATTTAGAATCATGAGCAGAGTGTAGCTAGACTATTTGAAAGCAAAATAACAGGTCTTTGAGGATCAGAAGTCTGGCTGATAAGCAAGTAATCAAATACTTATTTGACACAGAAATTCAAAAATAAATTGTTCAAAAATCATACAATGTGATTTCCGGATTTTTCTTTTTAGATTCTGTCTCTCACAGTGGAAATGCACCTATGCTGAAAATTGTAGATCCCTCCATGATTTCTAAAGTAAGAGAACTTGCAAAATAACAGGGTGATTAAACTGAACTGAACTAAAATGAATCAAATTGAATTGAACTGACCTGAGATGCTAGAGCAATATGTGTAACAAAGAAAATCTCTATTAAATACTAAATATATATACTAATATCCATCCATCCACTTCCGCTTATCCTTTTCAGGGTCGCGGGGGGCGCTGGAGGCTATCCCAGCTGTCATAGGGCGAGAGGCGGGGTACACCCTGGACAGGTCACCAGTCTGTCACAGGGCCAACACACAGGGACAGACAACCATTCACACTCACTTTCACTCGCACATTCACACCTAGTGGCAATTTGGATTATCCAATTAACTTATCCTCACAAGTCTTCCGCCCACTGTCCAAAGACATGCAACTTGTGGGGATAGGTTATACTAATATTATTATATATATTACTAATATATTCTTTGAAGTTAGTTCATTTAAACTAACAACCCTCTATCTTCTGTACTTCAGTGTTTCTAAATTTTCATTGCATTCCACGACCACGTCCACTGGCTCAATCACTCCATTTTGGGCAAAAACATTAAAATTATAAATCAAATATGTACAAATAGACACACAAAGACTGGCAAATCTTTTTAAATATAGAACATAGTAGAAATAATAAAAACACACCACTAAGTCACACTAAGTCAGCCCTGAGCTTATCTAATGTGGGACAGGAAGTACATGTCATAGTCCTGGGCCCGTGACCCAGCGTTTTGAGTTTATTGTTATTATTGTCATGGTCCGGGTGAGCACGGGGTTTTTCCACTCCGCTGGGTTCTACCTTCAGGCAGAGACTCCAATCAGCTTCCACACCTGGTTCCAATCAAGTCACCTGCATATAAGACCAGCATTCACAACAGACCTCTGCCAGATCTTCTGCTAACCCATGTCAGTGCTAGGCTGCGAACCCCTTGTGAGAACCCTCAACTACTGCTTTTCCCTCACCGTGTTTTTCTTTGTCATAGGACCCACCTGGCAGTCACGTTTCCCGAACTACTCTCATCTCCGCCTGGACGCTGGTTCTGTCATCTGGTTTCTTCCTCTCCACCATCGGACTACACCTGCCAAGTCCCTGCCAAGTCCCTCACTCCACGCATATTCTGGATCCTCTCTGGACACTCCTCACCCGGAACCCCCTGGACACCCCTTCCTCGCATGACACTTTAAACCTGCAACGCGTAAGCCCTAACCTCCATAGCCTAATCCTGCAGCTGTGATTCACTGGACTGCCACTGACTACTTGTCTCTTCTCATTATAGTGACTGCGTACCTCCATCCAAGCCGCTGCCCCTTTTTCCATCCGTGAAATCCAGCACCTAGCCATAGCACTCAGTTTCATGTTCACAGTTTGGCCTCACAGTTCACAGTTCATAGCATTTCATAATTCATAGCATTCATAGTCTCCTGTTGTGTAATTTCACTAGACACTTGTAAATAAAGCACTGTGTTCACGCCCGTTTGCCTCCCTCTGTGTCTGCATTTGAGTCCACACCCACAGCCGGGCCCTCTCGGCCGTAACAATTATTTTCTAGCTTCTTCTGATTTTGTGTTAATTCTTATTTTGAATTAGTTCTTAGGGTTTGGTTCTTGTGTTTAATGTTTTAGTGTTCTCCTTTCTGTGCTCTGTTCGCGTCCCTGAGTCAGTATTGTAGAACAGCTTTTGAATTTCCTGTTTTACTTTGAAGGTCTGTGTCTCGTCGTGTCTAATTAGGTTCAGCTGTGTTCCCGGATTACCTTGTGTGTATTTATAGTGTGTGCCTGCCTGTGTTCCTTGTCGGTTCGTCTTTGTTATTTGGTAATCTCTGCGTCTCTCTGCTCTCCATTCTGCTCTTCATTCCCTGCGTAACCTCCTTATGTTTTCCCCTGCAGTTATGGTTTCGTGTTTTGTTTGTTATTAGTTTTCCCCAGTTTAGGTTTATGTTTAGTTCTGCCCTTGCCTCTGTAAATAAACTCACTCGCATCACCGCCGCTGTCTGCAACTTGGGTCCTCCTTCACTTCACCACACAACTGCTGCCCCAGCCAGACACTACAGCCCTTATATAAAAGGGACCGGTACTGTCAATAAAGACAAAAAATTTGAATCGATGTCAGATTAATGCCAACACCAAGACACACATACAGATGTGCACAGGTGGCCTTAACGCACACCAACAGCCCAAAGGTGTCACCAGGGTTTCCTCACAGTATGTGTGGAATCAAAACTCACGTTCAAACACGTTCTTAATGTGAGCCGTATTCTCAGGAGGACCCGCTAGGTGAAATAAAATAACAAAATCCAGCGTACACCCAGGAGGCAACATGACTGAACAGATACAATAATTCAATTTGCTGTTCAGTTACATTCACATTCATGCTTTCCCTCCTTTAATTAAACGCTTGCACATGTTGGTGCTGAGCAGACGCAAATACAGTCAAATAAAATCCATCCCAGCGCCCAGTATTCTTCCTGATTAAACAAATGGGGGATTTGATATTTAGCATCAAGCTTTTGTGTGTGTGTGCAAAGCAAATCAGTAATTTGCTAGCATGAAATGACATTCAAAGCAATATATAGTTAACAAACTGAAACTAATGAACACATTTCAAGGGAGTCCAGAGGATGAGAATGAACGCAGCAAGCAGACTCAGCTTCGATATCAGTCACACATTTGGAACCTGTAGACATCAAACACATAATTACAAAGGATTCCTACATTTTTCTGGTGTGATGACATGACTGCAGGTTGTTGCGTACACACACAACCTGAAGAAGCTATCCATCTATCCATCACCTGTAATCTGTTATTTAAACCATCAAACTGCTAATGTTGTTCATGAAAAAACATACAGTTGAGTGTTAAGTGTCCAAGTCTTAGCTGCGGGCACCTCAAATTTCAGTTTTTATTCTGAGAACTTGATAAAGAACCAGAAAGCATCTGTGTTACCAAATTAGTGTAAATGGCCTTCAGTTGAGTTTTAGCAGAGAGCTTGAAAGTGATTGTCCATTTACTTTAATGTAATGATGAAGAGTTCTATCGAAAAATACCTAAAATAACCAGTACTTTGGAGCATAGCGTACTACCCTGCTAACAGCATGAATTTACCCATGAGCAGTCTACTGGACACACTTGATGTTATTTGGAGTTGAGCCAGTGTTCTTACATGTCTTTGTTTTACCCTTGAAAATACTGGAGCCTGACTAAGTGACAGAGACCACTAAAAACAAGATCACCCTGAGCGTGCTGTCAACATAGGTCACAATCATACCGTGTATTTCACAAATATTTGTGGGGAAAATAAAAGAAAGGCCACATGTATTCTGTGCATGTGTTTATCTGACGTGAGACTCCATGGCAAGCAAAAAAACCCAAACCTGTCCCTGTGCACATGCACATGAATGAAAGCGAGACAGAGATGTGCAATCTTTTCGTTGGATATTGAAGATTTCCTCAGTGCTCGTGAAGGTTATGGAAGGATTTGATGCAGAAGGAAGGCAGGGAGGAAGGAAGGTTGGGTGGATGGATGATGGATGGATGATAGAGCAGGACAAATATCAGAAAGAAAGGGGAATTAGAGATATATTAGAAATAATAATAGAGCTCTCTTTATCTAATAATAGAAAAAAATAAGGTGACAAATCAGTTCTTCGGTCCCTGGACCACTGGCACATCAACTAAGGGAATATCTTTTGTTTTTTTGGTAAATCCTCCTCATCATCATCCAGAGACTTGGAAAATCAATGCTAAGGCACATGAAACCTGTTATGTATCCTGGTATGTGGTGGCTCAGTCATTCAGCCTAGAGACCAGCCGATCTCTCACACTGTATAGTCTCAGGGCCAAACATACAGGGAGTGCAGAATTATTAGACAAATTAGTATTTTGTCCACATCATCCTCTTCATGCATGTTGTCTTACTCCAAGCTGTATAAGATCGAAAGCCTACTACCAATTAAGCATATTAGGTGATGTGCATCTCTGTAATGAGAAGGGGTGTGGTCTAATGACATCAACACCCTATATCAGGTGTGCATAATTATTAGGCAACGTCCTTTCCTTTGGCAAAATGGGTCAAAAGAAGGACTTGACCATGACTCAGTGACTTTATGTTTATGTACTTATTGTTATTACTTTCATTATTATTCATGGCTGTTTTGGGATGGTTTGTGTTTGGGATTTTAGACACTGGGTTCTGGGTTTGTGCTCCCTCTGTTGGTCCCTGGTGTTAGTGTTCCCCTGTCTCGTCAGGTTAATCAGGTCCAGCTGTTTCCCCCATCTGTGTGTGATTTCCCAGTGTCTCTTTGTGTATTTATAGCGTGTGATTTCCTCTGCTCCTCGTCGTGTCGTCTGTGTTCCTACCTGTGTTCCTACCTGGTGTAATCCTCTGCGTGTTCTCCCTGCTGTTCTCCCTTCATGTTCAGGTTTGCCACTCCTCTGTGTAGTTTATCCCAGTTTAGTTTCGTCCTTAGTTCTGTTTGCCATCTCCACTTTGTGTTTGTTATTAACAATAAATCACCCTCACATCTGAATAAGTGCTGCATTTTGGGTCCTCCTTCCACTTTCCACACGGCTCCAGTCCCACTCAGACGCCAGCAAGGTGGAGGTGGAGTACTGGTTTGGGCTGGTATCATCAAAGATGAGCTTGTGGGGCCTTTTCGGGTTGAGGATGGAGTCAAGCTCAACTCCCAGTCCTACTGCCAGTTTCTGGAAGACACCTTCTTCAAGCAGTGGTACAGGAAGAAGTCTGCATCCTTCAAGAAAAACATGATTTTCATGCAGGACAATGCTCCATCACACGCGTCCAAGTACTCCACAGCGTGGCTGCAAGAAAGGGTATAAAAGAAGAAAAACTAATGACATGGCCTCCTTGTTCACCTGATCTGAACCCCATTGAGAACCTGTGGTCCATCATCAAATGTGAGATTTACAAGGAGGGAAAACAGTACACCTCTCTGAACAGTGTCTGGGAGGCTGTGGTTGCTGCTGCACGCAATGTTGATGGTGAACAGATCAAAACACTGACAGAATCCATGGATGGCAGGCTTTTGAGTGTCCTTGCAAAGAAAGGTGGCTATATTGGTCGCTGATTTGTTTTTGTTTTGTATGTATATTTGTGAATGTGGAGATGTTATATTGGTGTCACTGGTAAAAAATAATAATAATTGAAATGGGTATATATTTGTTTTTTGTTAAGTTGCCTAATAATTATGCACATAGTCACCTGCACACACAGATATACCCCTAAAATAGCTAAAAATAAAAATAAACTAAAAACTACTTCCAAAAACATTCAGCTTTGATATTAATGAGTTTTTTGGGTTCATTGAGAACATGGTTGTTGTTCAGGTGGACTTAAAGGAACACAATTGGAATGAGGTTTTTGCAAATGAAGATTCAAATAGTGCGTATGATGCATTCTTATCAACTGTAATTTCACTATATGAAAAACATTGTCCTTTAATGAAAAACACTAGAAAGCATCACAGATCAAATAAGCCATGGATCACAAAGGGGATAGAAGATGCATGTAAAAAGAAAAATAATCTATATAAGAGATTCATAAAACAGAGGACAAAAGATGCTGAGATAAAGTACAAGTTATATAAAAATAGATTAGTAAATATTATAAGAACAAGTAAGAAAGAATATTACCACAAATTATTGGAGCAAAGTAGAAGTAACACACAAGAAACATGGAGGATATTAAACAGTCTAATCAAAAAGGGCTCAAAAAATAAGAATTATCCAGATTATTTTAAAAAAGATAAAGATATTGTGCTTGATAAAACTAAAGACATTGCAAATGAATTTAATGATTTCTTTGTAAATGTTGGCTTTAATTTAGCAAAAGAAATTCCAGAGTCAAGAAATAATAACGACCTAAATAAACATATTACCCAGAATGTGTCCTCCATGTTTATTGGTGCTGTAACTCATAGAGAAATAATTAACATTGTGAAGACATTTAAAAATAAAAAGTCCACTGACTGTTTTGGTATTGACATGATATTAGTTAAAAGTATTATAGAATATATAGTGCAACCTTTCGCATACATTTGTAATCTGTCCTTTCAAACTGGTGTGTTTCCCTCACAAATGAAAATAGCAAAAGTTATTCCAATCCATAAAAACGGAGAGAGATGTCAGTTTACCAATTATAGGCCAATATCACTACTCCCACAGTTCTCAAAAATTTTAGAAAAGTTATTTGTTAATAGACTTGATAAATATATTGAGAAGCATAATCTCCTAAGTGATAACCAATATGGCTTTAGAGTGAAAAGGTCCACTTCAATGGCAGTGATGGAACTTGTTGAAGGGATATCTAATGCAATAGATAATAAGGAATATACTGTTGGTGTTTTTATAGACTTAAAAAAGGCGTTTGATACAATTGATCATTCTATATTAATGAATAAACTAGAGAGATATGGCATAAGAGGGATAGCATACAAGTGGATGAAAAGTTACCTGGATGAAAGATATCAATATGTCGAATTCAATAATGTAAAATCTAAGCAGTTGAAGGTAACTTGTGGTGTTCCTCAGGGCTCTATGCTGGGCCCTAAATTATTTATATTATATATAAATGACATATGTAGTGTTTCCAAACTGTTAAAATGTGTATTGTTTGCTGATGACACCACTCTGTACTGCTCAGGTAAAAACTTAGAACAGCTTCTGACTACAGCGGAAAAGGAGTTAAATATATTAAAAAACTGGTTTGATGTAAATAAGTTATCATTAAATATAAAGAAAACAAAATTGATTATTTTTGGCACTAGACAAATGAAAAATGTATCTAAAATAAGGGTTAATGGAACTGAAATTGAAAGAGTGTACGAAAATAAATTTCTTGGAGTGATAATTGATGATAAGCTGAGTTGGAAGTCTCATATAAACCACGTGAAAACAAAAATGTCAAAAACCATTGCTATTCTCTATAAAACAAAGCATGTCCTGAACAAAAAATCATTATACACACTTTATTGTACTCTGTTGCTTCCATATATGACTTACTGTCTGGAGATATGGGGTAATGCATATAAAACGAACACTCTTCATATTTTCAAGTTACAAAAAAGAGCTATAAGAATTATAAACCAATCAAACTATATAGAACCAACTAACATTTTGTTTATTAATCTGAATACCCTGAAATTTTATGATTTAGTTGAATATAAAATGGCACAGATAATTATAAAGCACAAAATAACTTGCTTTGCCCCAGTACTCAGAAGCTGTTCAAAGTCAGAGAGAGTCAATATGACTTAAGGGGAACAGATTTCTTTAAAAAAAAAAACAAGATAAGGACAAATATAAAGCAGAGATGTGTTTCTGTTAGAGGAGTTAACCTGTGGAATAGTTATGACAGTGATTTAAAAAGGTGGAGTTCATTCTCCTTGTTTAAAAACATGTTTAAAAATAGAGTAATAGAAAAATATATAAATCAAGAATGAAAAGAGCAAAAAGGAGAAAAAAAACAACCTCTTGATTCTTTTGCTTTGATGTAGTTACTTATCTAAGGTGGAAAGTTTTTTTTTCTTTGTTTTTTTTTTTTGTTTGTTTGTTTGTTTGTTTGGTTTTTGCTTTGTTTTATTATTTTCTTCAAGCCCTGTGTACAGGAGCTGCATACAGAAAGATATTTTGTGAAAAGGGTTGGCGTAATAAGCAAATGCTTCAGCCAATACCTTTTGATTAGCCTTGTCTCATGCTTTCTTTCTTTATGGTAGATTTTTGTTCTGTTTTCACTGTTTGTTTGTTGTTGTTTTTTCACTGTTTTCACTGAGATTTGAATTTGAATGCTAATCAATAAAATCAAAATCAAAAAATCAATAATAACATTATTCCTCAAAAATACAACTTGCCTAATGTTAGATTTGTATTGTTGATTGTCATTTATGCTTAGAAATATTTACTTATATATGCTTAGAGTTTTGTAATTAGTTGTAGATTGGTAGAGGTTTTGATCCTTGATAGTCTGCAAACTTTGTGTGTATTAGACAGCACTTTGGGAGCATGAGAGGTCATACCGTGTCTTATTATTTTATGGTAGGATTAACGTAGTTGCGTCTGTTCTAGTCTAGGTGCTCTTTGTTTAGATGAACTGCAGGACTTCCTCACCGTGTTATCTAGGATGAACCATCTAGGGTGAGGGGGAGGCTACCCTCTTCCTGACCAAGGATGTTTGACCCTTTGATCAGCAGTCCCCACACACACACACACACACACACACACACACACACACACACACACACACACACACACAGGCAAGGTACTCTTTGTTTGTATGTAGACGTCATATGTTAATGAACCTATGCATATTCATGTAACCTCAATAAAAGGACAGTGTATGGGAGAACGGACGAGACCAACTGGAGTCAAGCGGTTGTCCGGTTCTCTCCCGTGCACGAGTAACATGAAGAAGTTTGCCTACTTGCGTCTTGCTTGCAGTGTAATTATATTGTCTTAACGTTCCAGCGAATAGGTTTATGCTACAAACCTATCACCTAATAATTCTGCACTCCCTGTATAGCAACAATGATGTAGACAATCAGAAAGAGTCTGAACAGAAATAGTTCAAATATAGTTCAGAAAGAGTACAATTTCTTTCATTTCAACTTTGCCATTTATTGGGTAAAATCACTCAAAATAAACAAATAAAACATAACCTAAACATGCAATTTGTTTCTGGATAGATGGCAATGAGGAGAAGAAAGGCAGCATGAGCTGGCTGTTGCATCCATCCAAACAACACTATAATTTCTATGGCGAATGTCTCTATACTTCAATCTATCACCAGCAAAGAGCCTGACACCTGTTGTGAATATGTATGAGTTTATGGCAATTAAAAGCAGGAGAGCACTGACAATGATAGCACAGACAGAAGAGCTATGGGCCATTCAAAGCTGCAGAGATGTGATTCATCTGCCCCACACCACTCCGCACTCCTTTTGTAATTCCCCTCTTTTCTCCCCCTCAAGTCTTTCCAATCCACTCCCACTTCCTTTTTTGCTGGATCTGTGTACAAATTAATCTTTTCTGCTCCGCCCTTGCTTTTCAGCCAGACCCATACAGCAGCATATGAAAAGCAAAACATCCCCTAAACAAAGAGAAAATAGTGAAAGTCTTCAGAGACTGGGATTCAAAGTCACCCGAGACTTTTAGTAGCTACAGCTATGGTATCAATTTGAAAATCCTAGGGGACTTCTTTAGTTACGCGCATTCACAAACATTGGTGTTCACCCGCCTGGTGGGTCGACGACATCAGCTTTGCACATTTGAGCCATAAAAAAAGCCATAAAATGTCATTACCGTCAGGGTTCCTGGGTCGTTGACCGATGAATGTAAAAACAAAGAATTACCAGATTTTTTTTTTTTTTTTACATTATTTTAGTTTTTATGAAAAATGAGAGCCACATATGAGGATATTTGTTTAAAATTTTGATAGAACAGTAGCAGCATAATGTCCTCGTAAGTGGATATCAGGCCCTTGTAGAGCAAAATTTAGTATTTTGGTCTAAATAACCCAAAATGTGACGTCCACATATGTGGACGCAGGTCCTAGGAGGTTAAATAACAAAATCTCCACCACAGTAAGAAGCCATTCTTAAAGTGTAGGTTGACACAGTATGAGCTCAGTCTAACTGCATCTCTCTTTCAGCACTGACAGATTTGACTCAGTTATTGTGTGGTGCACTTTCAGTAATGTCTCTTTAGGCCTTTTCGAGCAGTAAAAGCAAACACCTCAGGGATACAGTCAGATGGAATGAATGATAGATGAGGCAGGCAACGCTTTTGTTCAAGAACTTCCTTTGACTTCTTTCCAAAAAGTTTTGTTTTTGTTTACCAACCTCTGAGAGTAACTGCCGACAGTGCTGAGGATGTTGCTGTATAGCGAACAATCACTGATCATCAGTCATGCCAAGCAAGAGTGTCTGTGCACAGAGAGGGAGAAACACATACTCTGTGTGGTGGATAAACGAGACGAGCTGAGGTCTTTCCCTGGTGGTGTGTTAATGGGACTTGCAGAGACAAGGAATTTAAAAAAAAAGAGTATTTTAGAATATTTTTCATTTCAAAATGTCACTTTGTGTGACAGCTTCCATATCTCTTGAGAGAAATAAGCAGAAAGGTACGTCTGCTCAATTAAAGATGGCAGTACTTATTTGGCAGTAGTAATTTCAGCCTTGTTCTTATACAGTGCCTTTCTACTCCACTTGAGCACCAAAGTGCTTTATACAGCATGTCTCATTCACCCATTCACACACAGTCATACTCCTGAACGCATTAAAAGCAACTTAGTCCTGTATCTTAATATTGAATCGGTACTGTATGTAACTTTGCCAAAACAATGTTGGACTGTGGTTTTCTCTGGTCCCCTCCCCAATCGGACCAGGAGGGACATGTTTAGCTGCATGTTCTCCTAAAATAGCTGGCTGTCTGAGTGGTGCCCAAAGAACGATGTGGGCTTCATAGATAATTGGGAAACTTTCTGGAGGAAACCTGGTCTTTTTAGGAGAGACTGCATCCATCTCACTTTAGATGGAGCAGCTCTCATTTCTAGAATTAATTAATGCTTCAATCTTAAATATGATAAGATAAGATAAGATAAGATAAGATAAGATAAGATAAGATAAGATAAGATAACCTTTATTAGTCCCACACGTGGGAAATTTGTTTTGTCACAGCAGGAAGTGGACAGTGCAAAAGTTATGACGCAAAAATTAGAATACAATAAGAATAAATACAGTACACAGCTGTACAGAATAGAATAAAATAATATACTATATACAGTAGAATAAAATAGAATAAAAATATACAATAAGATAAAAATAGAATACGAATGCTATATACAACTGAGTAAAAATACAACGATGCCAGAAAAGATTATTGCACTTAGTGTTATTGCACATGTGTGGATGTGTGTGTTTGTTCAGTTAAAGTCTTTATTATGGAGTCTGACAGCAGTGGGGAGGAAAGACCTGCGAAATCTCTCCGTCCCACACCGTGGGTGCCGCAGTCTTCCACTGAAGGAGCTGCTCAGTGCTGTCACAGTCTGCTGCATGGGGTGGGAGACGTTGTCCAACAGGGATGACAGCTTAGCCGCCGTTCTCCTGTCACTCACCACCTCCACTGGGTCCAGAGGGCATCCTAGAACAGAGCTGGCCCTTCGGATCACCCTGTTCAGTCTCTTCCTGTCCCCAGCAGAGATGCTGCCGCCCCAGCAGACCACGCCATAAAAGATAGCAGAAGCCACAACAGAGTCATAGAAGGTCTTCAGGAGTGGGCCCTCCACTCCAAACGACCTGAGTCTCCGCAGCAGGTACAGCCTGCTCTGCCCTTTCCTGTAGAGGGCGTCTGAGTTATGAGTCCAGTCCAGTCTGTTGTTCAGATGAACACCAAGGTACCTGTAGCTGTCCACAGCCTCGATGTCCATACCCTGGATGTTCAGTGGTTGCAGTGGAGAATGCTTGTGCCTGCGGAAGTCTACCACCAGCTCCTTGGTTTTACTGGCATTGATCTGGAGGTAGTTCAGCTGGCACCAGTCCACAAAGTCTTGAGTCAGTCCTCTGTACTCCTTGTCGTCCCCATCAGTGATGAGGCCGACTATTGCAGAGTCATCAGAGAACTTCTGCAGGAAGCACTGGGTGGAATTGTGGGAGAAGTCTGCAGTGTAGATGGTGAAGAGGAACGGAGCCAGAACCTGTACTGCAGACGACCCTGTCCGACACACAGCCCTGAGTCCTCACATACTGTGGTCGGTCGGTGAGGTAGTCCAAAATCCAGGTAGTGAGGTGATGGTCCACTCCAGAGTTCTCCAGCTTGTCCTTCAGAACCGAGGGAAGAATGGTGTTGAAGGCACTGGAGAAATCAAAGAACATGATTCTCACAGTGCTTCCAGCGGTCTCCAGGTGAGCGAGGGAACGATGTAGGAGGTGAATGACGGCATCATCCGCTCCAATGCCAGGCTGGTAGGCAAACTGAAGTGGGTCCAGTGATGAGCTTGTTAGGCGCCGAAGCTGAGCCAGGACCAACCGCTCCAGGGTCTTCATCAGGTGATCAACCTATCTCTAATGATCGGCTATGTACCACAGGCCTTCAAGCTGGCTGTAGTTAAACCTTTACTCAAAAAGCATCTCTAGACCCAGCAGTCTTAGCTAATTATAGGCCAATCTCCAACCTTCCTTTCATATCAAACATCCTTGAAAGAGTAGTTGTCAAACAGCTAACAGATCATCTGCAGAGGAATGGCTTATTTGAAGAGTTTCAGTCAGGTTTTAGAGCTCATCACAGCACAGAAACAACTTCAGTGAAGGTTACAAATGATCTTCTTATGGCCTCTGACAGTGGACTCATCTCTGTGCTTGTCCTGCTAGACCTCAGTGCAGCGTTGAACACTGTTGACTAGGGATGGGTACCGGTACCCGGTGCCATGATAGCACCAGTTCTGACATAAACGGTAGTAACCAGACCGAAAAGCAGCGCACATTTCGGTGCTTGATTTCGGTGCTTTTTTTTCCTGAGCTGTGATACACTTTAGATTCTAGCCAATCACTTTACGTTTCTGAGGATAGTAGGCGGGTCCAGGTACGTCTGTTCTTTTAGAGCAGAGCTACAGATTAAAAATGCCCAAGGCGAAGCGGTCAAGGTCTGGCTGTACTTCACAGCAAAATATGCAAACTCAGCAGCCTGCAACAAGTGCTTTAAGCTGATACTGTGATACTGTGCAAAGGAGGCAACACCTCGAATCTGATGAAACACCTGGCGACGCATAGCGTTTTTTTTAAAAGCCGAAAAATGCGCCGTATTTGATAGCTTGCTGCGAGACCTCACACCGAGCACATCTACTGTGGGTGTGGTGCCTGTTATCGGACCCGGAGTTAGCAACATCCCCAAAAACCCGAAGAGGAGAGTCCTGGCCCCTAGCCCTGCCAGTGTAGCAGAAATGATGAGGATGATGATGCAGCAGCAGCCGTTCTTCTCTGCGTGAGTAGCTTAATGTTGTTCGTGTGTAATTTACGTTGAGTAGGCTAACCACGTTATTACATTAATGCATGTAAGGTGAACTAGCAAACATCATCATAGCTACATGCGGCTGTCTTCTTGTTTGATGGCAGATACTCCCTTCACCCTGGCCAAAAAGGCTAAAATGACCAAAGAAAAAGTGGGAAACAGTTAAACATGAGAGGTTTTTGGACAAAGTTTGTGTTTTTTCCATTGATTAAGCACTGCTTCCAGCCAAGAGTGATGCCATATATGCCCTATAGCTGCAGAAAAGGCTAACATTGTTATCTTTTTACAAAAAAACAGCTGAACATGAGAGGTTTTTGGACAAAGTTTGTGTTCTCCATTCTTTAAGCACCGGTTCGAGCACCGTTTAAGCACCGGCACCGTTTCAAAAGTACCGGTTTGGTACTGGTATCGGATAAAACCTAAACGATACCCATCCCTACTGTTGACTATAATAATTTATTACAGCATGCTGACCAGCATATTAGAGCATGTAGTAATACTCAAAGGGGGTCATATGATTGTTGGGGGGTTTTCTGCTTTTTTTGTATTATTGCAGGGTTTTTACCTTAAACCACATTGAGGCGGCCATTGTTGTGATTTAATTTTATAAATAAAACTGAATTGAACTGAACTGAATAGACAATGTCTGGTCAGCTGGTACTATTTTACTTTTCTAAGACTATTAATGGAATCTTCATTAAATGACATATCACAGTTTGGGTCATGGCAGCAGCACCTCCTGAGAATATAGGAATACAAATAAATAAATACAAATTTTCCTCCTTTACATGTGATTTCCTCTTTTAGCATCATCTATAAAGAGAAGGAAAGTTTTGGTATCTGTAGCAAGAAATTACCAGCCTTCCATCAACCTTGGTGTCATCCATCTGCCTGTCCTAATTTTTTTTATTTTTTTTTGGCCATTAGACATTGGACTGAATGACAAATTTGGAACAGACTCTCAAACATACATTAGGATTGAGAGGGGAAGAAAATGACTCAGTAGGTGAGGTTATGCATTACAGGTCATTATATGAGCAGCCTGAGAGCCACTCAGCCACCATTAACCACGATGAGGGGCGAATGGGACCATTTCCTGCTGGGACGTAATGGAAGAGATGTGGAGTACATGTTCAGAACTGATGGCTTCAGATGTTCCATGCTGGAAATTAACACTAAGGCCACACTCTGGACTATAGCACAGAATCTGTTTTTAATGCACTGCCCACAAGTCATTTATAGCAAAACCTGTTTCTCTGCTACCTTAAGTGGAACTGATGTACATAATGTGTAATAATGTCACTCCATATACAGTACAGTTAGCAAACAGAAAAGTAAGTGTTTAAAATAAGCACTGTTAAAATAAGACAATATTTCAGTGATTCTTAGGAGCTGTGGCGTGTCCAGCGCCACCCTCCCAACCAGACTGGCCACCCCAGGTGCCACCCCGAAGCTAAAACAATAAAATTCAATCAAATATCAAATGTACGATTATGTTTTCACAGTGAAGCTCAGATATCCGAGTGTAAGTGAATGCAGCATTGGCTTGTGCACTATGAGCATCACGTTAGCAAAGGAAGGAGAGCCAAGCACGAAAGACGGCACAGCAGAAAACAATTTTTCGGCAAAAGAAAATGAGGAGAGAATAAATGTCCCGGTAAGTAATATTAAGTTTGTTGAGCTTAGTAAACTTCGGTGAAATTTGAATACCAAGGAAAAAATAACACTTAAAGAATTAGTGCAACCGTCGAATACTTCAGACAGTAGGCTACTGAGGGGAGCTAACATAAGAGTTATGAGTTATAGGATATAATCCAAGTCGTAACATTGCTGTGTGGAGCTGCAGATTTGGTTGCAGGTTAATACTGGCAGTGTCACCATGCCAGCTGACTGTACTTCATCATCAGCCAGTGTTGTTCTTTATACATCAATATTACCAAAGTTTACCATGAGGCAGCACTTACACTACACTGTGCGGTCTAGCTAATTTCTCTCATTACTCTCCTATCTGCCAGCTCCATGTTATGAATAGAGTGTAAATCACCCCTGTGCCATGTTCAATGCAGGAATGTGCAGTTCTGGTTCTCAAGGCTCCTGTCCTCCCGGTTTCAGATGTTTCCATACTTCAACACAGCTGATTTAAAGAATCGTTTACAGACTCGTGCACAAATAGGCATTTGGGGATTATTTGATTTGAACTGGCTATGTTGGTATAGGTAACATCTAAAACGTGCAGGATAGGGGTCCATGAGAGCCAGAATCTGACATCCCTGACTTCTAGTTAAGGTCATACATCAGGAAAGTTGTTGTTGTCTTTTTTTAATAAGCAGATAAAGTTTTGCATTGGCATTGGCTAATTTGCCAATTGTATGCTAAAAATGTTTGTATTTTAATATTCAAAAATGTTTTTCCCAAAACATATGTGCACTACATGTCAGTAAAAATGCTATGCAAATATTGCTGTCCTTGAATGCTGAATAAACACTGACAGAGCACTGATTGTATCTCTTGTACTTTATCAACACAGTATCTAAAAACCGTAGTGGTTAAAATCTCATTCTAATAAGAGTTAAAAGCGCATTCGGTTATTAGGTTTATAGGGTTATTGAATTATGGTTAATGGTTGGTAGAATTTGTTTTGTTTTACATTATCTGCCAATTACATCTGCCACCCTTCTCCAAATCTGTGCCCCTACCTGGCCCCCCCAACAAGTATTTTCTAGAAATCCACTGTTTAGGAGGAACAGTGAAAACCAAACAATGAATTCAAACATATCAGTTTCAGCCTAATTCATCACAAGGATTAGTCAAACATACAGTGGGGCAAAAAAGTATTTAGTCAGCCACCGATTGTGCAAGTTCCCCCACCTAAAATGATGACAGAGGTCAGTAATTTGCACCAGAGGTACACTTCAGCTGTGAGAGACAGAATGTGAAAAAAAATCCATGAATCCACATGGTAGGATTTGTAAAGAATTTATTCGTAAATCAAGGTGGAAAATAAGTATTTGGTCAATAACAAAAATACAACTCAATACTTTGTAACATAACCTTTGTTGGCAATAACAGAGGTCAAACGTTTACTATAGGTCTTTACCAGGTTTGCACACACAGTAGCTGGTATTTTGGCCCATTCCTCCATACAGATCTTCTCGAGAGCAGTGATGTTTTGGGGCTGTTGCCGAGCAACACGGACTTTCAACTCCCGCCACAGATTTTCTATGGGGTTGAGGTCTGGAGACTGGCTAGACCACTCCAGGACTTTCAAATGCTTCTTACGGAGCCACTCCTTTGTTGTCCGGGCGGTGTGTTTTGGATCATTGTCATGTTGGAAGACCCAGCCTCGTTTCATCTTCAAAGTTCTCACTGATGGAAGGAGGTTTTGGCTCAAAATCTCACGATACATGGCCCCATTCATTCTGTCCTTAACACGGATCAGTCGTCCTGTCCCCTTGGCAGAAAAACAGCCCCATAGCATGATGTTTCCACCCCCATGCTTCACAGTAGGTATGGTGTTCTTGGGATGCAACTCAGTATTCTTCTTCCTCCAAACACGACGAGTTGAGTTTATACCAAAAAGTTCTACTTTGGTTTCATCTGACCACATGACATTCTCCCAATCCTCTGCTGTATCATCCATGTGCTCTCTGGCAAACTTCAGACGGGCCTGGACATGCACTGGCTTCAGCAGCGGAACACGTCTGGCACTGCGGGATTTGATTCTCTGCCGTTGTAGTGTGTTACTGATGGTGACCTTTGTTACTTTGGTCCCAGCTCTCTGCAGGTCATTCACCAGGTCCCCCCGTGTGGTTCTGGGATCTTTGCTCACCGTTCTCATGATCATTTTGACCCCACGGGATGAGATCTTGCGTGGAGCCCCAGATCGAGGGAGATTATCAGTGGTCTTGTATGTCTTCCATTTTCTGATGATTGCTCCCACAGTTGATTTTTTCACACCAAGCTGCTTGCCTATTGTAGATTCACTCTTCCCAGTCTGGTGCAGGTCTACCATACTTTTCCTGGTGTCCTTCGAAAGCTCTTTGGTCTTGACCATGGCGGAGTTTGGAGTCTGACTGTTTGAGGCTGTGGACAGGTGTCTTTTATACAGATGATGAGTTCAAACAGGTGCCATTCATACAGGTAACGAGTGGGGGACAGAAAAGCTTCTTACAGAAGACGTTACAGGTCTGTGAGAGCCAGAGATTTTCCTTGTTTGAGGTGACCAAATACTTATTTTCCACCCTAATTTACGAATAAATTCTTTACAAATCCTACCATGTGAATTCATGGATTTTTTTTTTCACATTCTGTCTCTCACAGTTGAAGTGTACCTCTGGTGCAAATTACTGACCTCTGTCATCATTTTAAGTGGGGGAACTTGCACAATCGGTGGCTGACTAAATACTTTTTTGCCCCACTGTATATATCATATATGTGTGACTATATGCCAGGGCTGCACTGTATCAAGCACATCCCGTCTCAAACATGGTGCTCTTGAGGAAAATACAAATAATAATAATAATACAAATAATAATAAATAACTTTATTTATAAAGCACCTTTCAAGGACACTGTACAATAGCATAAAACACATAATAGAACAATGACACAATGAAGAACAATAAAACAAAAGCACAAGATAAAATTAACAAACAGTGTGTTCACAGTGAATATGCAGATTTGAACAGATGGGTTTTGAGTTGAGATTTAAACTGGGGGAGAGAACCAATGTTTCTTATATTTGGGGGCAGAGAATGCCACAGCCATGGTGGTGAGGCGGAAGGAAGGTACAGCAAGCTGGATAGAAGAAGGTCGAAGTGAGTGGGCAGAAAAGGTAGTGCTTAACAGGTCAGATAGGTAAGGAGGTGCGAGGTTATGAAGGTGAGCAGAAGAAGTTAGTATATTATCTGTAATTTCACTGCGAGCCAGTGAAGTTCCTGAAGAACAGGGGTGATGTGCTAGCAGAGTTCTGAACCAGCTGAAGCTTATGGAGGGATTTTTGGGGGAGACCATGCAAAAGAGAATTGCAGTAGTCAATACGGGAGGTAACAAGACTGTGGACAAGAATGGACGTAGACTGGGTGGAAAGAGAAGGAAGCAATCTGTTAATGTTACGTAGATGGAAACAGGCAGAACGGGTGAGATTATTGATGTGAGATTTATAGGAAAGTGAACTGTCTAGATAACACCGAGGCTCTTAACCTTAAGGAGAAGTGAAAGCTGTGGAGTTGATAGTGAGTGAGAAATGATTTGCCTTCAAAAGGTTGGATTTGGTGCCAATAAGGAGATTTCAGTTTTATTCTCATTGAGCTTTAGAAAATTAGAGCTAAACCAGGATTTTAATTTGGATAGATATTCTGTGAGGGAAGAAGGTGGGAGGAAGGAATCAGGTCTGCAGGAGAGATATAACTGGGTGTCATCAGCAAAAAGAGTAGATCAAATTTGCGGAAAATGGAACCTAGAGGGAAGATGTATATTCTGAAGAGAAGAGGGCCTAAGACTGAACCTTGGGGTACACCAGAAGTGACCGGGAAAAGACGTAAGTGGATTGATTTCAGTTGAATAAACTGGGAGCAGTCAAGGAGATATGATTGAATCCAGGCTAGCGGTGTGTCAGAGATGCCGAGAGAGGAAAGTCTGCTTAGAAGGACAGAGTGAGAGATGGTGTCGAAGGCTGAGCTCAGATCCAAAAGGACGAGAATGCTGAGTAGACCAGAGTCAGCTCCGATTAGAAGATCGTTAGTGACTTTAAGTAAAGCAGTTTCTGTACTGTGACATGAACGAAAACCAGATTGAAATCTGTTGTAGATGTTATTATTAACCAGGTGTGAATGAAGTTGAACTGCAACTACTTTTTTGAGTATTTTAGAGATGAAGGGTAGATTAGAAATCGGACGGAGGTTGTTAAAGTTGTTAGGATCTAAAGAAGGTTTTTTCAGTATGGGAGAGACTGAAGCAATCTTGAATAAGGAGGGAACGATACCAATGGTGAGTGAAGAGTGGAAGATAGCAAAGATGAGTGGGAGTAAGGAAGAGAGGCAGGATTTCACAAGCCCTGTAGGCATAGGGTCAAGATGACATGTGGCAGGCTTTGATTTGCATATAAACTCAAAAATATCAGATAAATCAGGAAGATGAAAAGTGGAAAACGGCTCAAAATAGAGAAACGGTTCTGGAGAGGGCGTAGACACAACATTTCAACAGAGTTAAATGGTAAATGGCCTGCATTTTGTAAAGCGCTTTACTCAGTCCCTAAGGACCCCAAAGCGCTTTACACTACATTCACTCATTCACCCATTCACACACTGGCAATGGCAAGCTACATTGTCATTGCCGTGGGGCGCACTGACAGAGGCGAGGCTGCCGGACACTGGCGCCACTGGGCCCTCTGACCACCACCAGTAGGCAAACATGGGGTTAGTATCTTGCCCAAGGATATTTGGCATGCAGCCAGGAGGCAGCCTGGGATCGAACCACCGACCTTCTTATTCATGGCTGACCTGCTCTGCCACCTGAGCTACAGCCACCCCAAGTAGCTAGTGAGAGTTGCTGGTGGATGTTATTGATTTTTGTAGTCCAGAAGAAGCATCAAGGAGTTACAGGTTTCAGAAGAAGAGAAGTGTGGTGGTAAAGCGTTGGGGGTTGAATTAGTTTGTTGAGAACCGAAAACAAAATCCTTGCGTTGCCCTCATAAGAACTGATAATACCTGAGTAGAAACTTTGTTTGGCCTTGTTGATGGAGTCTTTATACTGAAGTACGTGGTATTTGTAGATTTCTACATCAATGATTAAACCAGATTTCTTATATTTACACTCAAGCTGCTGAGCTTTGGCATTCAATGCTCGGAGGTCAGAGGTAAACCAAGGAGCAGTGCGAGCGAAGGAAACGGAGTGAGTTTTTACAGGAGCCAGTGAATCAAGGACATTGAGTAAACAATTATTATAATATAACAACAAATTATCAGGAGTAGAATAGAAGTCTGGATTCTGAATATTGTCCAATCAATGTTCTTGATGTCGCGGAACGAGATGAGACGGGTTGACAGAAGAGCAGCTGAGAGTGAAGTTAAATGAAAGGAAATGGTCAGTTATGGGAATTTCAGCAGCAGAAAGATTTGAGGGAGTAAGACCAGAACAGCAGATCAAGTCCAAGGTATGTCCTTTGGAGTGAGTGGGAAAGTCAATAAATTGTTTAAATCCAAAGCCCTCGAGACAGGAGGAAAAGTCTCTGGTGAGCAGAAGGTCATTATTATCCATATGAATGTTGAAATCTCCCACCAAGATCACATTTGGGGAGAGAGATGAAAGATGGGCTAGTAGATTAGCAAAGTCACTGAGGAAGACAGGGTTAGGTTTGAGGGGGCGGTATACAGTAGCTACACAGCAAATTCAAAAGTGTTAAATGTTTTGGTGTTAATAGTCTTCTTGCAAAAGTAGAGTTAATTTTACTCTAAGCAGAGTCACATTCTTTTAATGTAACTCTTTTAATGTAAAATGATAGTAGTTAAAATCGAGTGTTAAAAATGAGTGTTTCTCTGTCAAATCTGGAGGTGTTACAATGGAAACATTAACTCTTGACCTCTTAACTCTGAACTCCTAGAGGGGCTATGACACCAACAGAGTAAATTCACAGACTCCGCCCCCAGCACGGCTCCAATCGAAGCTGAAGTGAAGCAGTTTCAGAACATTTTGCTCTACATATTTGAGTTGTTTGCCATGCTTGGTAAGTCATTTTTTCAAAGATTGTTTCAATTATTATTATGAGCTTTTACTTCTGTGGCTCTTTGGAGTTGAGACAAAGCTGTGTGAAAGGCATTAGCCATGTTGCTCGGTGATAGCATAACATTCTGTTTTAGCTAGCTGAAAGGTATTGTTTGCGGGCAAATACCACAGCCTTGAAAAAAGCTTGCATGTGAATTTTCAGTCAAACTTTTGGTCAAATACACCTAAAACAATGTCTAGAATGTGAAATGTTGGTATAATGGTGCTACTTGAAGCCTGAAAACGATCGCCCATAAAAAAAAACGAGCAGTAGTAGACGAACAGCAGTAGCAGGCGTCCTGACTGGGTTCTACGTTAGCATAGATCCCTCCAGAGTTTTGTGCACACGGTTTTGGTAAAAATGAAAAAGGTTGAGGTTTTACATTTAGTTCAGTATTACCTGTTGCCTGTGTCTTTGTCTTTTGGGAAAATACTTTACACAAGTAATGGCTCAAAGAGGATTCCTTTTTTTTTTCTGTGCTGCAATTGTTTACTGGATTATTTGTACCATTAATTAGTGTCAACTAATTTTTATTCAATCTCCGCACAGGATATGCTTGTGAAGATGGAATATGGGGGAGAGCAGAAGTGCGTTGAAGTTCCACAAAGGGATGAATGAAGGACATGCATATTGTATTGAAGAAATAAGTGATGAGAATGCTGTTATTTGCATTTACCATGTCAGACCTTTTGATAAACAAAATTCTAATGAAAGTGAGAACATGTACACTGTTACATCTTTCAGAAAATGTTTTGAAATTGTGGTGCACAGTTCAGAATAAATGTTTTTCAAAAACCATTGCGTCTTTTTAGTAAATGTTTATTTCCAAAAGAAATTTCTAGAAGTTCAGAACAGTAAAATTCCCGCTTTTTAGAATGAATTAGAAGATAACTCTTACGTAGTTAAACTAAAATACTCTTTGAGAGTTAATATATAAACTCTTAACACCAAGTGTTAAATTATTAACTCCAGACAGATTTGGTGTTTAACACTAAATCAGAGTTAACGTACCAACTCTCCAAAAAGAGTTAAATTAACACTCTCTGGTGTGGACCCATATAGACACTTTAATAGTGTTGAAATCAAATCCGACAGTGTTAATTTGGACATGCTGGATTTGCTGTGTATGATGGTGGGAATAGGTCCAGTCAGCTCACATGCAAGGCACTGTAGGGAACTAAAGGTATCAACATTTACTGGCAGGACTTTCAAGTGCTGGCGAAAAATGACCGCGAGACCACCCCCACAACCTGAGCAGTGAGGTTTAGAAAAGTAAACAAACCCCGGAGGACTAGATTCATTTAGATGAGAAAAGTCATCAGGTTGTTGCCAGGTTTCAGTTAAACAGAAAACGTCAAACATACAGTCAGATAGGAGGTCTTGGATGAGAGGTCCCTTACTTGTCAGTGAGCGGATGTTTAGAAGACCGAAGTTGAGTGGAGTATTTCCTTTTTTGCTAATCATAGTGGGTGCTCTGGTGAGGTGGGCTAGAGATCGGTGGTTGACAGCCCGATCAGAGTTCCTGCGAGGGCGGCGAGTAGCAGGCCAAAATGATTTGATTCCACTGGAGTTGAGGAAAATCCTGCGGGACCCACGATGGATATATCTCCAGTGAGGCTGGAAAATGATGTCTAGGCGGTAGTGGAGCTCTGCCGGCGATGGGAGCGACAGCTGGTCGTGAAGGCGCAGGAGCTCAGCGGCAGTATAGCGGAACAGTCCAGCCGTAGGATGGTGGACGAGTGTCAGGAGAATCCAGAATAGTGCCGACCAGCTCAAAAACATCTTGGCCCACATCTTAGACAATGTGGAGGAAAAAAAAAACAGCCAGTCGGAGTGACAAACAGGTAGGCTAAAATAGCCCAAACAGTTAAGCTAGTGCAGCTCACTGGGAATAAGATGTCAGAGCACATTTAGCTGGAGTAGCAGATGTTGAGGACAATCATTACAAATCAATCCCTGGCAGAGATTGATCTGGTCCTGAGTGTGTGTGAATGTCCCTGTTGATTCAAATCTGAATCCAAATAATCGAAAATGTACCATTGAGTAGCAGCAGCCAGATGCGTCAGCATTCACTCAAGCAGGATGTCACCAAGAATAGAAGGCATCAAAGAATTCCAGTATAGACCTTTCAACCAGTCCTACTGCGACTGCCACTGACACTGGCATTGTTTGTTGTTTCACTGGAAAGATGAAAATTAAAACAACTAAAGCATAATACAGTGGTATGCAAAAGTTTGTGCATCCTTGGTAATTTTCATGATTTTCCATCATAAATCATTGGTTGTTTGGATCAGCAATTTCGTTTAAATATATCATATAGCAGACAAACACAATGATATTTGAGAAGTGAAATGAAGTTTATAGCATTTACAGAAAGTGTGCAATAGTTACCTAAACTAAATATGGGCACCCCAACAGAAAAATTACATCAGTATTTAGTAGATCCTCCTTTTGCAGAAATAACGCCTCCAAACACTTCTCATAGCTGAGAGTCTGGATTCTGGTTGAAGGTAGTTTGGACCTTTCGTCTTTACAAAACATCTCCAGTTCAGTCAGGTTTGATGGTTTCCGAGCATGGACAGCCCGCTTTAAGTCACACTGTAGATTTTCAATAATATTCAGGTCTGGGGACTGAGATGGTCATTCCAGAACGTTGTACTTGATCCTCTGCCTGATTTTGAACAGTGTTTAGGGTCGTTGTCATTTTGAAATATCCAGCCCTGGCGCAACTTCAACTTTGTCATTGATTCTTGAGAATCTGCTGATACTGACTGGAATCCATTCGACCCTCAACTTTAACAAGATTCCCAGTACCTGCACTGGCCACACAGCCCCACAGCACGATGGAACTGCCACCACAGTTTACTGTGGGTAGCAAGTGTTTCTCTTGGAATGCTGTGTTCTGTTTCCGTCATGCATACCACCTCTTGTTATGCCCAAATAACTAAGCCTCTGCTTACCTAAGATTTTTCTTGACCTGTCACTTCCGGCCTTAACTAGAACTGTGCCTGTGGTCTTCCATTCCTTCACTATGTTCCTCACAGTGGAAACTGACAGCTGAAATCGCTGAGATAGCTTTTTGTATACTTCCCCTAAACCATGATGTTGAACAATCTTTGTTTTCAGGTCATTTGAGAGTTGTTTTGAGGCTCCCACGTAGCCACTCTCGAGAGAAGATGCAAAGAGGAGAAAAACTTGTAATTGGTCACCCTAAATACCCTTTCTCATGACTGGATTTACCTGTGTCAAGTGTCAATGAGCTTACCAAACAAATTTTATGTTCCAATAATTAGTGCTAAAGGTATTCAAATCAATAAAACAACAACGGTGCCCAAATTTATGCACCTGCCTAAATTAATTTAAGTAACTATTGCACACTTTCTATAAATCATATAACTTAAATCTAAGTTAGTAATCCACAGGCCTAAATTACAGCTTTATCAACTAAAATTAAATAATTTGAGCAAATAAATCAAACCAAACCACAACTTTTGTCTGTGCTGCATCTGCTGTCTAGGGGGGAAAAGAGTTGTAGTTGTTTATCCAACCACAGAAATCCACTGTACAAGTAAATGTGATTTTTTTTTGTTACCAGGCAATGTTCTTTATATATATATTTTAATATTTATCTTAAAGAGTAAGACGTCAGAATAATGTCTCTTCTGCATATATCTTCCTGTGAAACTGAAGTGGGATATTTTGCACAAAAACTTCAGTGGAGATTTTGACTTGAGTAAGGGAAGTACATTTTATCTGTGACACTTGACAGAGCTCAAAACACCTCACAATCCAACAGCTAACAAATGATTTTGTTATTTTAAAAAGAAATGTGTTTTTTTGAAGTGTAGAAACATGAGACTGCTTTTGAGCCTTACTGTACTCAGCTGAATGAATTAATAGTTATATATAATTAATAAAATTATCACTATTGTGCCGTCCCTTTCTCTGGAAACTCCAATATAGATCCTACTGCTGACTGAAGCAACAGGTAAACATTCTCTATGATTACAGACTAATGAAAGTGTCAATGTACTAAACGTTTGATTAAAATGTTGCTCTTTATTGGAGCTACATTCACAAATGTGACCTCCAGATAACCGGAATGATATTCCTTCCTTTTTATTGCTTTTCTTAAAAAAAAAATCTCTGGCCTTGTCAAGGTTAGAGTGATTTTAAATAAAAACATTTTGTATTCTTCCACACCCAACATCTTGACTAACGGCAAAACAATAACCGTATTTTCCACACCAAAAGGTGCACTTAAAATCCTTTAATAAGTGTGCCTTATAATCCGCGCGGCTTATGTATGAATTCTGGTTGGGCTTACTGACCTCAAACCGATTTGATGTGGTATACAGTGCTCAAAAATCTGTCAAAACATGTTTTAGTATGACTTCGATAAGCTAGGAAGCTTATCGGAGCCGCACCTCTTGATCGATTGTTGGAGCATTACAGCTACCGTAGTCAGGAGCCTGACGGAGTAATCTGGGTCCAAAACTCTGTCCGCTTCAGGTCCCAAAGTCAAATGATCACTGCGGCATCACTGAGAGTTAAGAACTCTCTAAATGTTTTCATCTTTAATGAAAGGATCAGCGTTGCTGCTTTACCAGGTGTAACAATTAAGTTTAACATCCAGGCATCCATGAAAACAGAATGTATTAAATCGTGGCTCAAGAGATGGCAGGTCATCTTGTAATCGGAAGGTTGCCGGTTCGAGCCCCGGCTCGGACAGTCTCGGTCGTTGTGTCCTTGGGCAAGACACTTCACCCGTTGCCTACTGGTGGTGGTCAGAGGGCCCGGTGGCGCCAGTGTCCGGCAGCCTCGCCTCTGTCAGTGCACCCCAGGGTGGCTGTGGCTACAATGTAGCTGCCATCACCAGTGTGTGAATGTGTGGATGACTGGATATGTAAAGTGCTTTGGGGTCCTTAGGGACTAGTAAAGCGCTATACAAATACAGGCCATTTACCATTTAAATAAAATTGATTTCAATGCAATTTAATATAGATGGACAACTAGTGATGGCTAACCAAACAGACATAGTAGTGTTGGACAAGCAGAGGAAGACAGCCATAGTGGCAGATGTAGCTATATGTAGTGATAGCAACATCAGGAAGAAGGAACATGAGTACCTTGTGTTTCTTCTTTCAAGAGCTGAGAGAGGAGACGAGAAGATGTGGAGGATGAAGGCAACAGTGGACCCTGTGGTAAATCAGAATCAGAATCAGAAAAGGTTTTATTGCCAAATGTTGAGCAGGTTTACAACATTAGGAAATTGCTGCGGTGCTTCAGTGCAAACATACTGTCATAAATTGCGCTTAAATAGACATGAAAAAATAAAAGTAAGAATAAGAATTAAAAGTGCTACGTAGAAAGATATATGCATGAGTATGTTTGTAGCATGTAATGTAATGTAGCAATCCCCGTGTTTGCCACATGGCTCATTCAAACAGAATCTTATCCTTTCTCTCTACTATCTTGAAAATATCTGAGTTTTTTCCCTCAGAATACAACACACGCACACGTACTTTGAAAGGCCCAAGTATATCAGTCAGAAAACACTGACATTATATGTCCGCAACGAGGACATATAATGTCACTAGAAAGGAACAAATATTGCTATACTTTAAAATCTACTGTACTGGATTTTATTGATTGATTCTAACATGTTATGTAAATTGCAACAGCAATAGTTTGAATCGTTCAATTCAAAATAATGCAAAAGAAAGGGAATTTGCCTCTTTCTCACTACTTATTGACCAAAATTACCTCTGGATACGATAGACTTACACTACTTACACTACCAGTCAAAGGTTTTTAAACACCCCAATTTGTCAAGTTTTTTTTAATTGAAAATTATGCAGTTTACTGTCTAATTGCACTCTGAAGTGAAAGCATAGTAAAAATAAGCAAGTGGAGTTAAAAAAGAAATCATTGAATCAGTTTATAGACCAAAATGTATTCTAAACTTTTGACTCATCGATGTAGGCACCTTTGGCAGATATAACAGCTGAACACACACGTGGCATTCTTTCTACAATAGAAATCAAATATTCTCCCATATCTGTTGCAGATGTTCCCATAAATGTGGACCTTGTAGGCCGCTTTGCTCTTCTGTCCAGTTCATCCCAAACCAGCTCGATGGAGTTTAAGTCACTGCTGAACACGCCGTGTTTTCAAGCTCACCATCTTGTTCTTTTTTCCTGAGGTAGTTCTGGCATAGATTGGACTTATGTTTTGGGTCATTATCTTGCTGTAGGATGAACCCCTGACCAACTAAGCATGATGTTCCAGAATGCTGTGGTTTTGGTTCAGGGTGCCTCTCACTATGTACAAGTCACCAACCCTGGATCCAGCAAACAGGCCCGGACCATCACACTTCCTCCTCCACGCTTGACAGTTAATGCCACACATTGTGGAACCATCCTTTCACCTACTCAACAGAGATCCTGCATGATGAACCAAAGATTTCAAATCTTGCTTATATCAGTCCATAATACCTTCTTCCAGTCTTCAGTAGTCCAATGGCGGTGTTTCATGGCTTAGCGAGGGCTATCTTGCTGTAGCTCATCCTCTCAAACCTGCAGCTTGACCTACATTTTTAAGTGTTATGATGGTCTTTCTCTCTTCTTTTGTTAATTGCTTTTTTCTCCACATTTTTGTAGCAATACACTACTTTCTGCACACAATACTGTTTCAACTCTTGCTCACGAGGGTGTGGTACCACAGTGTGTTCCAACACTGCTTTTATGCAGACAGCGGGGGCTGTAAGTAATCCAGTAAAGTTGGAACACCTATAGTAATTAGTAGCACCAGCTTTTAAGGCTTGATCAACCTCCATTAGTGCAGAACAGCTTTAAATTATTAACCTATGTTGTGTTCCCTGAAAGCTCTATTTCTTTTAAATAATTTGGAAATTTACATGATTTTTTAGTTTGGGTAACGTTACCTTTTTTCTTTTTTTTTAACCTCTGACAGTTCTTCACTTCCCTTTGTACCATTTCAAGCTATTCATTGGACTTAAACGACTTGAATTGCAATAAATAACTGGTAAAATTGGGATGTTCTAAAATGTTTAACCGGTTCTGTATATGATCCACAAGGCATCAAATCTAGCTGGGATTAAGGACACAGAAAGCTGCAGTTTTTAAAAATTCAAATGGCAAGTCTAGGAAGTCTTAGTCCTGTGCAAAAAAGACATTTTATGAGTGCAAATTCAGAAGGCACATGTAGCTGCTCAGGATGTAGAGCTGTTACATTTCATGTACATCTGGAGATAATCCTCTATTTTTGGCCAGTTAATAGAAGAACAAGACAGACACTGTTTATACGTTGCAGATTCTCAGCTGGAAACAGATGGGTGTGGTTCTTAGATCACAAAAGATCCCCAGGTAACAGTAGTCTGTTATCAGACATGTTCAGTTTGAGCCGTTTAAAGATGGATCCTGATGTAGAACTAAACACAAAATAAACCTGCTGCAAGCTGTCGTAGATGAAGCAGATGACTGGCTATCCATGTCTGTCCTGCTTGTTATTATTGCATGACTCTGTGTGTGTGTGTGTGTGTGTGTGTGTGTGTGTGTGTGTGTGTTAGTCTTAATGTGACTCAATTCCCAGAGGGCCAGAAGCAGGTTCCAGCTCCATTTAAAGCAAAGAAGGCTAGGGTGTATGCGTGTGTGTGTGCGTGTGTGTATGCGTGTGTGTGCGTGTGTGTGTGTGTGTGTGTGTGTGTGTGTGCTGGGGGGATTATGAGCAGATGGCATGGGAACACACACACATGCAACCTGCCATCCATCTGGACAGTTCTGCAGGTGAAGTGAAAAGTGTTTGCTGAAAAAACGTGTGTGACATCACAGTGGTAAACAGCACAGGCAGACATAAAAGAAAACAGCAGCAGGACTTAAGGCCTGGTCAGAGAGGCTGCATTTCTCTGTTGATTAGCCAACATACCAGACAGACAGCCAGATAGGAAAGGGGGAGGAAAACACTGTGAAGGACATTTGGATAGAAAAGTGTTTTGCATGGTTTTTCACATCCAAGGCCTTGTTAGATAAACAACAACTGTGAAACACAGCCCACAGTTGATTAACACACTCTTTATAATTATTATATGTCCATAACAGATGATTCTGTAACTGACACTATAACACATGTGTACTGCATTAGTGCCGACCTGTTTTTAATGATGACGCTGCAGCTGAATTACAAACCATCAATTCTGCCTAACTGAGCATTTTTTTGTTGTGTTGAATCTAAAACCGTTAGTCCATCTGTAGCTAACATGCAAAAATCAGCCAAGCACATGATAGAATTTAACTGAAATCAAACCTCCGCTAAGGTCCAGGGCAGAAGTCAGCAACCACAGACGTAATTTACAGTTAGGGTTAACCGTAACTAATTCATATGCTATGTGTAGTAATTAATCCTCTCCCAATTACATCTGGCATCTGCCCATATCCCCCTTGTCACATGGGTTTTTTCTCTTTGTGTCTCACTGTTTGGTAGGAGGAGCTAAAATGGCTCTTTTGATGTTGAAGGTTGTTACAGCCTGATCTAGGACACGAGCAGTAAGGAAATGGAGCACAAGTACAATGTGCAGTAAAAGAATACAATGGCAAAAACTTCCCCAACAAAGAGAGATACACCAATATGACTACATCATATATCATATCATCAGTATGTACAGTTAGAGCCATCATTTATTGGACAATTCTGGTCCAATTTTCTGTAACTTTAACTGCAACTTTGTATCTCTGTACAGAATCTCAGTAAAGTTTTGAAATCAAACAATCAATATGTGATTGAAGCACAGACTCCAACTTTAATTCAAGAAATTTTACAAAACTGCACCAACTCTTTAGAAATAAAAGCCATTTGTACAGATAGCCCTGCAGAAATGAATGAGAGAATTGACTGACGAGCAGTTTCATGTCCAGCTAACTGTAATTCGCAACAAATGAAGCAGATGTAATATTGAAGCTGACTCCAAGTGTTCAATTTTTATTTTTTTAAACTTTCACTACAGTTTTGAATATGAAGAGATAAGCACTGGGAGCAGGAGCCTATTCCAGCTACCACAGGGTCAGTAGCAGTTGAAGTGAGGGAGGTTTAATTAAAACACTAAATAAAGTAGACCTATCAGAGAGATAATCATTAGGAGTAGCCAAATCAACAATCTGGTACATTCTTAAAATGAATGAATTCAATGGCCAGTTCAGCAACACCAAAATGCCTGGAAGACCAGAACATACAGTGCAAATGTATAGCTCCAAAAGTTGATTCTGTTCATCTGGATGTAGCGTCTTCAGTGGGAGAAACGTTTCACCACTCATCCAAGTGTTTTCTTCAGTCTCAGCTGACTTCAAATTCACCAGGGAGGATATGAAAAGTGGCAGGTTAGCCTTCTCAGACTGTGAGATTTCCATCAGTAATGGGGGACATCTAAAAGCTGACGTGTACCGTAAACATACACAAACAGAGTATTGGCCTTATTGACAGTGTTTGGCTCTACATGTCTGTGTGAGCAGGTTTTCTCACACATGAGTCCTCAGGTAGCCTCTGAATGCTGGACACTCGGAGACCTGTGTCTCTGAGTGGGAGACCACAGATCACATTAACATGTGTGTCTCTGTATTAACAAACATGCCATATTGGCCCAGTTTATTTTTCTTATCATTGTTGTGAGGAGACCATAAATAGCATTTGTATTTTCTGTTGTACAGTTCATTTGCTGTTATGGATAAAAAGTCTTTTTTTGTTTCAAAATAGCTGATAAGTATTCGCTGACAGCTGCCAACATCTGCGAACAAATATAATCCTATAAAGTTGTTCTATATAGTGTTTAACTGTTAATATAGAGCGCTATTAAATTTATTGCTAATGCAATCATATGACACATTGACCTCTGAGGAAATTTTAGATGGGACTTGTCATCAGAAAGGTTGCCGACCCCTGTTCTAAATTATCTACAGTTGTGAACGGCTGTTTGTCTCTGTGTGTTGGTCCTACAACAGACTGGCGACCTGTCCAGGGTGCACCCCACACCTTGCCCTATGGTAGCTGGGATTTATAAAAACCAGAGGTGCTCACTGGACAGACTTGAATGATAGAATCAATATATAATAGACCCAATATAAATCGATGAAAAGTTTTTGTTTTTTATGATCCCATTTTCATGGCTGCTATTCTAGACCTGTTGTGATGTTAGATCAGTCAAAACTAGACTGAACAGACTGCTACAGTTCTGGTATCTCGCTCATTATCCCAGCCTTCATTTTTATGTCAGCTATACACAAAATGTCATAACTGGAGGAGTTTAAGTAGCTCTGGAGCTAAAAAATATTCTCCATCCTTATTTATATGTTATGTTAAAACGTCACCTGTTGTACTGCTCTGACAGAATTCTGACTTTGGTGGAGTTGTTCTATAACTAAACTGATGGGAATGGAAATCTCAAAATCTAGAAGAGAAACCTAGTGTGTCTAAACAAAACACTCTGGGTTTGTACTGAATATGGGGCCAAGCACCTATTTAACTGTGCTGAATTGTCCATATTTAACTGCTAAAGAGCGATAACTCCATTTATCATGACATCAGCATCCTATCAGGCACTGAGAAGAGCTGCCTGTGCTTCTGATAGACTAGCAAAGGTCACATATTACTACAGCCCACAGTCACTGGCAAACTCATCAGAATACCATTGGTCACTGGATGCATTCACCAGTTTGCTAATCCAGACTGAATAAATCTATTTGTCAGATGTCAGTTATACACTTATTTCTAGAGATCAGAAGCTGCCGTCATATGCTGCCAGACTCGTTTAACTGTTGCACAACAAATTTCAGAATATATAAAATAATTTGGAATCAGATTCTCCTGCTAACCTAAGAGAATTAACAAGTTTCAGGACTTGATTATGACTGTCACTGAATAAGTTGCGGCCGCAACTACAGAAAACAAAAGGATGAAACAAACAATATTATATTTACAATCACGCTTAAGGTACAATAAGCTACTTATCACTAGTCCAGAAACATTATTATTGAGTTATAATCCATATTGAAGGACTTCATGATGGCTCAGCTTAAGATCCCCACAGTCAGCGTCAACCAAATAACCTTTATCACATCCACCGTCTCGGTGCTGTTAAAAAAGACGCCAACAAACCAAGATAAGTAACTGCTCAATTTAACCATTAAAAGCACAAAGAACTAGTGAAAAAAACAAGAAAAAGAACTGAAAGGAACTCACAATTATAAATGATCAATTCCCACTAGAAATTCAGGAAATATGCAAACGCCTCTTATATTGCTTTGCCACTCCTTACACAATAGCACCACTGCACATTAAAACTACACTTTTAATCATCACTCACACATGTCCAGACATGCACAGTCAACCATATATTTAATCAAAAACCACATATCCATATTCATCATATCTCTACAAACGTGGATCAAATGTTTCTGTTGGAAAATCTGTGGAGTTGGAAGTCGGGCAAAAATCATTCAAGTCTGGTAATCCACTGTAATTCTAAAGCAATACGTGGAAGAGTATGGCCTTTGTGATAGTTGGAGGTTAAACCGTCACCAGATGATTGAGAATACACTTACGTCTGATCAAACATAGAACAAACATGGGAATTAAACAACAACACTAAGACAAAGTTTCTTATACAGCAGCTGAGACATGACAACATTGAATACAATAATAATTCTGGTAAATATCTGACAAACATACTTGATCAAAAAAAACAACAACAACCCAACAACAAGCACAGTTATCGAGGACTCAGCAAGTCTTCCCATAGTTCTACGAATAAAAATTTGGTTTTTTTAGGGGGGTGGGGGGGATTTTTATATAAACACCTCTGACCATGAACCAAATATGGAAGATATTCACAAATTCAGCAATACTAGAGTTCAATCATTTCTATTTGCAGCACTTGAAAAATTTGGGTTTGGAGAATCCTTTATTGGTTGGATAAAAGCATTTTACACATCCCCAAAGGCAGTCACCACTGACAGGTCAATGTCAGCTTCACTCTCCTGAATGCTATCAGGCAAAGATGTCCTGTGGCTCCATCTCTATTTGCATTACTCATTGAACCACTAGTTTACGCTATGAGATACAATAACAATACTAAGGGGATTTCAAACGTTAACACAGAACACAAAATTCTCTTTTATGCAGATGATGTGCTATTACTCCTTCAGGATCCTCATTCTTCCCTGTCCCAAATATTTACGTTTATAGATATCTTTTCAGAAGGGATAATCTCTTCACCCGAGTTTGCATGTCCATCACTTGAACTCTCATCTGGATTCTTTTCTAGTCAGCAGCTAAATGTGTCAGGATCCTGGGTCTCCTGACCCAGCGTTTTTAATTCTGTGTGATTTTTGTGTTTTGGTCGAGTACTTGTGTGATTTATTCTATGGTTTCTAGTTTTGATCCCTTGCCCCTCATGTTTCTCTGTGCCCCCTCTGTTCTGTGTAAAGTCCGTGTTTCTTGGTCTGTGTCTTTGCATGTTTTGAGTTTCTTGTGTTTTCTGTCACTCTGTATTGTGAATTATGTTCTCATGGTTGGTCTTTTGTTACTCCCTCGAGTCCAGTTTCTTGTGTTCCCTGCTCAGTATTTCCCTCCTTGGTTCTTAGAGTCCTCTGGCTTATGGTTTATGTTTCTGTGTTTCTTAGTTGCTGTCTCCACCGTGTCAAGTTCGCATCTCTGTGTTATACTTCCTGTTTTACTTTGAAGGTCCGTGTCTAATGTGAATGTGTCCTGCTTTGCTTCCTTGCCTCGTCAGTTCTGATTTCTCCCAGCTGTGCCCTCCTTCTGTGTCTCATTCCCCGCGTTACTTCCCGGTGTATTTAAACCCTGTGTTTCTCTGAGTTGGTGTCGTCCCTCATGCTGTGTGGATCTCCCTGTGAGTTTAGTTTGTTATTTCCCAGTTTAGTTTGCTTTGTATGCTCGTTTCCCCGTGCCAGCAAACAAAGCTGTGGTTTTGAGTTCATCCCTTGTGTCTGAGTCCTGCCTGCCACGCAGCGCTGCCTGACAAAATGTGACATTTCACACACTGAGAAACATCCTATAGCTGTCAGTGATCATGCTCCTGTGTCTTTAATAAGGTTATTTCACCAAGTAAAAACTGGAGATTTAAAACATCATTGCTTAAAGATTAATTCTTTTTTTTTTAAACTGTAGGATTTATATGTAGACTACAATGATCTGCCTGGAACATCAGCAATTGTTTTCTGGGAAAAAGTTAAAGCTGTGAGAGGTAAAATTTCATTTTCATCACATTAAAAAATCTAAGGAGCTGGAGAAGAAAGGCAGCTGGA
The DNA here is from genome assembly GCF_057382275.1 of Copadichromis virginalis. Classification (NCBI taxonomy): domain Eukaryota; kingdom Metazoa; phylum Chordata; class Actinopteri; order Cichliformes; family Cichlidae; genus Copadichromis; species Copadichromis virginalis. The sequence continues at coordinate 2,383,994 of NC_140622.1, forward strand.
CCGCGTTGAGTCAACCATATATTTAATCAGGACCAGGAGGCATACAGTGCTGCCAGGGCCAACCTGAGAAGAGGCATCAAGACTGCCAAGCAGCAGCACAGGAGGCGTATCGAGGCCAGGTTTGAGAACAACACAAACCCAAGGCAGGTCTGGGAGGGCATCAGGGCTATCACGGACTACAAAAGAAGAACACCATCACCCTCAGCCGACAGTTCTACTCTGGCTGAGGATCTAAATCTCTTTTATGCCCGTTTTGACAGGGAGAACACCGACCCTGTCCTGTCCCCTCTCCCCTCAACCGACCCTGCTCCGGTCCTGAGCACTCATGAGCTGAGGCGTGTGTTCCGGAGCATTAACACCAGGAAGGCGGCCGGGCCGGATGGAGTGCTGGGCCGGGTGCTAAAAGACTGTGCTGCGGACCTGGCGGACGTCTTCACCTCTATATATAACACCTCGTTGTCCTGTTCACTGGTACCATCCTGTTTCAAAGCAGCAACCATCGTTCCCATCCCAAAACAGTCAAATGTCACATGTCTGAACGATTTCAGACCTGTGGCACTCACCCCCATTCCCGCCAAATGCCTGGAGAGACTGGTCATTAAACACATCAGAGCTGCTTTTCCACCATCCCTGGACTCGCACCAGTTTGCATACAGGGAGAACCGGTCAACCGAGGATGCGATCGCCACAGTGCTGCACACATTACTGAAGCACTTGGAACACAGGAACACCTATGCATGGCTCCTCTTTGTAGACTACAGCTCGGCTTTTAATACCATCCGGCCATACAAACTCCGTCCCAAACTCCACCAACTGGGACTTAACTCCTCTCTGTGCAACTGGATTGTGGACTTCCTCACTAACCGTAGACAGAGTGTCAGAGTGGGTAAGAACACCTCTTCCACCCTTGTGGTCAACACCGGTGCCCCTCAGGGGTGTGTTCTGAGCCCTCTGCTATACACTCTCTTCACCCATGACTGTATTTCCTCCTGCGCGTCCAATCTCATTGTTAAGTTTGCAGATGACACTACAGTGCTCGGACTTATATCCAACAATGATGAGACAAACTATAGGACAGAGGTGCAACAACTAGAGTCATGGTGCCACGACAATAACTTGGTCTTAAACACCAAAAAGACCAAGGAGATCATTGTAGATTTCCGGAAGAGGGGTCATAACAACCATCTGCCTCTCTTCATTGGCAGTGAGGCGGTGGAGAGGGTGAGCAGTTTTAAATTCTTGGGGGTAACTGTGACCGAGGACCTGTCCTGGGGCAACCATATCACCTCAGTTGTACGGAAGGCCCAACAGCGCCTCTACTACCTGAGGAGACTGCGGAGCGCACACATTCCCAGATCTCTGATGTTGAACTTCTACAACTGTGCCATCAGCAGCGTTCTGACGTATGGATTTCTAGTGTGGTTCCCCAGCTGCACCAAGGCCGATCAGCAAGCACTCCAGCGGGTGGTGAAAGAAGCTGGCAGAATTATTGGAACAAGTCTGCCAGAGATCAGTAATAGCTTCCCCACTCGCTGTCTGAGGAGGGTGCACAGTATCCTGCGGGACCAACATCACCCTGCGCGCCACCTTTTCCATCTGCTGCCCTCAGGGAGAAGGTACAGGTCTATGCAGGCCAGAACATCCAGACTGGCCAACAGCCTGTATCCACAGGCTGTGAGGCTCCTGAACTCTCTGCCCCCCTCTCACGGACAATAACCATATCCAACTTCTTAATAGCAATGAACTGGTCTGCATTGGTGCATCATATCTTTATTCTCTTCCCCCTCCTGCCCCCCCCCCCCCTCTTTCTTAAATAGATAACTATCATATCTGATATCATATCTCACAGTACAATAATATTGAATGGGTTGCATTGTTGTATTTTGTCATGTTTCTCAGGTCTTTGTCTGAATTTCTACGAACATTATTGCTAAGGATTGTCTTATTGCATTGGAGTCACACTGGGTTAAATATGTACACTTGGGTTTTAAGGGGTATTTATTATTTTCTTCTTTTTTTTGGGTTGTATGGAAGCCCCAAACGCAATTTCATTGTTCTTGACAATGACAATAAATAAATAAATACTAAATACTAATCAAAAAACACATGATGAATATGGATAGCTCTACAAATGTGGATCAGATGTTTCTGCCGCCTATGAAATTTCTGAGTTGGAAAATCAAATGTTTCATCTTTCATCTGAGAAGCTTCCTCAGTTCTAAGACAAATTGGTGGAGTTTCTCCTATGACATACAGCTGAGCCCGGTCCTGCGTGTTGACCCACTATTGACCATGTACCTAATCACATGAGCCAAGTTGTGAAAATGGGTGTGGGTCATTATCAGAAGAGGTTTTGGGTTCAGGAGATCTTAAAGCATGTGGTTATCCCAATTGGGCTTTCATCAAATCATCAAAGGTGTACAGTAAAGGAGGTCAGACACAAAGTAGGGAGAAAAAAGTTCAGGGATGGGTGGCTGCCCAATGTGGAGGAGTTTAAGCATCTCAGGGTTGTGTTCACAAGTGAGAAGGGAGCAGGAGATTAACAGATGGACTGAGACTACAGCTGCAGTGACACTGAAGCTGTAGCACTGTCCACTGTAGTGAAGAGAGAGCCCAGTGTAAAAGCATATTTTCCAGTCGATCTACATCCCTGTTCTCATGAGTTTTGAGTGACTGAAAGACTGAGAATATATAATCAGCAGAAATCTGCTTTCTCTGAAGGGTGGTTGGCCTCTCCCTTAGAGATAGAGTGAAGAGTGCAGTCATTCAAGTGGGGCTCGAATAGTGTAGAGTGCCAAACCTCTACATTAACAGAACTCAGACAAGTTGGTTCCGGCATTTTACAAGCATGCTTTTTCGGTGAGGTGCTTGTGATAGATTGTATGTCTTGGCTGGCCTGGAAATGCCCGTGTTTCTTTGGATAACCTGGATGAGGCAACTAGAGAGAAGGAGCTCTGGGCGTTTTTGCTTAGACCATGAAGGAAATGAAGGGGTTGTGGTAATAATAACAATAATAATAACAAGAAGAAAAATAAGATTATTATTATTACTCAGTACTCCACCAAAACACTAGAGTGTAATGCTTGCATACTGCACCGATTAGATGCTGTTTATAGACGTAATGATAGTGATCCTTCTTATTATCTGGCTGATTGTCTATGAGTTCTGAGCCTCCCTCCCTTCCTGTCGGGCTTGGTCTCCCTCCTCTTCAGAATGAAAGTCACTGAGTGAATTACTGAGGCTTCAGCCTGAAGCACTGTCAGTTCACAAACTCTGAATGAGCCATTTGCTTTAACACGGCTCCTCACAGGAGTGTGTTTGCAGCACAACTGATTTGCATTTATTTATTACTGATGATGAATACTCCACCTTGAAGGATTCCACTGGTGAGTTTGCATGTATTAATAATTAATTGTGTACACTTCAAATTGATGCCAACTGTTTTCAAAACAACTGTCAAAGATTGTTTTTCTCCCTAGAGCACAGAGAACAGACAGTACTCACATTTAACAATATGTTTGTTTTAGAAAATGTATTCCAAAATTATACTTTTAGATGTTTTCTTGTCTTTGCAAAGTTATGTTCATGTGTACTGAAATGTGCATGCTACGAAGACTGTGTTTTGTATCAAGTAGACACAGTTTGCAGCTATTTGCTTAAGTTTTTGTTTTCCACAGAATTGCAAAACAGCAGTGAGCTAGCGCTGTGATCTTTACCTTGAAGGATGGCTTCTCAGTGGTTCAGTAGACTGCTTGCGTTTGTGGCTGAGGCAGAATGTACATGCTGGGAAGGAGAAAGCAGAGTGGATGTTATTTTGATGTGAATGTAAGGACCAAAGAACCAACAAGGGGAGAGGTGGAGCACTCATATTCAGTTTTCTGCTCCTCCACATTAACCCTCTTGGTGGAAATCAGATGGCAGCTCCACTGACCTTGTACAGTGTGCATAGACACACTGATGGCTTACAACTGAGGAATTATTACAGCCAGCAGCCTCTCTTTCTAACTTTCTATTACTGTTATTTTTAAACAGTACTGATGGGCACAGAAATAGAAGAAGCCTGATTATGTAAATAAATTTGAAGTCATTCTCATTAACTACCTAAACTGTGGTACCCACATCTAACAAAGTTACACAATACTTACAAACACTTGCCAAAATGGCAACACTGACATTTTATTTTTGGAACCATCTAAAATCCTTTGTCACGTTAGAACTCAGTAAGTCAGCACTCTTCCCCCTCCCCTCCCTAAGTTTTATTAGATGACAGCAGCAATAAACCCTCTGCTGCCACAATCATGGGATGATATCAAAAATAGAGGATGATAACAACTTGCACGCATGATTTCCTGTCTGATGTCTTCTTGTGGCAGCAGAGCTAAGTCAGCATGTCAGAGAAGGAGCTCCACTGTGATGGAGAACACTTTGTTCATTCCAACACATCTTTAAAAGTGTCCAGTTTGCAGCCAATCACAGAGCTACCTTTATTCAGTCACCAGCTCTAATGCTGCTCTTCAAGCAGACCACAGCAAAGTTCATCACAGTTGCCAAAACCGAGTTACAGAAAATCGTCCTGTTGCTGCATTGACTGAAGGGTCTCAGCTTCCATAAGAAAAAGAGCCAGTGCATCTACATTAGAGGCATCTTCATAAAATAGCTCCAGTACCAGTGCCACAACTGACATACTGGTGAAAAGCTGGTAATATATATTGAGTGTTTAGATCTACTGTAGTGATACACAAGTCAAGTACTCTAGACCACTCCACCTGTGCTCCACTGTGAGTATGAAGTCTTTATGGTTAATGCCAGTGCCCTTAAGTCTATCATCGTCACTCTAAACAAACAATTGCATTATTTGCTGCTCAGAGATGGTAAAAACAGTCCTTGAGTTATTTTCAGCCCTGAGTCTTGATTCTACACAAAAACAGGCAGTTTTTTTGTTTGGTTTTCTTTTTTGTGTACAACAGTATTTTCACACTTCTTACTCATCTTTGAAAAAGAACCCGTTATGGAATGACTAAATGCAAGGTGTTTAATACTTTAACAGTTCAGATGGTAGAATTACTGTGGGCAGTAATATTCGCCTGATTTTTTTTGCCGTCCAGAGAGACAGACAGAAAGGCCAGGGTCCAGCCTACTTGTAAAGCAGGTTAACTCATATATTGCTAGGGTCTCCAAGGCAAACTGGTCCTGGTTGAAGGACCAGAGAAGCGATTTAGATGCCTACGATGAGTAATAGAGCAAGGGAACGGTTTACCCTGCCTGGGATAGGGTTAGCAGCTCTGTCGGGCCCCTGCTGGGGGGCCTTTGGGTCTCGGGTCTGTGGACTCAGAGCTCGGTCTGCTCTGGCACAGACAGCTGCCACAGGCTTCTACACTGTGGCTGCTGGGTGACGCTTAAGTTGATTGTTGCTGTGTTGTTTTTGTTTTGCTTGTGTTTCACTGGCTCTCTTCACCTTTCCTTCTGTTAACTTTCTTCCCAACTTCTCTTTTCTTATTCTTTCTCTTTCCCATCCCCCGGTCCTGTACATTCTGACTGTAATAACTTAAAATCAAAAATATAAAAAATAAATAATAAAGATTGAATAAACTATGAAAATCAAGTAGACCAGTATAGTAAAAGCCGTAATGGGCAACAAACTAATCATGTGATTCAGGTGTGTTGACCCAGGGTGATATCTAAAACCTGCAGGACACCGGCGCTCGAGGCCTGGAGTTGCCCTCCCCTGGTCTACAGGAATCAAGACTGGGACCAGTAAGATGCAGGAGGAAAAATGGAGTATCCACTGAGTGGGCCACAAGAGCCTAGGTTGTTGGAAACAATGCCTAGATGGCTACTGCTGAGACTTGCCTACCACCAACTACGTTTGATGGACAGGTAGGTGGAGACAGATAACACCAAGAGATATTCTGATAAGTCTCTAGAAAAATAACAAAGGCAAACCTAAAAAAGAAGTTTCATACATGAAGCAGAGGCAAGGAAAACAAACTATATGACGTATTGTTGTGGCATGAATAAAAGATGCATAATTGACACAGGCCTCTTACATTATCCATCCTTGTTTGCAAATCTCCATGTGAAGTTATGACGTTAAGCAGGTCAATCAATCTGAGGGACACAGTGTCACTTATCTAATGACGAAAGATCAAATGCAGCCATTCTCAAATTAAATTTGAACCGCTGGCTCCACTAGCCTTTGGTACCAATGTAAAACTGCCACTGGTGTAAATTAACTTTGTCTGTCGTTGAGCATCAAGTACAATGGCAAACTGCAAACCTGAAATTTTTTTCATTTACATGCTAAGTTTTGTTTCTTATGGCCAGATGGTTCCTATTAGGGGTGGAGGATTCATGCAAGCTTCCTTAATAGCAATGAAGAGAACAGCTAATTAAATACAATTTTACAATAAATGATTCTAAAAATTAAGAAAATTAAAGTTGAGAGAATTTTAGTGCCAGCTCAGGTGTCAGCAATTCAAATTTGAATTCAAATGTTTCAGTGCGGCAGTTAGCCACATTGTGCAGTTATCATAACATATATAGGAAGCCTTATGATGACTCTTTATTGTGCCCTAGCAAACGTTAATGTCATGCAGTGCCTATGCCCCTATCCTCACTGCATCTGATCAGAGGAGCCCAAAGGATGAGCCCTGGCTTCTTCCTTGGTGATTTCAAAACTAGGATGCCATCACTTGCATTATCGAAGACAATAGTCCATAGGCTACTTGAGCTGTGTACTTATCACAGCGTGTGCATCATGAATAGCTGTGGAAACAGCAGCGCAGTGTTATGGCAGCACCCCATTACCAGAACACGGTGTTAAGTGTTCAACACATCAGACCATGCCTCGCAAGACAGACAGCACGACGCAGAGTTGAGTATCATTCACAGCATGAACAATGGGATAAAGAAGACACTAGGGCCTGATGTAAAAGGTTTCACCCCCCTCAGATCACAGGATCCGAGAAACAAATGGCCCAATAGCTGGAGCTGCGTGCAGTTATATTCTGCACCATATATTCTTCATTCACCTCTGATGTCAGCAGCACACCAAACCTGAGATTCTGGCGTTTTGGGCAAAATAAATTTATATTTAAAAATCGATTCAGGATTTTTAAAGACTTGATACCACATTATCCAAATTAGAATAGATTTTAATCGATAATCAAAAACCACCCCTACATCTGATGCTTTAATGACTTGCTGAAGTAGATCTGCATTATGTGAATCTCTTGTACTAATACTAACAGTAACAGTAACATAATAATAACAGCAAAGAAGCTTAAGTTTATATACGGTGGGAAAATATCATAATAGAAACCTGTGAAGGTTCTCAGTTATCCAGGTCATCGTAGTCAAAGGAGCTTGCAAAGAAAAGCGTCTGGACTTCTTTAAGTTGCTTGAAGACGTTTCACCTCTCATCCGAGAAGCTTCTTCAGTTCTAAGGTCAAATGGTGGAGAGTCCCAGATATAAACCTAGTGGGAGTTTCCCCCCACAGAGGGACAAAAGGACCCCCTGATGATCCTCTAATCGCCTGAGCCAAGGTGTGAAACTGGGTGTGGGTCCCAATCAGCCAGAGTTTCGGGTGAGTTCATTGTGAAACCTGGCCCCACCTTATCATGCGAATTCCTGAGGTCAGATTGCTGGGTCTGAAATGCAACACGCTCAGACAAAAACTGGTTCACCCGAAAGACAAAACTCCAAAACACAGACTTAACAATGTGGTGTATGCTGTACAGTGCAGCAAGGAATGCTCAGACCTCTACATTGGAGAGACCAAACAGCCACTTCACAAGCGCATGGCACAACACAGCAGAGCCACCTCCACAGGACAAGACTCAGCAGTCTATCTGCATCTAAAGGTCAAAGGTCACTCTTTCGAGGATGCCAATGTTCACATGTTGGACAGAGAGGACAGATGGTTTGAAAGAGGAGTGAAAGGAGCATCTATGTCCACTGTGAGCGACCATCTTTGAACAGAGGCGGGGGTTTACGACACCAACTCTCTGCCATCTATAATCCAGTTTTGAGATCCTTCCCAGACGCCTTAACGCCCACTCACATCCTGGGCCATCTGACCTCAGGAATTTGCATGATAAGGTGGGGCCAGGTTTCACAATGAACTCACCCGAAACTCTGGCTGATTGGGACCCACACCCAGTTTCACACCTTGGCTCAGGCGATTAGAGGATCATCAGGGGGTCCTTTTGTCCCTCTGTGGGGGGAAACTCCCACTAGGTTTATACAGTGGGGCAAAAAAGAATTTAGTCAGCCACCGATTGTGCAAGTTCCCCCACTTAAAATGATGACAGAGGTCAGTAATTTGCACCAGAGGTACACTTCAACTGTGAGAGACAGAATGTGGAAAAAAAATCCATGAATTCACATGGTAGGATTTGTAAAGAATTTATTCGTAAATCAGGGTGGCAAATAAGTATTTGGTCACCTCAAACAAGGAAAATCTCTGGCTCTCACAGACCTGTAACGTCTTCTGTAAGAAGCTTTTCTGTCCCCCACTCGTTACCTGTATGAATGGCACCTGTTTGAACTCATCATCTGTATAAAAGACACCTGTCCACAGCCTCAAACAGTCAGACTCCAAACTCCGCCATGGCCAAGACCAAAGAGCTTTTGAAGGACACCAGGAAAAGTATTGTAGACCTGCACCAGACTGGGAAGAGTGAATCTACAATAGGCAAGCAGCTTGGTGTGAAAAAATCAACTGTGGGAGCAATCATCAGAAAATGGAAGACATACAAGACCACTGATAATCTCCCTCGATCTGGGGCTCCACGCAAGATCTCATCCCGTGGGGTCAAAATGATCATGAGAACGGTGAGCAAAGATCCCAGAACCACACGGGGGGACCTGGTGAATGACCTGCAGAGAGCTGGGACCAAAGTAACAAAGGTCACCATCAGTAACACACTACAACGGCAGGGAATCAAATCCCGCAGTGCCAGACGTGTTCCGCTGCTGAAGCCAGTGCATGTCCAGGCCCGTCTGAAGTTTGCCAGAGAGCACATGGATGATACAGCAGAGGATTGGGAGAATGTCATGTGGTCAGATGAAACCAAAGTAGAACTTTTCGGTATTAACTCAACTCGTCGTGTTTGGAGGAAGAAGAATACTGAGTTGCATCCCAAGAACACCATACCTACTGTGAAGCATGGGGGTGGAAACATCATGCTATGGGGCTGTTTTTCTGCCAAGGGGACAGGACGACTGATCCGTGTTAAGGACAGAATGAATGGGGCCATGTATCGTGAGATTTTCAGCCAAAACCTCCTTCCATCAGTGAGAACTTTGAAGATGAAACGAGGCTGGGTCTTCCAACATGACAATGATCCAAAACACACCGCCCGGGCAACAAAGGAGTGGCTCCGTAAGAAGCATTTGAAAGTCCTGGAGTGGCCTAGCCAGTCTCCAGACCTCAACCCCATAGAAAATCTGTGGCGGGAGTTGAAAGTCCGTGTTGCTCGGCGACAGCCCCAAAACATCACTGCTCTCGAGAAGATCTGCATGGAGGAATGGGCCAAAATACCAGCTACTGTGTGTGCAAACCTGGTAAAGACCTATAGTAAACGTTTGACCTCTGTTATTGCCAACAAAGGTTATGTTACAAAGTATTGAGTTGTATTTTTGTTATTGACCAAATACTTATTTTCCACCCTGATTTACCAATAAATTCTTTACAAATCCTACCATGTGGATTCATGGATTTTTTTTTTCACATTCTGTCTCTCACAGTTGAAGTGTACCTCTGGTGCAAATTACTGACCTCTGTCATCATTTTAGGTGGGGGAACTTGCACAATCGGTGGCTGACTAAATACTTTTTTGCCCCACTGTATCTGGGACTCTCCACCATTTGACCTTAGAACTGAAGAAGCTTCTCGGATGAGAGGTGAAACGTCTTCAAGTAACTTAAAGAAGTCCAGACGCTTTTCTTTGCAAGCTCCTTTGATCATAATAGAAACCTGAAAACATTTGCTGGCTCAAAGACCAGCCTCGTACTGTAAAGCAGCAGCTCTGTGAATGACTTTGGCCATTCACAGAGCTGCATGGACATATTAATGGATTTGAATTAATATGTCCTGTCATAGTTCTGGGTCAGTTTGACCCAGTATTTTGAGTTCTCATGTTTTGGTTTGATTTTGTATTGTATTCTGATTCGTGTCCTTTCTTGATTATTATTAGAACTCTATGTTTCAGTTTATTCTGGTTAAGGCTTTAGTTCTTAGGTTTTGTTTTGGTGCCCTCGTTTTTCCTGCCGGTGTAGTTCAGAGTCTAGTCTGCGTTTGTGTTGTTATTTCCTGTTTTATTGTGAAGGTCCATGTCTTATGTCAGTGTGTCTAGCTTCGCTCCCCCTGTCTCATTAGCCCTAATCTCTCCCAGCTGAGTCTCCCTTCTGTTTTCCATTCTCTGATTGCGCCCCAGTGTATTTAAGTCCTGTCTTTCTCTGTGTCAGTGTCGTGTCGTACCATCAGATTGTGCCTGTGAGTTTCTGTTCTCAGGGTTCCTTGTTCAGGTCATGTTTTGTTCATCGCTGGCAATAAAGCTGCGGTTTTTAGTTGCAATCCATCTACGAGTCCTGCATTTGGATCCTCACCTCTGCCTACCCGCACAGAGTCCTGACAGAACGACGCGACTAGCATGGGTCCAGCAGACTCGCGCGTCGCCTCAGACTGGGAGTATCTCGCACAGCTGTGGGATTACTACAGGAGGATAACCCAGGCTGCGGACCCCTACAAGAGGCAACTGGAGGTAGTGTTTGTTGATCACTTTTTGTTAGTGATGGCCAAATGAAGCTTTCTGAAGCTTGTATTGAAAACGGTTCATTACTCGAAGCTTTTCAACACAGTCCTCTCTGGTGACATCCAAACCATTAAGAGCAGCTTGAATCCACAAAATAAAACCAACTGCTTCATTATGATTGCTCACTCTACAGAGTGGGATTCTGTCTGATATTGGGCCGCCGTTGTGTTGCTTTGAACGTGTATTTTTTTGGTGGTTTAAAAAAAAAAGTGTTTTATTTGTTTAATAAATTTTGACCAGTAAACATGTTCAAACATGCACCATGGTGTGGTCTTTCTTTGCTTGTGACTTCTTGATGTTGGTAAATACTGTGATGGCATGCCACACATGGTAAGCTCCACACCTCACCACCTGTTGATTCACTTTAGTTTAATTTACAGTCACTACTTTAAAATATTCTATTTATTGTTCAATATCGTTTCTTTATTAAATGTATTCATTTTTCCATCACACCTTCCAATGTTTATATGGCGTGCACACATATTAACCTTGCAAGGTCAAAGTTCTGTTTTATGTTATATTAATACATCTATCTTTGTTTGAGTTACCTGGGGGTTGGTGTCTCCTCCTGTCTGGCAAAAGGTGTGGCAAAGGGCTGGGAGACCTGAAGTACTGCTGACAGCCTAATTGGATTGCACCACATGCTTCATTGCCTGGGGGGTGTTTCATGTTTGTTTAAATGTTTTGTATTAGTTGGTTATATGGCAGCCATCTTGTTTTCCCCCGTGTGTGTCATTTGGTTTAGCTAAACCAGTATTTAAGTCCCCCTGTGTGTCATTTCAGCAGGTCAGTTTACCATATGTTTGTTTGAGGTTTTGTTAATTATTATCTTGATTTTAGTCTATTGAGTTGACCTCTTTTATTGGTCTCCCTGTTTAAGTTTTGGCTTTGTTAAATATGTTTTCATATTTTTGAGTCAATAAAACCCCTTTTTTGAATTGAAACCACCTGTGTCCTTTATGCTTTACTGCTTGGTCCCTGACAAATACAATAATTGAAAAATACCACGTTCTCTGAGACTTCAGGCATAGTCCCTTCGTCGTCCATCGTCACTATTAAATTATATATACATATAATAATGTACAACACATTATGGAGTATGCTTCTGCTGTGAGGTCCTGCCTCCATGCACTTATGCAGTTAATCGCTAGACGGGTGTATTTATAAATATTATATTAGGGAAATTTTCCCAGACATATTTTTGACCTGGGGGTAGAATTGATTGTGAAATGGAAAAGGAAAATGCTTATGAACTTGCAAATTAAAAACATGATGCATTTAAAGTAGCCCTTTTCCATTTATATTTAAGAAGAGAATTTGTTCTAGTGTGCGATGGCTGAACCTGTTCCTTTTCGTGGAGATCATTTCTCCTGCCTTAAGGAAAATCCCTTCACATGGCACAGAGGAGGCTGGAGTGCAGAGAAACTGGTAGAGATGCAGGTATACAGTCTACCTGGGCCCCACAAACTATCAGCTAAAGAGAATAAATACATTCAATTGCTGCACATTTGGCAGACTAACATTTTCAGATTAATTAAACAAAATATATATTTTCACAACATTACATGTAAAGAGTCAAGTGGAAGTTTTTCTAAAGTTATTTAATGATATTTATATTATGGAAGCAGAGTTTTGACATTTTACCTTTTTCCAGTTTTCAGATAAAATAAACACGCACAAAACAAAAGCAAACGGCCAGAACACAAAGCTGGAAAACCCACCGGATTGACAAAAATCAACTCAAAATCCTCCCACACAACAGAACCTCCTCTTTTCCTCACTGGTTCCAAATCTCTCAGTGGAATGATCAGTGGTTCGCTATCTGTCACCATCAAAACACCACAAATCCCCCGAATGATTCGCTTCCTTATAAACCATTGAATCAGACACCGAAGCAGTTAGGCTCTAAATGAAGCTTCAGACGTCACTGATCACGTGACTCTGGCCAAACGAATCAAGCTTCGACACAGTCTGAAGCAGTGTGTTGATTTTTTTGACACATGCTTCAAGCGGGCCATCACTACTTTTTGTCATCTACTACCTCCACTGTCAGTTTTATGGACATAAAAGGACTAAAGCATATCATTACAGAGCTGAGGGCGAGGCTCTGTTTGGCATGGGCGGTCCGGGCAAGGGAAATTCAGCTGCCCTCCTGGAAGCCCTCACTACTTGGTGTTCTCAGTGTCAGCGGCCTTTCCCGTCGATGTTAATTGCCAAATTGCTAGATCCTCCCTTAAGGGAGAAATGGCACCCTCGTCATCTTCGCCCCACCACACCTCCACTCTCTCCTGTAGCATTGACTGAAGCAGCTGTTATTGGCCCTGCAGCACGGAACGCCACAGTGAGTAAAATAGACTCCGCCATCAGAACTAATTCACTCACTAAGACCTGGAAAGTTCAGAGGAGTCCTTCTGTGTTGACTGGCATTTCTAACACTGTTTTTGCTGCCAAGCCGCTTCTCTCTGAGAAGAAATCTGGTGTTCCTTCTTTTCTTGATTTTAAAACTAGAAGACTGAGATCTGTTCCGCTATGTTCAAGACTGTTAGCTCAGCCACAGTTAGCTTAGAACCTGTGAGCTTAGAAACTGTTAAGCCTGTGTCTGTTAATCTAACAACTCTGATTTCTGAGTCAGTGGGTTTTGAAGATGTTGACCAGTAGTCAGTGAACTTGGAAGTAATCAACCGTATCAGGTAGCTCAGAGCCTGGAGGTTTAGGGTTAGTCGACGCAGTGTTAGTGGACCTTTCGGCCCAGTCAGAGAGACAGAGATTCTCCCCAGGGCTTCCCCAGAGGCTGAGTTTGAGTCAGTTGCCACGTCTGGAGAAAGTAGAGCCTGCTAGGTTTCTGCCGTCAGTCCAGCCTGTAGTTCAGTCCTCTAGTCAGCCGCCCAGCAGCAGCCATCGGCTCAGTCAGCCGCCCAGCAGCAGCCATCGGCTCAGTCAGCCGCCCAGCAGCAGCCATCGGCTCAGTCAGCCGCCCAGCAGCAGCCATCGGCTCAGTCAGTACTAAGGATTTCTGTGCTGTCGGCCTCCGGGTCGGCTTCCTGAACTTCTGATTTTTGGACTTGTGTTTGACCCAGTTTCGTTTCGTCTCCTACTGCTGAGATTTTGATTTCTTGAACTGTTCCCTGGTCTCCAGCATTTTTGTTTTGGACTGCTTCCTTGTGTTTCTGGAACAATGCTCCCTCTTTTGTTTTGTTTCCATTCTCTGATTACGCCCCAGTGTATCTAAGCCCCGTGTTTCTGTGTCACGTCGTACCCTCAGACTTTGCCTGTGTGTTTCTGTTCTCAGGGTTCCTTGTTCAGGTCATGTTTTGTTCATCGCCTGCAATAAAGCTGCGGTTTTGTCCTGCATTTGCATCTTCACCTCTGCCTGCCCGCACACAGAGCCCTGACATGTCCAGTATGCTGACATGTTGCTATGTTCATAATCATAACACTATCAGGTGATAAATGATCTTATTTTGAAATTGGGGGGGGGACTATTCATACAGCACCATATCACCTGACAAACTCCAGGTCAGTGTGACATGTGGATCCATCATACAAGGTTTCAAGAAATTCAACTCTTTGACATTTCCAAAATTTGCGTATTGATTACTATAAAATGTGGCCTAATGTTAACATCTGCTGACAATAAGACTGACATCGTGCCAGCAGCTTTACAGAGCCAACAATTTTTGGTAAATTATTGTCACAGAAATGGAATAAAGTTAAAGTACCATAAGGCAAAGGGAACTACTTTTCTGCTCTATGCGCTCCTTCTTTCTTGCACTCCCTCTGGACTGGCAGTAGGTACAACTCAGAAAAAGCTGTCTGTGCATGTCAATGTCAGTTTTGTCTACAGAACATTAAAAAGCAAAGGGGGGGACATAGATCAACTAATAAAAAAGATAACGTAAAACCTGATGAGGCTCAAACTGAACTTGAATTAAAAGTCGAGGTAAATAAGAGAATTTTAAGATAGGATTTTAAAGACTGTATACACTCTGCAGTATGAATATCAAGTGGGAGGTTAATCCAGACAATGCAACTAAGAAATCCATCCATGCTTTAATTAAGACCTTGGCTGCATGCAAGAGCATTTAGATCGATGGTGTAAGTTTTGTTATATAAATTCATGCAGCTGATTGCCATAACATTTTAAACTATGCAAGTAAAAGAAAACTCTTAAAATCAATATGAAAATAGACAAAGAGCCAGTGTAAACTTGCTAAAACTGGAGTGATATGATCACGCCATCTAATACCTGTTACAGGACATGCAGCAGTGCTTTGGACCAACTACAAGCGACGAACAGAGGAATGTTCAGAGAACAGCAGTAGTCCAATCTAGAGGTGATGAAGGCATGGACAGGTTTTCCTTTTGGAGGAATAGTATTTTGCTTTGACATATCAAATTTTAGCATTTAATATCAGTAAACTAGTACCAAAATCGTGTTTAGATGTTAAAGAGATGAGAATATTAAAAGTCCTTCCATACAATCAGAAAACAATGCAAAAGTAATACAGGCACATGCAAATGCAGTGGCCACATCATCCTCACTGTACGGCTGGCACAGTGAGGTACTTCATGTCCATCTCTAAGTGCCTCTTGTTCAAAAAAGCAACTTTAAAACGCCCCTTATCTTGAGATGCATACACATCATTACCACTTTTTGAAAACGTGTATTTGCAGCCAATGTTGGGTTTAACTCATATTTATTGCATTACAAAGTTACCATAATAAACTTTCAATTTTTGTAACATGTAACACACTACTGTATTAAATTCAGTAAACACTAAAAGGCATGTGTCCTCATTTGGGAGGCGATGTGGTTTCTGTTGTTTGGAGGTAATTATTTGATAATGTATGTTAGCTCATGTTACACAGTAGCTCAAAAGTAATGTAAGGAATGGTATCACAAATTAGTTCAGTTCATTTTTTTTTTCAAACATGTGCCTTCACAGTCATTACAAAATATCATTCTATTCTTTTGTTTGGAAAGGAGTAGGCAGAAGTATACTTATTAGTCCCCACCCCCTCAAGTTTTACCTCTCATTGATTTAATTTTCTTTTAGCCTTAAATTAAACAAACAACATATGAAGCAAAAGTAAAGCAAAGACAAAACAAAACAAATAAAGAAGCCCCACCACAGTATAGTTACTTTCATATAAATAAGGACTGAATGGTAACATTTGCAGATTCACAATGAGACAAACAAACTAAAAGACTATTACGAGCAACATTACTGCCCTGGGTTAACCCTGTGTTCTTCATTCTTATATTTGCTAAGAGTGTGTTTTTTATATTTCATTTTAAACTGGTTTATGTTGTTACTTTCTTTCATTTCTTCTGTTAAACTGTTCCATAGTTGAACTCCTGCTACAGAGAAACATACTTTTTAAAGTTGTTCTAATTACTTTGTATTTTTAAATTCCATTTCCCTCTTAAGTTATACCCACCTTCTCTTTCTATAAACAATTTACAGATTTCTTTTGGAAGCGTTTTATTTGTTTTACTTTATATATTATTTGCGCTGTTTTAAACTCCACCAAGTCCTGGAATTTAATAGCTTGCATTTTGAAAAATAGTCCATTTGTATGATCCCTGTACCCTGTTTCCCCAGACCTCTACACAGTAGCTCGTATACAGCAGTAGTAAAGCACAGTATAATATATGCAGGGCTTTCTGATCCAATATTTGCTTTGCTTTCCCCAGGACAGCAATGCCCCGTGCCAATCTCCCTCGAACATAAGTAATATGTGGTTTCCAACAGACCTTGTGGTCAATGATCACACCAAGAAATTGTATTTCATTTACTCTTACTAAACAAACATTGTCAACACATATTTCTACTTTGATATTCTTCTTTTGGTTTCCAAACAACATCAATTTGGTTTTATCTAGATTCAATGATAATTTATTTATATCAAACCACTTCTTTAACATTGTTAATTCCTGTGTGATCATCTCCAAAACTTGTGGCAATTCCACATCTGAAAACAGTACAATTGTGTCATCTGCAAATATTACAAACTTTAAATTCTGCGAGACTCTGCACAGACTATGTACATAATAAACGATGTACTCCACAAGCAATATGCATCATATTAGATTTATATTCATCTATTTGTACATATTGTTGCCTATTCCCTAAACAGCTTTTTAACCAGTCCAAAACCACTCCCCTAAACCCGTACCTTTCTAGTTTTTATAATAGAATTTCATGATTAACAGTATCCTGTGCGTACCTCTTATTATCCATACATTCTGTTATCTCTTCCATTAAGTCTATCAATGCATAGTTGTTGATCTGTTGTTTCTGAACCAATACTGATTATTTTTCAGCAATTCATTAAATGTAGTATTATTATTGTTATAATTAAGTAATGGAACACTCCCCCCCCCCATGGAATGAGTCGTGTGTGTGTAATTGTGGATTACAATTACAACATCACTTAAAAAACGAATCTAAAAATATAAACTCAAAAAATCATTTTTGTGTGAGGTCCCACTGTTACCTCCATCATTGCAGACATAAGTACAGAAATTACTACCAGCACAGCAGAGGTCTGAGTTTCCAGGTTGCCAGAGCCATATCTAGAAATTAAAGCTGCAAAAAGCAATGATAGGGCCCTTACAACCTGGGGTACCTTGAGATATGCTGCAGCTGGATTATGCTGATAGCAGAGCAAGATGCAGTTTCGGGTTTTCTTGCAATAATTTAGATTAAACTTTAATTGACTTTTGCATAAGCAGGTTATTTAGGTTAACCGGTAATTCTATATTACCCATAAGGGTGCTGAATTTCAGACATGTAGTGCTGGAGCAGCTTCATTGAATGCTGGTAGGTGGCACACTGCCACACTCAGTAGTAAAGCCCATAAAACAGCCTTCATCACGTTGCAGCTAACGTTTATTTTAACCACATGAGGTGAATAAGAAGAAGTCCATCAAAATAACTAAAAACATTAAATTATTTAGTTCTCACTAGGTCGAGCTCAAACTATCCCTGACTACTGGCATAAAGATGCGCTCAGGTTGGGACTTCAGTGAAACATGAAGTTTGGGGCAGACTGAACAATGCGTAACAAGCCTCCGGTGCTTTATGGACTAACATCGAAATTCATCATGCTTTCAGAGCCATTTAATGACAACACACAGTTGTATAGGTAAAATTAGACCAGGGTTTTCTGACTACATTTTAGATTACTTTGTTCATTCACCTTGAAGCTGTGCCTTAAAGCCTGAAATAAGAAATATTTGCTAGAAAATTAAAGTTTATTGAACCATCTGATAAATTTGTTTAAAAAAAGATTTTATTTATTTTCATTTCTGTACATGATTTATAATTTGTATCACATTTGCTACATCTGACTTTTTTTTTTTTAGATTTGCTTAAAGATGTATTGTGCAATTTTGTATTTGGTTTTTGAGAGGAAAAAATCACACTGATGATGTAACAGCCTTGAAAACTCACCCAAAATTTTTTTTGTCAAATACGACACAGCAGTAAGCATTACGGTTTAAGTGTGGAATATGACCTTTCCTGTTGCCACTATGACCATCATCAAACATTACTATTATTATTGTTTCTATTACACTATTATTGTGGACCCTTATCAGAGCAGATAAAAAAGGGGCCTTTACAGTTCTCATGCCCTAAATATTTAAGCTGCAATAACTAAAAAGCCCAATAAGTACGACACAATGGCTTCAACAAGGGACAAACATACTCTAAATGAATGCAATACATTAAATGAAAGGTGAAATGTAAATAATATCAAGCATGGCAGTAAGTTGTTGGGCCATCCCAGTTTCTTTTTTCCTTAGCACTGAATCCCCAAGTCACTGTAGGGATGGCACACGATTTCATGACTGTAAAATCAATGGCTTAACCCTTCCCTTGTGTCCTATGAATGGGGCAGGTCCGATGGTTTATCACACGTAAACGTGAGCAGCCTTTTATCTTCAGTGACAGGTAAACTTTAACCATGACAGGTAACAGCTCCCACAGCACAACCAACCCTTAGACACTGCGGTGTGGAGGGGGGGGCATATTTCTGTAAAACGTTGTGAGCAGCACATGGGAAGGACGGGTCAGCTGACCACACGCAGTTTTCAGTGGATATCTGCGTGTCAGTATCGCGCTCGCTGACTCATTATTTTACTTTCAAACACGAGCCTTCAGCTAGCCAGGCTGGCTAATTTAAAGGGACTGTTAATCTCGCGGATGTTTGCGGTATACATTGTCACGTGGAGCACAGGAAATCGCGTACCGGGTCTTGACCGGTTATTGTTCAGTAAAGATTTTGTTAAAATCACGGGCACGTTTACAGTTAAGAAAAAACAACAAGATAACAGAGACATGCCGACAGGAGCTAGTGAGCTAGTGCTAAAGGCACTTTCAAAACAAGTAAATGTTCGACACACTCACCGTCTGTCAGACAGCTTCACCCACGTGCATTATGGGAAGTGTAGTTGTATGAACGAGTTGTAGACCGAAAAACATGTTTGAAAAACTACAAGTACCAGAGGGCATGAGGGACGATCTTTATGTGGCGTTCACAGCCAGGAGGAATATTTTTCACAGATTCGACAGATTATTTTCTGTAATCATTTAACTGAAATATGCTTTCGGTTAAAATATTGATTGGATGTGAGAAACAAAGTATGACACAAAAATGATGCAACTTACATCCAGAATAACAGAAAATTCCCACATACACGTTTAGTTTGTGTAGGCATAATCCTGAAAGCCAGAAAGTTAAATACTTTAGACTCAATAAGAAATTCAGTTCAATTCAGTTTCATTTATATAACGCGCCAAATCACAACAGCAGTTGCCTCAAGGCGCATTAAACAACGACATGAAATGAAACTACTTTCCCAAGTGAACTATTACCTAATACCTATGGAGGACCACAAGAGCCACGTGCATCGAAATAAAGAATTCTGTGCTGAAATAATGAATTGAAGAATAAATTCTCCATTTGTAAATTCATTTTTGAATTCCACTTTAATAAACTGCATTTCAAAATCCATTTCCTGTTCGCTCAGGGATTAACTTTTGGATTAACCGTTGGATTAACAACTTCACTTTAAAAATACTGCTGCTATTTTATTCTGCAACCTAGACATCCACATTACTCACACTCTCACATAACACATACATATAGGGCCTTGGGGGTGGGCACGTTTTACAGCATCCAGAGGATGGTCGGTGTACTCCAACCCACCTCTGGCGCTGGTGCCCTACCCTCAATTTTAAATGCATTTAGACACTGAGGGTTTTCGGGAGAAGCCGTGCTGCTCTCTGAGAGGAAGCTAGTACCATGCTCTCCTGTGTTTTAAATGCACTTTAGAACAGCACACAGCAACACTACATATGAGCGGGCGTAGGGAGGTTTGGGGTCTTCGCTCACCCCGGTTCTGTTAGCCGTCAGGGCTGGGGGGCTGGGAGGAGGTGCTGGCCGTCAGATTGGGGTCTGGGATGCGGGGCCTCCCTGCTACTGCAGATAAGGAGGTGGTCCGCTTGCCTCCACCCCAGAGAGAAGGGTTACATCTCCTGGGTCTAGGTGCGGCTTGCCCCTCTGAGGGCGGGGGTACCTGGACCTGGGATATAGAGTATGTTTGGAGAGTGTGAATGTGTGTGCAGTGTCTATTTGTGTCTGTCTACACGTTGGGTGAGTGCCGAGTATTTGGTTGTGCATATGGGGTGGGAATGCACGTCTGTGTCTGCGTGCGCCTGTTCGTCTGTGTCTATATGTCAGGTGGGGTCTTAGACTCGACCTCTCTGGGTACATCTCAGGCCCTCCAAAGTACGGAGGCCTCCTCGGGTCCTTGTACTCTGGGGCCTCTGGATATCTGGGGCCTGGATCTCCTCCATACCTGCTTCATACCCTGGAGGACGGGGCTGTGGCTCCCCCACACTCCCTAGCAGATCCTTACATGGAGAAACCTTTGGAATGCAAGCATGCTGATCCACACAGGTATGCACACAGGTGTACACACGGGTATTCACGGACGCGGACTACAGCTTTCTTGGCTGCTGCCTCAAAGCACATTGTGCGCTGTCTATCTTGCGTGTTGCACAGTATCGTTTAATATTTAGTATCTACTGATATCTACTGCTAGCTAGTTTATTGTGATGGCGCTGTATTTATTATTTTGCTTTTTTTTTTGTTTGCTTTCTCTTCTGTTTTTTTTCTCCATACAGGTGACCCAGGTGTTTTTTTGTTTTTTTTTCTTTCTTCCCCCCCTTCTCACCGTCTCTTCTCCCCTTTGGTTTTCTTTCTCTCCCTCTCTTTCTTTCATTCTTTCTCCCTGTCCTATCCCACAGTCATGTCTGTCCCGTTTGTAGCAACTGAAAATAAAATAAATTCATAATTATAATAAAGGTTAATCAAATGGACCAATATGGCAAGGCCATGATGATCCACTTGGTAAAATAAATCTGCTTGGCATCTTTCTTGGCCTTAAGACAACAATTCTGATGGCTAAAGATCCAAACGGGACACAGAAAAAGAAAAAAAAAAAAACCTTCAGCCCAGTTTAAACACAAGATTAATATTTACTTCATTTAATCATAATCATCTTAGTTTCACACACATCATTTTCTCATGGTGATTGTTGCCCAACTTGGCGAACCAGTGATTTGCCTTACGCCCTGCGGTGTGAGGACAAAAAAGGTACACACACACATACAGCCAAAAATCTGACTTTGAAGGAAAAACTATATCTTGATGGTTAATAGCTCACATTGGTCGACAAAAAAGAAGCAGAACAAACAAAGAGAGGTATAATTCTGCGTTTCTTAATATCTATTTGAATGTTGCTTGTTTTTGAAGATGCTATAAAGTCTGTTTGCATTTTCAGTGAGCTCAGCATTTATCTGTTCTCATCAGAGAAGTATGAGCTCAAAGTTTATGCTCCAGGTGAGGCTTGAACTCACAACCTCGGCATAGCTCAGCCCAATACTGTCATATAAGTACCGCACGCTAACCGATTGCGCCACTGGAGCACATGCACAAAGATTTTATTCCTTTCTCCCTTCATTCAACTGGTCTATTGGAAAAAAGGGGGGACAGTAACCGCTTGCTCAGTCATTCATAGAAAGAATACTTTACACTATACTATATTGCCACAAATCTCATGCTTGTAGTCTATGTACTATATATAAGATCCATGGATAGATCCATGCATTAATATATGTGGGAAATCAGTCTTTTTTTCTATACATCTATCTTACAAATGTTTTTTCAGTCTGTACACGTTTGTTTCAGGTCATTTCTGTTTCCTTTTTCATATTTCCCTTTTATTCTTTAATTTTTGTAGTTTTTAGTGTATTTTACCTAATAGATATGGAACTAATGGATAAAGAATTTAACCATGTGGCAATAAAGGCTTTGTATCCCTGTATTTTACCCCTGTATCCTGAACTCCTATTTTACCAAACTAAAATAGATTAAAGAAAACTGAAGTCTGTGTGTACTTCTTTTCATGTAAGTGAAATGTGCTTCTCTGCTATACTGTTTTCTAATAATGTGTTAGCAGCAATTAACTATACTAATGGCCCTAACGGCACACATTTCATTGCTATACTCACTTCCTTGGCTCTAACTTTTTGAGTGACATAAATGTTGATTAGCCTTCAGTATGATTAGCTCGCTACCACCGCAATTTTCTTGCCCGTCATATCAATACTTCAGTGTTTTTAACACTAACCTTTGACAGATTTAATTACAGTATTGATGCAAGTCAAGCAGAACCTTGGTAGCCATAACAATGATTGGTCAAATCCTGGTAGGTGGTTGGCTTCTGTAGTTCTTGGTAGTGGAAAAGCATATGATTCCTTATTTACTAAGAATTAGCCAAAGATACTGATTGAATTCATTTCCCTCCACAATTCCAGCAGTGGTGCTGCCGGGATAGAGAGACAGTACAGGAAAGCTGCAATAAAAGAAAAAGGAAAAAAGAAAGGAAAAAAAATCCTGCTGCTAGACACAGCTAGCTCATAGCTTCGCCCTGCTAAGAAGCATGTGTGCATCTCCAGAAGTTGAGTAACGAGAGTAAAGACGGCCAGCCATGGACAAACAGATCAGAATCAGAATCAGAATACTTTATTGATCCCTGGGGGAAATTAATTTTTGTTACAGTGCTCCATTTTAAACCAACATTAAGACAAGACAGACAATACACTAACTAAGAATAGTACAATATATACATATATATACATACATACATACATAAGTCACTTATAAATAAATAGTTGGAAAAGAAACATGTGTAGCTGTAGCAGCAAACAGTGTGTTAAGTGGATGCGTTGTACAGGGAGATGGCCACAGGCAGGAAAGATTTCCTGTGTCGTTCAGTGGTGCATCATGGGTAATCTCAGTCTCTCACTGAACGAGCTCCTGTGGCTGACCAACATGTCATGGAGTGGGTGGGAGGTGTTATCCAACATTGTCTTTATCTTGGACAGCATCCGCCTCTCCGACACCACCTTGAGGGAGTCCAGCTCCATCCCCACAACATTGCTGGCCTTACGGATCAGTTTATTAAGTCTGTTGGCATCTGCGGCCCTCAGCCTGCTCCCCCAGCATGCAACAGCATAGAGGATCGCACTGGCCACAACAGACTCATAGATTAAATAGATTAAATTTGAGATTAAATCTGCTCGGCTATTTTGAAAATAGCTTCTAACTGGTTCCTCCTTTTGCAGGATGGCTTCTCGGGGATAAGGCCATCACGCAGTCCAACAACAACAATTTTTAATCACCAATTTATCATCATCTGATGTGTCTCTGACTAGAGTAGGTGGCACTCATGGGGATCATTTTTTGTGGAAGAAAATCCTTTTGACCCGAAAAACATCCTTTTTAGATTATCAGATGCTGCCAACACCACGACTTCATGTGAAAGCACCTGATTTATCTGATCACCAGCTTTGCTTAGTTAGGTCAGGGTGGCTTTGCCCTTTGACCATTGTTCTCTTGCAGCTGGAGTACACCCTGAACCAGCTTTTGGAGAACAGGCTCTATGATCTTTGCCTCTGCTTCTCTTTTCTTGTAGGGCTTATTGTCCATCCTGGTTGTGTCAACTGGGACACCATTTTGGATCTCTGTTAGCCCACTAACTAACATTCTTCCAGGCTTCCTTTTGGCTTCCAAGCTTCTTCTGTTGTTGTGGCAGTTGTGCAGCTGCCTATAGTCTTGCCACAATCTTCACCCTAAACTCTGTCAGTGCATCTGTCATTGGGCATAGTCTAGTTCAGTTAAACTATTTTCTTCTACCAGAGTTACGTCATTATGGCCATTCTGATTAGTAATGTTCCCATTGTGCTGGAGTCTCTAGATCTCTAGCAGCTTTCTTCTGTTAATACTACAGCACTGAGCTGCCATGTGTTACTTGGTCAGCGTGAATGTTGGTCTTGCGTGCCCATCATCTGATGCAGATCTTGTTCGTCTGGCTAATCTCTAAGTTGATGTGTCTCTTGTGCATATGCTGAATTAAGAATGAGGCTAGTTGCAAAAAGCAATTTGAGCGCTTGGTTATGAGTAGAAACATGCTGTCCATGTCAATGTTCTAATCAGCTAACCACACTGCAACACCTCAATGCCTTTAGACATGTAGGCATGGTCAAGATTTTCTACTGACTTTTAAACTCAGAGTCGGTATGGGAAAGGGTCAATTAAGTGACCTTGAACATGGCACAATTCTTGTTGCCAGGATGTGACCAAGTTTCAGGCAGAAAATCAGCTATTGGCTAACCAGTCAGTCAGTGACAATGTGTGGTTGACAATGAGTAGAACACCACAGCTGTGACAGATGAGGTGTTGCCAGGAGACAGCAACATCAGGAAAAAGAAGAAGAAAACAAAAGTACCAGAAATTTGAATTTAGCAGATTCTAGGCAAAACATCAGAGGTCTTTGTCCAGAAGAGTGCGTAACACTAATGTGTCTGTAATACTCTAAGACAGAGCTTCCCAAAGTGTTGGGCCCACCCCCTGGGGGGGGGGGGGGGGGGGGGGGTGCAGAGCCATTGCAAGGGGGGTGCGGTATGAACAGGGAAAAAAAAAAGAATGCTTGGACACTGCTAGCATAATGGACAGGTTTTTGAGGGGGTGCCCAAACAAACGCTAAGCAGGAGATGAAGCATCGCTGAATATGTTTCCAAACCAACTTCCTTCCAAGCCAAAGACTAGAAAATATGATGAAGCATATCTTCCCTTTGGCTTGTGCCAAGGTAGGTCTCCCTGCAGAATTGGTTTTCCCCACGTCGGGAGCAGCGCTGGGCTCTCCAAATCACAGACAAACAGGATCCCACATTCTTGATTTTTAGTTCACAAACACTTGTTGTAATGACTAACTACTCCTGACATTTTAGAGATGTTTGCTCTTTATACAGTAAAGTTACAGCGGGATACAAATAACATCAGGCTGATCCTGACACGATTTGTTCCCTCGGTTCAAATCACGGACAAACAGGATCCCACAGCTGTTTATGTTTTTAAACCCATTTTGCACAGAGAGACATGTTTTGAAAAATGCATTGATTGCAGTGTTGAATATTATAAGATAAGATAACCTTTATTAGTCCCACACGTGGGAAATTTGTTTGTTACCACACAGAAAAAAAACAACTACACGTAAAATAATGACACCGTGACGCCTCTGCCTTTGTAAATGGAGGGACAGTAACTGCGTGTAAAACCTGCAGACAGTCAGATTAACAGTGTTTTGTCTCTATCTGCCATTCTGCAATTCATCTCATGTAAACAATAACGTGGCCACAGCGTGACGTGAAAAACGGCACATACCTTTGACGTTGTGTGACGAACTCTGTATTCCTCGTCCACACGGAAACGCAAAACAGGAGTTTTTAAAAAATCTCCTTTGTCTGTGATTGGAAACGCCGTTTATGTGGACGAAACAGCTGCGTGTAGGTGTGGACGTAGCGTAAAAGAGTTAGTAGTGTATTTTATTTCTACCTGTAATTTATTGCAGATTACTTGTATTTGCTTAATTGTTGACTAAATGTTTTAGGTCTGAAATAAACCGCAATGGAGCAAAATATGGGCGTGTGGAGGATGTGTTTGTGCTGGGGGGGGGGGCAACATTTGTCTTGTAAAACCAAGGGGGGCGTAGCAAAAAAAGTTTGGGAACCACTGCTCTAAGATCAAAACGTGCTTCACCCAATTTTGATGCAAAAGAGCTCACTGCTTTGGACCAGTAGGTTTGACTACGTACAGGAGAGGCAAACTGAATGAGACTCAGGCAACTGCGAGTTTTGAAAACGCCGGCTTTTGTATTTTACTCACCCAGAAAACAAAAGAAAGAAAATGACAAACATACAAAAACATTACAAATAAAAGGCTCTCTTTTTTGGTACCAGTATTTTCCTCAGTAACAACCCTGACGTACAATCACAGTAATCACTTTAAAAAAAAACAACCTTACCTGCGTGCACCCTTCTAAATGTACAAAGTTCACGTTCAAAATGACCCACAATCTCAATTACCAAAATCCAGGGAGTCCAGGGAGATGTGTGTGAAGAAGGGGCAGTGTTGGGGAGTAACGGAATACATGTATCGCCGTTACGTATTTAAAATACAAAATATAAGTAACTGTATTCCGTTACAGTTACCGTTTAAAAAGGTGGTATTCAGAATACAGTTACTTTGTTGAAATAAATGGATTACACTGCGGTACTTTCCTGTTTCATTTTGTCGCGGGTCAGGACTGTTTGGGTTTGTTTGACAGCTACGCTCTGTTGTTACAGGCGGCAGCGTTACGGTTGCCATGGTTACAGGGCGACGCTCTCTCTCTCTCTGCGACTGTGTGTTTCCTGGGTGAGAGAGCGCCTTGTTGTTGTTGTTGTGCTAAGCTAACAGGCAGAATGCTACAAGCATAGCTCTAAAGAATGTTGCATCATGGGCAGTGTAGTCCGTGCTGCAGGGAGAATGGACTGCCATACACGTTATGGGTCTGTGAGCGCGAGGAGGGAGAAAAAGGGGAGTGGAAAGGTACGAGTTGTCATCGAGGAAAAACGGGAGCTGGAAGCATGTAAATATAATAATAACCACTGCAGCCAAGAAGAGAGCCTGACGAGCCCAGTTGTAAGTAAGCTATTAAGACTCGACTGTACACCGTGTTCGTGTTTTCCTCCAAAAACAATTGGAGCAGCCTTTCAACGCCTCTCTCTGTCTCTCGCAAGAAAAGTTGACCCACACAACAAAGTAAAGCTATTTTTCGGCTACGAGCCGACAGGGACCCCGCCGTATTAGTCAGAGGTCCCTTTACTACAGTTCAGAGTCGCGGACCTTCAGTAATAGTAATAAATCACACAGCAATAGTACATTCACGTTGTTGTAAAAAGCACGATAATATATTAAGTAATCCAAAGTATTCAGAATACGTTACTGTCATTGAGTAACGTAACGAATACGTTACAGAATACATTTTGGGGCATGTATTCTGTATTCTGTAATGGAATACATTTTAAAAGTAACCTTCCCAACACTGAGAAGGGGAACAGTAAGCTCAAAGTGGCGTGGTGTGTTTTTTTTTTTGTTGCAGCTGGCCTACCACACTCTGCTGTGCAGCACAGAACAAAGTCAATTGGTCCGTCAACGGGGTTGGCTCGCCATCGATTACAGGATCCGTTGCAATGCATCAAAAGGAAGACACAAAGGAAAACAAAAAAACCTGACCTGTCAACTACAGTGTCATAGGACATATTAAGTTCTCATATAATCACAGTCCACTATCACCTAAGATGTATTATTTGCAGCGTTACCCATGTTACAAATTGAAAATAAACAATAAAACACACAATCTGTGCATCGGTTTCAAATGCTTTTTTTTCAGTACATTGAATAAAGTTTTCCACAAAGTATTTCTAAACAATTTCCCAATAAACACTAGACAAACATTTTGCTCGCAAAGAACTCATGAAAATGCAGATAAACAATGAACTATTAAAACACTTTGCTCACCGATCTCAGAAAAGAAAGGCGGAGCAGCGCGAGATGGCGCAGGAATGATGAAATGGCGTCGTCTTTAACTCCCGACCTTCCTCGACCAAACAATGTAAAAGGAACCAGCTAGTTACTTGACTTAGCAGTACATATACCATAAAACGATCTTTCATAAGCAGTAAATGCTAACTCTTCCGTTTCTATTGTTTTTTTCCATACCTCGTTTCAGTGAATCTCCATGTCTTTTTCCTCGCTAGCATGGAGGATGGAGGATTTTCAAGAGAGGAGAAAAGCCTGCGCTCTCTCAGACGGAGATGGCGGGCGAGGCCCTGCACCCTGTTTCAGCAGCTCATTGGCTTAGAGCAACTCACGTCTACCTCAGAGCAGTTAACGCTTTAACTGCTGCACCTATGGCTTATTCACTATAAACCGAGTGTAACTGCTAAGATTAATGGTCTTTTTTTCATTTTGGTATATTTTATGCAAGCCATCGTTAATTATGGGTTACTAGTGCAGTCCTCAACTCTTGAAAGTCTCTAAACCCTTAAACTCCCAGGCCTTTTGTAGAACTTCAGAAACACAAATGTTGTGATGGGAGAGCCATTAGCTGCAACGAGCTGCGGCCCGCAGTTCGCTACTAGCCTTTCGGCGGTGTTCGGGGGAAGGAGGCTCTTCTGGGAGCTGGAGTCCACGAGAAAACGTCTCCCGGAGCACGAGTCCTCTATGAAGAACAGCCTTTCTGTATTGCCAGCGATCACGGCTGCTATGGCACGCTGGCAGGTCCGTTTCCCTGGACCGTGAAAGCGCAGGGCGGCAGGCAGCGACATGCTTTGGCACCAAAACGCTGATGGTAGAAACAGATGGTAGCAATCCCTGCCGTCAGCAATCCCATGCCTCCACCTGTCTCCGGGGGAGACAGGTGGAGGCATGGAAGGTGCCACGGGGGCGTGGACGTCGAAAGTGCAGCTAGCCAGAAGAATACGATCCGCTTCTTCAGCCAGGGAGCAATAATCCTTCGCAGCCAGAAGCGGGGAGTTGGCGAGGACAGCTCTCATGGCAGCCGGCAGTTGGCGGAGGAAGAGGTGGGCGAAGAGGAAATCCCCGTCATCCGGGCCGAGCAATGACAGCATGTTCTCCATGAGCTCGAGAGCCGTATCGCCACCCAGGCTTGACCGGGTGAGAAGCTTTTTGGCTCGTTCTGCGTCGGAGAGGGCATAGCGCCGAAGAAGCAGCTCTTTAAGGGCGGCGTATTTCCCTAAGGCGGGTGGGTCCTGGAGGAGGCTCATCGCACGACGGGTGGCCAGCGGGTCGAGCGAGGTCACCACATGGTGATACTTCGTGTCGTCAGCCGAGATGCCGCGAAGGGTGAAGCCTCCACGTGCACGAACCACAATGGGGGATCGTGGAGCCAAAAGTCCGGCGGTTTTAGCGCCACAGCAAACGTAGCTGCAGCAGGGGGTGGAGGACCGGTGGCCGCTGACGCATCCATAGCGGAGTCTGCGTTATCCTCGGCCCATAGCATGCTCGAGTCAGGGGTCACCAATGTGGAGGTAAGCATGGACGACACGGAGCACTTAGTTCTCACTCCTGCTTTATTCCTCTCCACACTTCAACTGAACACATCGCGCCACAAAACACAGCAACACACTTCCTCAACACTAGGTGTGAGTGGAGCCCTCTAGTGGTCCACCACAAGACAAGTGATGGTGTCCTGGGGTATTATGTGGCAAATGCCAATCCACAGTTTTAGGCAGAAAGCACAGAGCTTGTTAAAGGAAATCAGGCCCTTGGTACCCACATGGAGTCTGTTTCTGATTCACTGGTCAGAGCATTAGTATTTTACATTGTTACACTGAGTTCAACGTTTTTAAGATTTCAACTAATTTTAATAAATTACAGTTTTAATCTGGTTATAAAGAAATTAATTAACATCAATAAATAAACAGTTTTAAAAAAGGATAATGCGAACAACAACAACAACAATCCACATGTGCTGAATAAATCAACAGGCTAACACATATTAAAATGACCTGTATTCATATGTATCATAATGATGATATTCATAAACAAAATCTATTTATTCATTTTATACATTTCCTGTACCTGTCACATAAATCCACATGACTTCCAGTCCCAATTTCAAATGTTGAACATCATATTGATGTCCAAGTTGGGTCATGGTTGGATGTCAGAATTGTGGACCTAGTCCAGAATTGGTCACGGATGACAATCTGCACGTCTATCTGACGTCCAATGTTGAGTGGGTCTGATCACTAACGTGAGGAGTTTTATTGACCTATTTAATGAAGGAAATGTAGAAATATTTCTTATGGAACGCCAGGACTGACATAATGAATTAATTAAATACACCATTAAATAATTAATTAAATGTGTCATTAATTAATTAAAATGGAAAATAATTAATTAAATACTTATTTACGACACATTTAATTAATTAATTATTAACAGTTTTAATTAATTATTTAATGATGTATTTATTTAATTCATTTTGGCACTATTGTCCCCTTCATGTCTCACCTTGAAATCATTTTGTCTGTCAGCCTCACTCATCAAACTAAGAGGGCAGGGCTAATGCTGCCACTGCAGCTTCTCTAACATTTGATTGGTTGCCGTGCAAAGTAAGTCAAGACAGGTCGATCCTAGATAATCGATTGCTTGTGTGGACTTGGGGCAGCCAGGTATCCCAGAATGCATTTCAAATCACAGGCAGCAGTGGTGGTGGTGTAGTTTTAAAATACCCCGTTTTTCTGTCACCAACTACATTTTTAATAGTGTTTTAGCCGCGAATGTCGCGCCGTAATCTTCACGTCTGGTCAGGTTGTCAACATAGAACATGTTTACAAAAGTACTCAGATGTTTTCAGAGATGTCACTAGCTCTGCTAACAGTCGGCATGCAGAGTGCACCGAGCTCACAGCCCCGGTGTTCCAGCTGTATTTTTTTTGTTTGACTTTTGGGGGGAAGGGGGGTTAACCGGTTTGTTTACATATTCCACTCTCCGTGTTCCACATGTTGCATTCGCAGATTCTCATTTTCACCGAACGATCGTCTCTTTCCGCCTGGTCTTTTGTCTCTGTGCTTCTGTAACATAAAGAACGAGCTGACATTTTTCTCACGACACCAGCTATCAGCTCAACAGGCCCTCAGTTCACCTGCATGCATCCTCCTCCTCACCTGTCAGCTGTTTAACACCTGGTGCTAATTCAACAAACACACCCACTTTACCTGGTGATAGTCACAGTTTAACTGGGCAGCCGGTGCTCGATATAACGCAATGTTGGCGCATTTTTCTGCACAAGAAAAGTAAATATAGTTTTTTTTCCCCCGAGCGCATTGCTGCTGGAGCTCATTTCCCAACAGAGCACTTTATAAGCCAACCCACTTTATCAGCGGCTGATGTCCAATCACCAGCACACAGTGTTATGTGACAGCTGTGTGCAGGCAGGAAAAGGACCCAAAGGGCAGACTCTGGAGACAGACATGAACTCAAAAAACAGCTTTAATGCTGAACTCAAAAGGGTAACAAAACTGAGAATACAAAATAAGCTTACGCAGACAGAACACGCCGCAAGATGAGGGTAGATAAGGGTAGATCGCGACACAGACCAAAGAGAACACAGGGCTAATATACACAGAGGAGCAATCAAGGAATGAGAGACAGGAAGGAAACACAGCTGGGTCAAATCAGGGCTGACGAGACAAAGGAAGCAAAACCAGACCCATTAACATGAGACACGGACTTTCAAAGTACAACAGGAAACATAACACAGAGACGCGGACTTGACAAGGGGATACAGCTGACAGGGGAGACAGAGCAACTAGAGAACACAGAGACATAAACCATAAGACAGAACTCTAACAAAGAAACCAAAGACTAGTGAGGGTAGGGGCGTAGATCGACTGGTAAATTTAGAGCTTTGCTTTTACACTCAGCTCTCTCTTCACCACAACAGACCAGTACAGCATCCACATCACTGCAGCTGCTGCACCAATCCGCCTGCCCATCTCCCGCTCCCTTCTCCCATCACTTGTGAACAAGACCCCGAGATACTTAAACTCCTCCACTTGGGGCAGAGTCTCGTCCCTGACCCGGAGGGGGCACTGCACCCTTTTCCGGCTGAGGACCATGGCCTCAGATTTGGAGGTGCTGATTCTCACTCCCACCGCTTCACACTCAGCTGTGAACTGTTCCAAGGCGAGCTGGAGGCCCTCACCTGATGAAGCCAACAGGACCACATCATCTGCAAAAAGCAGGGATGAGATCCTGAGACCACCAAAGCGAAAGCCCTCCGCCAGTTGGCTACGCCTAGAAATATTCTGTCCATAAACATTATGAACAGAATCGGTGACAAAGGGCAGCCCTAGCAGAACCCATCACCCACCAGGAACAAGTCTGACTTCTTGCCGGCTTTGCAGACCAAGCTCTTGCAACGGTTGTGTAAGGACTGAATGGGCCAGACACCCCATACTCCCGGAGCACCCCCCACAGGACCCCCTGAGGGACACGGTTGAATGCCTTCTCCAAGTCCACAAAGCACATGTAGACTGGTTGGGCAAACTCCCATGCACCCTCGAGTATCCTTGAGAGCATAAAGAGCTGGTCCAGTGTTCCACGACCAGGAGGAAAACCGCATTGTTCCTCCTGTATCTGAGGTTTGACTAACGGATGGACTCTCCTCTCCAGCACCCTGGTGTAACGCGGTAAAGGACCTCTGCTGGCATATGCTACAACTCTGTTTTTTCCATCCTGCTCTTGATACAGCACCGCACCAAGACCTGTGGGACTGGCATCAGTGTGGAGTGTGTATGGTTTTCTGGGATCAGCAAATGCCAGAAACGGGGCAGAAGTAAGTTTGTCAATTATGGACTCAAAAGCTTGCTGACACATTTGCGTCCATCGTCCTCCAAATGGCTCTTTGGAGTTGAGGTAATTTTCTGGCTTTATAGTTGGTCTCAGTTTCTTCTGGGAAGGTGGAAGGTGATTGTTTGCAAACTGAGTTTGCGGTAGTCAATACAAAGACGTACACTGCCGTTCTTTTTACGCGCAACCACAATTGGAGAGGCAAATGGTGAGTCGGATTCTCTGATAACTCCAGAGTCAAGAAGTTTTTGCAGGGGTTTCCTTACAGCATCAAGATCTTGAGGATGAAATGGTCGTGGTCTTTGCTTGGTCTTTGGAGGTAAGCGGATGGTCGTTCACCTGGATTTTGAAGAATATTTAAGTATTGAGCATACAATTCGTCACCATCTTGAACTGTTCCAAAAGCTGAGTCAAGTACACGTAGTATGACTGAAGGCAATGTGTTGGGGCTTAGACCTTTACCAAATCAGCAGCAGGTGACAATAGGCTCTCTATAATACATCTGGTGATGTGTAGAGCTGACAAACTGGGGTCGGCAAGCAGTAGATCAATTTGGGAACGCCATGATTCAAAATCTGCTTCACTACTTGGCTTAGGAATCCTTCCTGAAAAAGCACAGAGACGTAGTGAAGTTGTGGCGCTCATGTCTGGGTTTCGGACCACATGCTCAACAACAACCCTTTGTATTTGTGGTGGATTGAGATCATGTGCTGTGAGTGATACTCTTGGAGTTGGTCCAATCTGGCTTTGACGGGGTCGTGCCCCGTGCTGGTCAGTGGAAACCGGTCTGAAAGGAGGTGAAGACAATTGCTGCTGCTCCAGTTCCCTTTCTTCTTCCTCTACTCCATTGTCCTCATTTAAGTAACGAGGTATAAGTACGCAAGTAATCAAGAATTTCGTTATCAGCTTTTGTGTTAGACACACCGGAGATCATCACAGACTGTGATATATTTATGCCAGAAAGTGCAACTGAATCCATTTTTGAATTTCAGCAAAAACAAAGCAATTAAGAAAAGAAAAATTCACACACAAAGGCTCCTGGCTGGCTCACCACTTGTAACGCGGTAAAGGACCAGGGCGCCTGACTGCAGCTTCATAGAAAATGAGCAATCAGAAGTAGTTTTGTCTATGGAGCCTGAGTGTGTGAATAAAACACAGGAAACCAAAATAGAGCTCAAAAGTATATATATTATGTTTGTTATGAGAAATATATAGACAGATGTACAAAAAAATAAAAAAAATATATGCATATATATATATCACAAACAAAAATAATGTTGACAATACAGAACAGCTTATTAGGTTCCAAAAGGAGGTGGGATGAGGTTTAGTCCAGTATGTGATCACTTTAGTTTCATTGACCTGTGACAGGTCATGTGTCAACAGTTCAGTTTAGTCCAAAGGTTCGCAAGTCCTACCGCAATGCAGCGGTGGTCGGGTGGCTCGCCATCCCGCGCTGATCAGGGCTGATCACGGGGAAAAAAAACCTGACCGTTGAGTCGATTGAGAGAGGGTGTAAAGGTGAATGAATCGGCCGGGTTATTGCACGCTGTCAACTGGTATGTAGTCTGTAATTTGTCAATATCTGACAAGAACGCCAACCACAGGCACAACAGCAGCCAGGGGAGCAGGGAACATGCAGCTGATTGACCCGGAACTTATACAGGGTTCATTCCTGCCACAATAAAGGGATTGGCGGAAGTGGGGTCAGACGTTACCGTGGTTACACTGGTGACCAGTGTTGGGCAATTAATTTTATAGTTTGTGACAAAGTGGGTGAGAAGACCATTTGTCTATATTCTTAGTTAACATTCTTGCTTTGATTTAACCATATTTCACATGTAATCTGCAACAGGCAAACATCTACTATCCCGGGTTTGTTTATGTTCTGCACTTTTACAGATTATATAATATAACATCTTGGTTTAAATCAATCCCTACAAGTTTGTTAAGTTAACATGTTCTTTATTTCAACTGTTAATTTGTATTGTTTAGAACTTACCTTATCTACCTGTCTTCCAGAAACAAAAGGAGGAAATGTAGTTTTACTTCCTGCTTTATAGCTTCTGGGTTCATCTGAGGTCACAGGAAGAGACCAAGTGCAGGAGGGGAAGAACTCTTATGATTTAATAAAGTTGATTTTAGAGGGTTCATAAAGAAATAGATTTATTGTTGTAATATGTATTGATTACACCACAGAGTTTATGTTGCCAGTAAAGAGGAGTAGTAGAGGATGAATATAATCATGTTCATCTTACCTACTGAATGGAATAGTCCAGAGGATAAATTGTTTGGTTAAGTGGACGATTTAAGCAGAAGAACTCAGGTGTTTCACGAGAAAGGTTCAGGTCAGTGTAGCTGTGTGCAGTTTGACTTTAATTTCCGTTGATTTAAGTTCAGTTATGTTTATTTGAACTGAGTTAATTATAGACTTGAGTTTCTTTTTTATTTCTTTGTAAATATTGTTTGGGTCACAAAATGGTGAATAAATCACTTGCTACACTGGACAGCATCAGTCTCCTGCATTCCTCCGCTTAAGTCAAGTCCTACCACATAGTTACTTATTCAAAAAAGTAACCGAGTTTTGCAAACAACAAAGTTTTTTGCAGCTGTTTTGTTGTAAAGGCTCACCTTCTAGCACATTCACTTCACCAGATGCACCTTGTTTCTTTTCCTCACCTTTGATTGGGTGTGGTGCTTGGCCTTAATTAAATCCTCTGTTTGCGGTTTACAAGCCATTCCCCAAACACATCAGCAACATGAGCAGTTCCCAGTGATTGATCCAGCAACATGTCAATCACCCTCTCAGCCCCCCCCAGGTTAGCCGTCACTCTGGTGAAGTTCTGGCTGCTAGCCCTCCTTTCCCTAATTCAACAATATTAGATGCTGCAGTTCCTTCAAGTGGTTTGCCTAGACCAGTTTTTCCGACACCAGATGAGACTCCTTTTAATTTCCTGGCCACGCCACTGCAAGGTCCCCACCAGATTTCATGTGTTCAACCTGCTGTTCCTCTAGATGAAGACCCCGCTCAACCTCTCGTTTGCATTCCAGAACCAAGGCAGCACCCTCCTGTAAAGCAGCAACCAGCTACATCTGATGGTTTGCATGCACAAAAACCTTCGGTACCCATTACTGCTAGTTCTAGTCACCCTGTTAGCACTAGAACACATGTGTATAAACTTGAGGGTCCTTCTTTCCCAGACCTTACCAGAGAAGATGAAATCCAGTATAGGCTGTTACGAATGGCCCTTACTAACCTGCTTGACCCTCATGAGACAGAGCATTTCAAATATCATGTCCTTCTTGATCATCTGAAAGTAGACCAAGCTAAACGGTTAGCTATTTCCTTTTCCTATGCTCCTGACCCATACACTCAAGCCATCAAAGCCCTTGATGAGCGTTATGGGCAACCAAGACAGCTAGCATTGAAAGAGCTAAAGAATATACTGGAGCTTCCTCCTATCAGAGCAGGTGATGGTCGGACTCTGGATAACTTTGCTCTTCATGTGCAAGCTTTAGTTGGTTTGCTTAGCACTATGGGTGATCAAGGACGGACAGAACTAAATTGTGGCTCCCATGTCGATCGCCTACTTGAAAAGTTGCCCGCAGAGCATTCCAGTCGCTTCAAACGGCACATTTACAGGGAACAAGGAGATATGACGTATGACTTACCTTTGTTCTCATCCTGGTTGCAAATTGAATGCAAGTGTCAACCAAGAAAGGACAGTCGTGTTTCATCCTTTAACCAGCCACGACCTGCCCATAAGTACACCTCTCCACTCACAACAATATTACATGGGACAAATGCATCCGATCCTGTACAGCAGGGGTGCTCACACTTTTTCCGCATGTGAGCTACTTATAAAATGACCAAGTCAACATGATCTACCCACTACAAAAATCCAAAACATATACTTATTTATAAATATATTGAGGATTCTTTATCTACAATGTATATACATGCATAACCGCAATATCCAATATTTCACAACACAATTAACAATGTAAATTTTTTGTCATTACCTGAGTTTACTCTGATGACTTGCACTGAATTGAATCAGCCAGGGATGCATAGTCCGGACAGTAGCTGCTGACGGCCAGCCTCAAACACACTTCCAAATGTTCATCAGTCATGGTGGAACGGTACTTACACTTAATGATGTTCATGTGGGAAAATGATGACTCACATAAATAAGTGGAGCCGAATAATGCAGTCAAAGAGGCAGCACATTTCCTCATGTTGGGGTACTTTACTTCTGTGAGTAAGTTCCAGAACTGTCCATGATCTCTGGACTTCAGCTCAATGTCGGCTTGTAGTGTCAAAATCTCATCTTCCACTCCAGAAGAGTTCAGGTGAAATAGTTTTGCAATTTTTGATGCGAGTGAATCGACATCAGCATCTTCCCGAAAAGGATAGCACATGAAGGTAGCGACTGGCTCGAGCAAAGAAAAGTCTTGAAAGCGTTTGTCAAACTCTGACAGACAATTGTCAATCTGCTCTGTGTAGCGTGCACTGTCAAGTTGCAAACA
The DNA here is from genome assembly GCF_057382275.1 of Copadichromis virginalis. NCBI lineage: Eukaryota > Metazoa > Chordata > Actinopteri > Cichliformes > Cichlidae > Copadichromis > Copadichromis virginalis. The sequence continues at coordinate 2,421,185 of NC_140622.1, forward strand.
GGCCATCCCCTGCATCTCCAGCTCTGACGCCAGGTTTTGAAAGTTTATCAAATCATGGCGCTGCAGCTTTAAAGAGAGATGTTGCATCTTTCGTTTGAAAGCATTAACTGAGCTGATCATGTTGATCACTGTTTTGTCTTTTCCTTGCAGCTGTAGATTAAGGTCATTCAACATGTTTGTCAGATCGGTTAAAAATGCCAAGTCTAACAGCCACTGACCGTCATTAAGTTGCATGTATTTTGCTTGTCCAGCTACACGGAAAAACTCCTTAATCTCCGGACAGAGCTCTCGAAATCTTTGCAGGAATTTCCCTCGACTAAGCCACCTCACGTCAGTGTGTAGCAACAACTCAGAGTGGTCGCAGTCAGCCTTCTCCAGATGTGCACGAAATAACCGTCTTTGAAGAGATCTGGCGCGAATAGAACAGGCGATCTTCGTTGCAACATTCATGATCTCCTTCATGTTGAGCATTTTAGCGCATAACGCTTGTTGGTGGATTATGCAATGGTAATTTAGGAAGTCCGGGAAAGCATCGTCCTGCCTGCACTTGGCAATAAATCCATTCAAGCGGCCAACCATTGCGGGTGCTCCATCTGTGGTAATAGACACCAATTTGTACACTGGGAGCTGGGTTTTCTCGATAAAGTTTTTGAACGACTGATATATGTCCTCTCCTCGCGTCTGTTCTTTCATGGGCAGGACTGTTAATAGCTCTTCTTTTGCAGTGATATCAGTAAACACCATACGAATGAAAATGCACACCTGGGCTGTGTCACTCACGTCCGTAGATTCGTCCAACTGCAGTGAGAAACACTGGCAATCTCCGATGTCCTTCCAAAGTTGCTGGGTTAAATCCTCCGCCATGGCTTCACAGCGCTGTGTAACTGTACTTCTTGACAGCTGGAGAGCTTTGATCGAAGATGTTATTTCTGCCTTATTTTTAAAGTCTCGGAACAATGAGTCAGCTGCTTCAACGAATGCCTCTTTTACCATCTCTCCATCTTGAAAAGACTTCTTGTTTTTAACGATGATGTGACTCACCCGGAACGATGCTTCGGTGGCGGCTTTCGCTTTTGAAGTTTGTTGTGTGAAAAATGACTGCTGTCCGGACAACTGGGATTTTAGTTCCTTCACCTTTTTCTTTCTTAGCTCGCTTTTCGGCGGGAATGTAGTGTCGTATTTTCCGTGAACAGTTCGAAAATGCCGCTCCACATTTCCCTTCTTTGGCATTGCAATGGCAGCCTGGCAGATGAGGCAAACGCACTTCGAAAATGACATCGTGAAAAAAAAGTCTTCCTCCCATTCCGTATGAAAGTGATACGTTTTTGTCTTCTTACTTGGTTCAGCTCCCTCACTCATTTTTAACCCTTTCTTAGGTTTAGAAAAAACCGAGAGCTAAAAATTGGAGTTAACTCGCTGACTAGCTTGTCAGTTTTACTACACTTCGCGCCGCTGTTTGCACATGCGCAGCGACCTAAGCGTCAGAAAAAAATCCGATGTCATCTGACTGGCTTCCCTGTATCAATCAAGTGACGGGATGGATGATAGGCTGGCATCTATTTTTTTTAATGCCATGCGATCTACCAATACTACCTTTGCGATCGACTGGTCGATCGCGATCGACGTATTGAGCACCCCTGCTGTACAGGCAGCACAACCCATCATAATGACTAAGGCAAGATGTGCATATTGCTGCTCACCTGAACATCACATTAGTAAGTGTCCCGAGTTCATTCAGAAGACAAAGGATGAGAAAATAAACTGGATAAAAGCAAACAAACGGTGTTGGCGTTGTGCTAGGACTCATCAGGCCGCAAAGTGTGATCTGAGGAAAGCATGTGCCACCTGTATGGGACTACATCTCCAGATCCTATGTGATGTAAATAAGAGATCTAAAACTGAAACTAATCCTGTAGTGAGGACACTACACTTTGATAGACCTAATGATTGTCCCAGTGTCCTTTTAAAGGTTGTGAAAGTGCTCCTGCGAAATGGCAAAAGAACTCTTGAAACATATGCAGTACTTGATGATGGCTCCCAGCGTACCATTCTTCTAACATCAGCTGCACAGCATCTCAATCTAACTGGGGAAGCAGAGAGATTATCACTTAGAACGGTCCGTCAAGAAGTTGAAACTATTCAAGGTTCTTCCGTAAGTTTCAAAATCTCACCCATCGCACATCCAGAGAAAACATACACAATTAATAATGCCTTCGCTACAAGTCACTTAGCACTTTCAAACCACACCTACCCCGTATCCTCTCTTCAACGGAGATACAAGCATCTTCAAGGTATCCCATTAACCTTTACTAACAAAGCAGCTCCACTACTGCTCATAGGCTCTGATCATACCCACCTTATTACGCCTATTGCACCAGTTAGACATGGACCATTTGGATCTCCTGCAGCAGTCAAAACCCGCTTAGGGTGGACACTCCAAGGTCCAATCACAGACTTCCAACCCCAGAGCAGTTCCACGCATGCCCAATGTTTATTCACATCTTCCAGGTCAGGTTCAGGAGAACCGCTCCAGCACATCCTTGTGTCCGCTGATGGCTCCGAATTCATTCAGCCACTTCATACTCTACCATCAGCAGTACCTATGTCGTCACCGGCAGTGCCACTATCACCAGTTCCACCGCCTGTGGCTGCCATTCCGCCAGTGGTCAGGGCGCTGCCTGCTCCTGCATCACCTGGTCCTGCCTCTGCCAAGCCCCGTACATTGCCCCCAGCACCTGCAAAACTGCCCAACGGTCTGCAGGTCTGGGCCTGCCGCTGCATCCCAGGTGGTTGGCATTTGGACCTGCTTTGCCGCCACCGCTGGCTACATGGTTGGCCCCCTGAACTGTCTAGCCTGCATTGTCGACCTCTAGGTCGACCCCCTGGACCTATAGTAGACCTGTAGCATGTCTGATTCTTCTGCCCCCGCTTTGTGAAAGGAGCATCTCTGATCCTTTGAACATATTTCTCAGTAGAAATATGGGGGCGGCTGTTGTAAAGGCTCACCTTCTAGCACATTCACTTCACCAGATGCACCTTGTTTCTTTTCCTCACCTTTGATTGGGTGTGGTGCTTGGCCTTAATTGCACTCACCTGTCACACATTATATGTCACACAGTATATAAGGACTGCACTCACCTACCCCTCACTCTTTCTTCACTCCCACATGGGGCAGCAGCTGAGGTGAGTTTCTCTTTGAGTCTCCTGAGTTCATGTATCATTTTGAGTTACTTAAATCATACTTTATGTCCTTTTTAGAGAGAGCAGTCCATGTGTGTCTTTCTTTCCTTCCTTCTTTGCCTTATTGATTTGAGTTGAGAATAAAAGGAGAACCCTGAGAATAATTCTGAATTAGATGGCTGCTTTTTCTTATTCTAACCGGATGAGCCCATGATGCTGATTGCTTCAGCCCTGAACCTTCCTTCCTTCAAAACATGTTTACCTAAAAATGCAGCCAAGGCATTTTAAACTATTTCAAACTATTTACAGAACAATCAGCTGTTCTGCATCAAATTATTTGTGCCGCTCCAAAAAATAATTTCTGTCCACTATGAGATGAAGGAGAACAACAGCCTGATACCTGCAGGCCTGACAGCAGCAGACGTATCACTGCTGTAACACCTGTAACACTCAGCAGGCGCCTCATTGTTCTGACACACAACAAAACTGTTGACTACACTACACACTAACTACACACTAACTACACACTAACTACACACTAACTACACAAGATTTGTGCAAAACGTCACAAATCTCTCACATCTCAAAACACCGCCGTCACTCTTTTTTTTTTTTTTTTTTTTTTCCTGCCTGTCCCGTTTGGCTCTTTTGCATCAGAATTGTTGTCTAAAGGCAAAGAAAGATGCCCAACGGATTTACTTTACCAAATTGACCATCCCAGCCTTGCCATAATGGTCCATTTGATTCACCTTTTATTGTTTATTTTATTTTCATTTACTGAATACGGGACAGACTTGACTGGGGGAAAGAAGGGGAGAAAGAAAGAGGGAAAGAGAAACAGCTGAGAAGAGGGACGGGGGAGAAGGGCAAAAAACAACAACCAACAGAATGAGCAGAAAAAAAAGAAATAAAAAATACATATATCGATCACCTGGATCACCTGCTGAGAAAGAAAAAAGAAAACAAGCAGAAGAGAACAAGAGTAATAGAATAAACAACATCACAATGATATATGGGAATATGACAGTAAATACTAAATATTAAACATTATTGTGCAGCACATAAGATCAACAGAACACAGTGTGCTTTGAGGTAGGAGCCAAAAAGGGTGTAGTTTGTGGGTGTGATCACCCGTGTGTACACCTGTGAGCATGGACGCGCTTGTTTTTAAAAGGTTCCTTCATGTAATGATCTGCTAGAGGGTGTGGGGGGGCACAGCCCCGTCCTCCAGGGCATGAAGCAGGTGTGGAGGAGATCAAAACTCCAGACATCCAGAGGCCCCCAGAACACAAGAGACCAAGGAAGACCAACAGAGGGGCAGCTGCGCCACTGTCCCAGAAAGAGCTGAGGAGAGTCCCAGATGAGGGCTCACTCAGCAGCCGCGGAGCAGAAGCCAAGGGGGGGTTGCAGTGACGCGCCCGTGAGCTCTGGCGGCAGCCAGCTGTGCCTGAGTGACCGAGCCCCAGGCCGAGAGGCCGAGGGCACCCCACCTCCGAAGTGGCCCGAGCGAGCCCCAGGCTCCAGGCCCCGATAAGCGGCCGCCAAGGAGTGAGCCGGCGTGTACCTGGACGCCCACCCCCGGACACAAAGAACCACCAACGCACCGATGTCTGAGGGAGTCCGCCACTGGCAGGGGAAGTGGTGGTAGGGGCAGATAGGCCTCCAAACCTTGGAGGGCCTGAGATGTCCCCAGAGAGGTGGCGCCTGATACCCAACCTGACATATAGACACAGAAATACAGGCACACACAGACACAAACATCCATTCCCACCCTCATGCTCACGTGGAGACAGACATAAAGAGACGCTGTACACATGATCACACTCCCCAAGCGTACTCTACAAACCGGGTCTAGGTACCCTTGCCCCTGGAGGGGGAACTGCACCCAGACCCAGGTGGTGTTACCCTTTTCCCTGCGGTGGGGGGAGGCAGACCGCCCCGACTCCGCAGCAGCAGGGAGGCCCCACACTCCAGACCGCAGTCGGACGGCCAACTCCTCCTCCTAGCCCCCCCGCTCCAGCAGGTCGCAGAGAATGGGGGTGAGAGAAGACTCCAAACCTCCCTCCACCCGCTCATTGTAGTGTTGATGCATGTGTGTTCTAAGGTGCATTTAAAACCCAGGAGGGCATGGAGCTACCTGCCAGAGAGCAGCAGGTAAGCGCATAGTCCCCCCTGATAGCCCTCAATGTCTACGTGTATTTAACCTTGAGAGGTGGGCAACGACGCCAGGGGTGGGGTGTACACCCTGATGGTACTTTGGATTCCGTGTATCGTGCCCACCCCCAAGATCCTATATGTATGTGTAATGAGAGTGTGAGTAATGTGAATGTCTAAGTTGTGGGATAAAATTGAGGCAGAGGCAGCCAGCCGCCGTCACTCCTAAAACGTCCCCCCTCCCTAAACAACTAAATGTCATGTTTTGATTGGTCAACATGGTACATTTTTTGACCAATAGGAAAGGGCGGGGTTTTTTGGTTTTGTTTTTGCTCACAGGCGGAGAGTGATTTCCAGCGTTTTTCTTATAAAACGCAGTTTTTACCGTTTCTTCCCGCAGTAAATATAAACAACGACAGTATTCAGGAAGAAAACCAAACATTGCAGATATTTTTATCATAACTCTGGTCACAATTTAAAAACTGGTATAAAGTCCACACTTTTTCCATCAATTCTTCCGTCTGTCCTGCTCAGATCTCCAGTGGTTGTAGTCGTTGTCATTAACGTGGCTTCACTCCACATCAGCCGCTTTGCTCGCTAAAACACCGGTGTGGGCGCATAAGGACGCTGTCATAGCCTGTCAGCGATGTTGATTAGCTGCGTATATACGAATGTGAATCGCGTGATTGGCTGGACTGTGGGATAAGGTGGCATCGTTCTAATCCCATACTGGAGCAGCCAGTCACTGACTGACACTGCCAAACAGAATTATTAATGTATTTACTGTAATTTCAATTCAGGTTAGATTTTTTTTTGTGCACAACGCAGATTTTTTTCTGCGCAGAGACGTGCCAGCAGTGCACAATTGGCCACTGGGAAAAACGGGATTTTGAAATAAAGACTGACTTTGAAAAAAGGTCATTTTGGAATAAAAACGGCTGGAAATAAATAAAATGCCTCAGGAATAATCTCTATTATTGTGAAAAATAATGACCATGAAATAATATTTCACAATAATAAGTAAATTTGTATAGCAGAATGTAATATATTTCACAATAATGAGCATTTTTTTGTGTTCCATGATTTCACAATATCATTCTCACATTACATATATGTGTCTTATTTATTCACATAGTTATTTATTTCATCTTGACCTATTTATTTATTTAATTTTGAACACTTTGGAGTTCCATACTGCGGGGGTTACAGCTGTACAGCTGTGTACCAGGCCTGCGCTTTGTCGGTGCTAATAACAGCTCGATTGCTTGGGAGGCGAGTGGGTCTATCCCACGCTTTGCCCTGAGACTGGGCTGGGCAGACATTTCCGAAATTATCGAAGCACTTTTGCAAAGAGGCTGTATCTTGACAAACCGACCAGATATCTAAGATTAAACCGCTACATTCTCAGCTAAAAAATATTAAAGCGGTATTTGGTAACACACAAACAGGGTTTTTCAAAGTTCAGTTCTGTTCGTTTCCACATGCCGGTTGTTGGTGTGCAGAAACGCCTTTTAAAAACAACGGCCACCAGGCCAAAGCAATGGTTTTGACTCGATCAGTGTTAACCCCGCCCCCTGGGTTTGATGGGTGAGGCTGACAGATAAAATAAATTCATGGTGAGACCTGAAGGAATCAAGTGTGCCAAAATGAATGAATTAAATACACCATTAAATAATTATTTAAATGTGTCAATAATTAATTAATTAAATGTGTCAAAAATATTTATTTATTTAATTAATTATTTCCCGTTTTAATTAATTATTTTCAATTTCAATTAATTATTGACACATTTAAATAATTATTTAATGGTGTATTTAATTCATTCATTACGGCGGTCCTAGCGTTCTATAATTTCAAGGCTTTGTTAATTTTGTTTGAATAACCACGGTCGCTGCACTCATTCCAAGACAAACCTGAGGCGGAGGTGCAATCCTTTAATTGTGAACACACACCGAAGCTGTGGAGATGGAACATCTCTAATTATCTGTGCGTGTGCTCAGAGTGCGCGCTTCCTCCCCGGCGCTAGGATCCAGAGGACTGACCGCTCTCTCTCTCTCTCTGGCCGTTTGAAGCGTGTAGCAGAGTAGGGCTCGCTTGTTACTTGGTGGATGGGTGGAGGGATGAAAGCTACCCTCCCCGCTGCTCCAGCGCCGACTGTTCTCTGTCCCTGTGCCTAAACAGCGCTACCTCCACCGCCGCAGCCACACAAGCCAGAGAACGCTTTGAGGAGCTGCGTGCACACGCGCGCTTTCCCGGAGACACCAGCGTCCGCGCGAGTGGTATGATAAGAAGGGAATAGTGTGGACCTCTGTGGGTCCGTCCGCCTGCATCTTGCCTGCTGCGCGGTCACTGAGTGGACGGTGAGGACGGAGAGTCAACAGTTGTTCGTGGGTGCTGTATGCATGTGGACGCGCACATCCCTGCCATGTGGACACTACTGCGGTCGTGCTGTTGCTGGATTTTACCTCTCGTGTTTGCAGCCTTCGTGCTCCGTGGGGCCCACAGTCATCCCGGTAAGTTTCATCCGCACACGTCCAACACGGGCTTTCTGTTCCACACACGACCACAATTATTCACTGAATAATTGTCTGTCTCTGGTCCGTGACCTGTTTGTGTCCCTTCACGCACACTCCTAGCACAGCGTTACAACCCCGCGCTCCGTCTGCTGGAGGAACTCGGTTCACCTGTCCACACCAGCAGAGTGGGCTCGGTTTGGCTTGGATGTGATGATGTGATGGCTTGTTACCTGCCGGCTCACCCTGGAGCGAGACAGTGGGGCTGTGACGCGTTCACACAGCCCCACTGCAGTGAGGCTCTAATCTGTGTGGGGGAGGCAGACCTGATGTCTGTGTTTGGGCTGACACTAGACCCACAGCACCTGATTGTAACACTGCACGCCTGCTTTACAGTGAACGGTGGAAAATGTCCTGCTCTGTCTTTTTATTAGGCCTCTCCAGCTGTTCTATGAGGCAATTTTACCCTCACCTCCAACACCGGACCTAAACCCTTCACTTGTTAGGAAGCAATACTTGTACCACAGATTGTTCTTTGTCTTCTCAAAGGTAGAAGAGGACAAGTGTGTGATCACATTCAGAAATAAAGCCCACAAATCGAATTTGACCTTGACCACGCTGCACTCTTTCAACTGTGGAAGATGCTGCAAATAGACATTCAACACTTTCCGGGCTGTCAGCCCAACAGAAGCTATAGATGTGTAATTACCACCCACTCAGCCACAAAAGGCTCACACGTATTCCACTCGTATGCAGTAATATCTAACAAAGCAACGAGCCTTTGTTGTTTGCAGGCGTTCAGCACCAGAAGGTGTACCTACGTTTGAAAGATGTTGGATAATGGTATATGCCGATACGTACCTGTATCATGGGATGTCAACAAAGGCATTTCCTGTGGCACGCTTGGATGCTGTAGTGTCAAGGAAGGGCCCACAGTGTGCAGGTAACATGACAAAGAAGAAGCCAGCGGCCACATTCAAAGTGCAGCATTTATGCTGTGTTGAGTCACATCCCCGTAATGCTATGGGTGAACACACATTTTTCACATAACCTGCCATGAGAAGAAAACCACTGACCCCATTGGGCCCTTTACCTTACAGTAAACTCTGTTTGGCTCCCAGACCCCCACCCTGAGGAGCCAGGTTGATGTAGAAGTCCTGTGGCCGTCTGTGGATATGACACGTTTTCAGAGCTGCTAGTTAAAAAAGAATAGACTGAAATAGCCTTTTATTATCATTGTACGTGTACAGTGAAATTGTGGGTGCTCATGCACATTATTAGACAGCAGCAAATGACAAGCAGGAGAAATATAGTAGAAATAGTAGAAAAGCACACAATTGAGAACAAAATAGTTGCAAAGTGCTCAGACGTAGTGCAAAGAAAAGAGTCCATGTGTGAGTTGCCCGAGTGATGAGGTTTACTGAGACTATGGCTCAGATTGGTAAGGTGTGTGGGAGTGTCAGTGGTAGACAGTATTAGCCTACTTTCAAGCTCAACTACATTAGCTCTGATGTGTCAGATATCACAAAACACACTCACGGGAGAGTTTCTGGGACTGCTGTACTGAGCAGTAGCGTGCCTTTGCTCGAACAAACCGTACCAGTGCTAGTGACACTTTGGGAGCGACTGACGGATTTTCAGACGTAGAAAGTTAAAGTTTATCTCAGACGCTCATGTCAATCACAATCTGATCACAGATCCGGAGAAAAGCAGAGTGCAGGGAGAGTGAGAGGGACCCACTGACCCACTGGTGGAGAACGTATACTTGGACTCCTTGAAAACACAAAGATTCAGTTTCTGCTCAGAGGAAATACTGAAGCTAAAAAAAGAAAGTCTCAGGGTGTGTGACATCTGGCCAGGAAACGTATTTATCCGACAAAAGTCAAAATTAGCTGCGTGATGCTTTGTCTTCTCAAACATAATAACTCGTCCTGCAATCACAAACCGTCTCCTTTTTGTGGATCTAAGGATGGAGCGTGTGAAAATGTGCACAGTGCTAATATGTTTCTGTCTGTTCTCTGTCTCTGCTTGACCGGCTCTCGACTCAGACCCATGCAGCTGTCATGATAGTGAGCCCAAGGTGGCGGCTCGCTGTCGAATGGCTGACAGACGCAGTAGAAACAGAGACGAGCTGCTGTCCTGCTGGGTATCGGCATTGACAGCCTCTGGCTTGCTTACTTTCCCATTCGCTGTACGGAGAAACATGCAAACGTGGATCACGCCAGTGTCTGTGAAATCAGCCGAAACCCCACAGAGCAGCAAATGATCTAAACATGAGAAACACAGCGAGCTTCTCCTCAGAGTTCTGTGCAAATACATCCAGGAGTTCAAATAGGAAAGTGCAAACAAATTCAAAATTCTTCAACATCCTGGTTGTAATACAGTCCTGTCACAGACAGATCACTCTGTCACGCCTTATGGGCGTGGCTGTGGCTCAGGAACGAGAGCTTTGAAGGTTGCTGGTTCGATCCCTGGCTGCTTCACACTGGATGGGCGTGATACTCGCTGCAAGTATCACGCCCATCCAGTGTGAATGTGTGAGAATGTTGGATAGAAAGAACTTGTCCCGTGTCCGTTCACTAGTTCTTACAATGCTCGTCCAGTGTGTAGCGGCACCGTCAGAAGCACGCGTACTTTGTGCTGTTATGTCTGCAAAACTGACCTGAGTGCTGTCAGTGCCCCCTCGCCCTCATAGTGGGCTGTTTGTAGCCACAAACATGTGCTCGCTGTGCTTCTCTGTTGGTTGGGGTGTTGAGAGCAGTGGCTGTCACTGCAGGGTGTCTGCTTGCTGACACGGGGCACCACGTTTGCTTTCCCATCTGTGGTGTGCACTGTCACACCCCGTCACGGTGCCACCCGTCAGCCCCGGGTTAACCAAACACACAGAGGTCACTGTCATCTGTAAAGCTAGCACACCTTTCCCACAAGCACCACCCCCTGCTCCTCCATCTATCTCCATCTCGTTCCTCTTTAACTCTCCGTTCATCTGTCACAGTGGATATGCTCACACAGGGGCCAGGCTCATAACTGTAGGCAGGCCTGCGTGTCACAAGCCTCGTAGTCACAGTAATGCAGGAAGACGGCTGACATTTAGGATGGGGCTGGATATGCTCCGTGGCCTTGGGTTTCTAACATTATCATCATCATCATCTTGGTGCTCACTGAGCTGTTATCTGTCCTCTGCTGTGGCCGGAGTGGGGAACGCACACCGGCTCACAGGTCACTTTATCATCAGCACGGCACCCCTGCTCTCCTTAATAGACTGATTAAAAGATACTGCTCTGTGTGTGTGTGTGTGTGTGTGTGCGCGCGCAGGGGTGGTGTCAGGCAGTTGGTAGATGTGGTTTTGTCATGAGGAGGTAGCAACAGGAGAGGCATCGGGAGCCAGATTAATGAGGACAGAAGAAGAAGCATCCTCTTTAAATCACTATTGATTTTTAGCAGGAAAGTGTGCTGCTCGCTGCACACAGGGGGACTACAGATAAATAGTTCTGATAATGATAACAATAGCAATAATGATATTAAGCGCAGAGGCACTAATGATATCTGTAGAATGCGGTGAGGGAGGCCAAGTGTGCAGCATCATTTATTCTGCTGTGAGCCTGCTCGGCTGAGCGTGCCACTGCAGAGTCCACTTGTTCAGGCTGTTCTTCTGATTGCTACGTGAGTAAGGAGTGTAGACTGGAAGGACAGAGCAGTCCTGCTGGCTCCAAAAGGATCTCCATTCTTTTCCTCCTGTACAGTTTTAGCTCTACGTCAGGTTATTTGGAGGGGCTGTGCTGCCCAGTATATTTTCCAGAGGAAGCTCCATCCAGCCCGTAGCAGCTATTTCCACCTGCAGTGTAGCCCTCCATCTCTGCTGCTTTCGTTCTGCTTTGCTAGGTCTCGTTTGCTGGCGGCAGGAGCCATATGTTCTCCTTGCCCATGCTGTTATCACCATAATGTTTCTGAAGCAGATATTTTTCAGACTTTATCGTTAGTGTGACTTTTTTTCTCAGATAAATCACACGATAAATTTTTTCTGGAACAATTTGCAAAAAACATCTGATGTAGAAAATATGAGACAGTTAAAACACAGATGCAAATAAATGTTAAATTCATTTTTGAAATTTCATCACAAAGTTCACTCGTGAAAAATGGCCTGATCCAAGTCAGCTTTGTGACGCGATGATGGATGAAACATTAACCAAGGTAACCGGTAGTGTTATGAGCCACTGTGACATCACAACGTGCTCAGCTTGTACCAGCGTTGAGCGTGCACCGTACATGCTACAGTACAGCTGTCATCACACAGACAAAACTCAGCTTTTGTCCCTGTTTGGAATCTAGTCTCATTTATTATTGAAATGCTGATTAAAAAGCAGCATGGCCGTACACCTGCACTTTCAAAAATCAGTCAAAAATTGAGAACCAGCCCTTAGTGTGGCAGAAAGCAGCACATTCCTCCTCTACCCTTCTTTGCCACTGTGGTACCATTGCCTCTACCTCTGTCATACTATATCATTGCATACTGTCCAAAGTTCGACGTTATACCCCGCATGCTGATACCATACCAATGTCATGCCATGGGCACATCATGCATTACTGTGAGATCAGGGTGCAAAGAAACTAAAAAGATTTCCCTCTAACACAAGAATGAAACATCATCATTATTTCAGCTCTGCGCTCCTGAAAACTGAAAAAGCTGCCAAAGAACAGCCAGTTTGTTTGACTGAGAGAAGTTAGAGTGAATTTCCATCCAATACAGTGGTCCCGCCTTTATCGCGGGAGTTACCTTCTAAAAATAACCCGCAATAGGTGAAATCCGCAAAGTAGCCAACTTTATTTTTTACAATTATTATAAATGTTTTAAGGCTGTAAAACCCCTCACTACACACTTTTCTCAGACAGGCATGAACATTTTCACACTTTTCTCTCTTGTGTAAACACTCTCAAAGTTCAAACCGTCATAAATAAGTTCAGTATTATAGAACGAAACCAAACCCTGTTTTCAAGTCCAGAACATGGGAATAGAGCAGCTGCGAGAGAATTCAACATTAATGAATCAATGGTACAGAAGTAGATGATGCAAGAAGAATGAGTTGTGTAACGTTTGACTTACAGTGGTTTGCAAAAGTATTCGGCCCCCTTGAACTTTCCCACATTTTGTCACATTACAGCCACAAACATGAATCAATGTTATTGGAATTCCAGGTGAAAGACCAACACAAAGTGGTGCACACGTGAGAAGTGGAACGAAAATCAGACATGATTCCAAACATTTTTTACAAATAAATAACTGCAAAGTGGGGTGTGCATAATTATTCAGCCCCCTGAGTCAATACTTTGTAGAACCAGCTTTTGCTGCAGTTCCAGCTGCCAGTCTTTTAGGGTCTGTCTCTACCAGCTTTGCACATCTACAGACTGAAATCTTTGCCCATTCTTCTTTGCAAAACATCTCCAGCTCAGTCAGATTAGATGGGCAGCGTTTGTGAACAGCAGTTTTCAGATCTTGCCACAGATTCTGGATTGGATTTAGATCTGGACTTTGACTGGGCCGTTCTAACACATGGATATGTTTGGTTGTAAACCATCCCATTGTTGCCCTGGCTTTATGTTCAGGGTCGTTGATGCTGGAAGGTGAACCTCCGCCCCAGTCTCAAGTCTTTTGCAGACTCCAAGAGGTTTTCTTCCAAGACTGCCCTGTATTTGGCTCCATCCATCTTCCCATCAACTCTGACCAGCTTCCCTGTCCCTGCTGAAGAGAAGCACCCCCAGAGCATGATGCTGCCACCACCATATCTGACAGTGGGGATGGTTCAGAGTGATGTGCAGTGTTAGTTTTCCACACATAGCTTTTTGCATTTTGGTCTCATCTGACCAGAGCAGCTTCTTCCACATGTTTGCTGTGTCCCCACATGGCTTGTGGCAAACTGCAAACGGGAGTTCTTATGGTTTTCTGTTAACAATGGCTTTCTTCTTGCCACTCTTCCATAAAGGCCAACTTTGTGCAGTGCACGACTAATAGCTGTCCTATGGACAGATTCCCCCACCTGAGCTGTAGATCTCTGCAGCTCGTCCAGAGTCACCATGGGCCTCTTGGCTGCATTTCTGATCAGCGCTGTCCTTGTTCGGCCTGTGAGTTTAGGTGGACGGCCTTGTCTTGGTAGGTTTACAGTTGTGCCATACTCCTTCCATTTCTGAATGATGGCTTGAACAGTGCTCCGTGGGATGTTCAAGGCTTGGGAAATCTTTTTGTAGCCTAAACCTGCTTTAAATTTCTCAATAACTTTATCCCTGACCTGTCTGGTGTGTTCTTTGGACTTCATGGTGTTGTTGCTCCCAATATTCTCTCAGACAACCTCTGTCACAGGGCAGTTGTGACGGCCTCAGAGGCCTCTTTTTTATTTTTGGTGATATCGCCCTGCTCTAGCGTCAACATAATATTACCGCATTGTGTGTATAAGGACCCCAAAATGGCACCTGTTAAGAGACATGCGTATGAAGCCCATTTTAAACTCAAGGTTATCAGTCACACAGTAGAACATGGGAATAGAGCAGCTGTGAGAGAATTCAGCATTAATGAATCAATGGTACAGAAGTGGAGGAAGCAAGAAGAATGAGCTGAGTTAAGTTTGACTTATCCCACTGTTTTGTTTTGCTTAATGCGCCTTATAATCCGGTGCACAAAATGGTCTGAAAAATATGTATTTGACCTGTTTATGTGGCACACTGCAGTTTCATGTTGCAAAACACCTCTTTTTAACTTTTGTGGATATTATACATGGTTATGCTCAGGATATTTCAGCCCATTTCTACTGAAAATGTTAAATTGTCAGCAAGGAATTTGCATTTGCACTGTTAAATTTTTACATAGCATTAATACACATAAAAAACAGCTGCTTGTTTAAGTAAAAAATGAATTGATGGGGGATTTTTGCACTAATAAATTTGTGGAGTTGTAACGTATTTTGTCTCGCGTCAATTATATCGTCAGTTATATCGTTATCGCAAATTTTCAAATATATATCGTGATAAACATTTTTGGCCATATTGCCTTGCCCTATGTGTGTACACGTGTACAAACGCAGTGTTTCATTGATTCCTGCATGCAGAATCCTTTACATTTATATTAGCAGACCACAAAACCATGAATAATGGGGAAAAATGTAACGTATAGAAATGAGATTTTATTCGCTAGGACCTGATTGGCTGAAGAACGCTGTTCACCTCTGGTTTTAAAATCAGTGTGTGGAACAAATAGGAGACTCTGATCAGACAATTGGAGATGCTGTGGGTATAAGGTCTCAGTAGCTCAGCTGTATATGCAGGGGTGATGTAGAGTTTTATGTTATTAATAAAATGTTCAAAATTCATTTTTAGTCAAAAATAGAGATGCACGATTCCACTTTTTTATGTCCGATACTGATATGAATCTGATACAGTCTTTTATAATCAATAAAACTGTTTTTTTTAAATATCTTGCTGCATTTTGTATAAGTTCATACTCAAATTTAAAAAAACAAAACACTAAAGCTATTCTGTTACACTTGTATGCAAAAATACACTGCACCAAAATATTTCATGGTTCAGCAACACTGCTCTTTTTATTTAAACTTTTAGCAGAACTTTAAGTCTAAGTGTTTAAAGTAATATTCAAAAAGTAATTTAAAATGCAATTTTATGCAGATCTTTGGTTCTGACCCAGTATGAACCTTCCAGATCCCTCAGGTCATCTGGATCCGGTCTTTTATCAGTTCCCAGAGTCAGAACCAGACACGGAGAAGCTGCATTCAGCTTTTATGCTCCTTATATCTGGAACAAACTCCCAGAAAGCCTCAGATCAGCTGAAACACTCAGTTTATTTAAATCCAGGTTGAAGACTCACCTGTTCTCAGCTACATTTGAATAAAGCACCAAATCCACACTTTAAGCTTAAATTTCAAAACTAACATTTTAACTACTGATTTTATCTGTTTTGTTTGTTTGTTAATTAGTTAGTTAGTTTATTTGCTTGTTTTAATCAATTTTAAATCATGCTTTTTATTTGTTTTTGTTTCTAATGTCTCTGTAAAGCACTTTGAATCACCTTGTTGTTGAATTGTGCTATACAAATAAACTTGCCTTGCCTTCTGAAAAAAGAAGTGCAATATCAGCACAAAATAATGTTTATATTAAACAACTTAAAAAAACCAAACAAGTTGTATAATGGACCCTTTCATACTTAAAGATGAACATAAATAGACTTCCAGAGTGGAAAGCAGTGCAAATAAATGCAAACACGGCTTCACAACACTCATGTTTTTCTTTTTCTTTTTTTTGAACCACAGAACTGTTTAGCCTGGAGCACAGTTGTTTTTTTCAAAGTGAAACTCGAGTCTTTTCATTGCACGGTCAGGCTTAGCAATGACAACGCACAGACATCTGAGCTCCATATATCGGTTCTTAAGCTTAACGTGGGAATGCTTTACCAACATTCAGAGATGAACTTACACACTTGCTCTACTTCTCTGGGATAGCCTACTCCAGTGGTTCCCAAACTTCTTTTGCTGCCCCCCCCCCCCCCCCCCTTTGTTTTACAAGAAAAATGTTCGGGCCCATCACCACCTAACCCCCCGCCCGCACAAACACATACTCCAACCACACATGCCCATATTTTGTTTTCAAACTCCATTGCGGTTTATTTCACACCTCAAACATTTAGTAAACAATTGAGCAAATACAAGTAAGCTGCAATAAATTACAGGTAGCAAGAAAATAAACTACTAACTCTTTTACGCTACGGTCACACCTACACGGGTACTTTTGAAAATGCAGCTGTGTCTATGGATTTGGACCTTTTGACCTCGGTGATTTTTTAAAACTCAGTTTTTGCGTTCATGTGTGGACGAGGAATAGAGAGTTTGTCACGCAACGTCAAAGGTATGTGCCTTTTTTCACGTCATGCCAGATCATTGACAGATAGAGACAAAATACTGTTAATCTGACTATCTGCAGGTTTTATATACACACGCAGTTACTGTCCCTGTCTTTACAGATGTGGAGACTGAAAATATGCTGTTGTTTGCACATATTTAATATTCAGCTCTGTACAGGAGCTGAAGCAGGGTGCCGTCTGTTGCTTTTACAGTATAATACTTGTAATAAAAGTACAGTAACAGTAATTGTGACTGAGCAGCCTGGAGCGTTTCTCTTGATTTCTTTTTTTTTTTTTTTTTTCTTTTTCAACATTATGTTTATTAAAGTTTTACATATATACATATATAAAGTACATACACAAACAAATTTACACAATAAACGAAACACAAGGTACATTCAATGAAAGCACTTGAGTCCATGAGACCTCTGACAGATTTTAAAGAATAATTTTCAGATTGCAGCATATGGTTGTGGTCCTGTACAGGGAATAGCTAGGCTGTCCCTGTCTCACACAGTAAACCAGATAGATCTTTATTCCCAATATACTGGATGTAGCGCCCCCAAATTTTCTGGAAAATTTCTTGTTTATCTTTTAGAGTATATGTAATTTTATCTAATGGTAAACATAAAGACAATTCTTTGAACCAATGTGAAATACTTGGTTTGCCAAGACTCCTCCACGTTAGAGCTATCACTCTCTTTGCTTGTAGTATTCCCATGTTTATGAAGATTTTTTCAAAATGATCTATGTTACACCCTACAGGATATAATCCCAGTAGGAAAAGTTTGGGATCCATCACAAGTTTAATTGACAAAATCTCTTTTATCATTGCTCCAACCTCTTCCCAAAACTCCTTTATTTTTGGACATGACCATAAACAGTGGAGCAATGTGCCCTTATCTTCTTCATATCTATTACAGATATCAGGAATCTGCATATTAAATTTGTTAAGTTTTTCTGGTGTTATGTACACTCTCATCAACCAATTAAATTGTAGCAATTTTAGACGTGTGTTCCCTGTCTGTGTTTGGGCTAGCTTACATGCTCTACTCCATTGTTCCACTGTCAAGTCCTCCTGTAAGTCATACCTCCAAGCTTCAAGCTTAGCAGCAGATGAATCAGGAGAGGATGTCATCATCAAGTTATATAATTCAGATATCATCCCTCTACCACTGGGGTTTTTGGTTAGGATTTTCTCTAATGTGGACAGCGGGGGAATATGTGTAAAATCATTATGATAAGACCTGATAAAACTCCTAAACTGTAGGTATTTGAAAAAGTGCTTTCGGGGAATATTAAATTTAGAGATTAGTTGTTCAAAACTTAAAAGTCTTCCATCACCCCCGAAAGCATCCTTCACCAGTCCCAGCCCCGAGTCTGCCCACATTTTAAAACCACCATCCGCCCTACCTGGGGCAAAATAATTGTTGCCCCAAATCGGGCTAAAAACAGAGAGGGGAGATTTTACGTTTAAATATCTTTGAGTGACATGTAAGATATAAATCATGTTTTTAACTATAGGATTAAGCGTAATGTCTTTGAGTTTATTATATTTATCAGAGTATACATATGTAGGAAGTGGAAGCCTAAGAGAGAGAGACTCAATAGTTCTCCATGCGGGGGGCTTTTCTGCAGCATAATAGAACATTATAGTTCTTAACTGGGCTGCCCAGTAATACCAAACCATGTTAGGACATTGCAGCCCTCCTGCATCAAAGGGCAAGTACAAAAGTGATAAGCGAAGTCTGGGACGTTTGTTATTCCATAAAAACTGATTAAACAGTTTTCTTATTTTAAGGAAAAAGTCTGAGGGAGGTGGCAAGGGGATATTCTGAAACAGATACAGAAGCTTAGGGAGCACGTTCATCTTTAGTATATTTATTCTACCAATCAGTGAAATTTGGAGACTCGACCATCTCTCCACTGATTTGGATATGTCAGTCATAATTGGACTATAATTATGGTTCACCACCTCTTCCAATTTCGGGACAATCTGAATACCTAGATAAGTAAACTGATTCACATTTCTAAAATGGCAGGTGTATTTAGGTGGATTCATCCTTTCTTCTGAGTTCAAACGCATTATAGAAGATTTTGATTTATTGATTTTATAACCAGAAATATGTCCAAATTTTCCAATTAGGTCTAAAATGGCTGGAATAGATTTTCCCAGATTTTTAAGAAAGAGGATCACATCGTCAGCATAAAGAGCTATTCGATGGTCGAGCCCTCCGATCTCTATACCCATGATCACACAGTGTTCTCTTACAGCAATAGCAAGTGGTTCAATTGCAATTATAAATAAAAGGGGGGATAGGGGGCAACCTTGTCTACAACCTCTTCCAATCTCAACTGGTTTTGAGATAACATTATTGGTAATTATTTCTGCATATGGGTTATTATATAGAAGCCTGACCCAGTTACAGAATCCCACTCCCAAACCAAAGCGACCAAGAACCTCAAGCAAATAGGGCCATTCCACCCTATCGAAAGCCTTCTCGGCATCTAGTGCCAAGAAAGCTGTATCTGAAGACCCCCCTTGCTCGTGTAAAATATTTAACACTCGTCGAACATTGTGGAATCCCTGACGCCCAACCATGAACCCATTTTGATCTTTCTTGATGATGTCTGGCAAAAGGCCCTCCAGTCTCTTTGCTAGAATTTTACAGAGTATCTTTAAATCTGAGTTTAAGAGGCTAATTGGCCGCAGGTTTTCACATTTATCATTCGATTTTCCAGGTTTGGGAAGAAGTGTAATTAAGGCCCCTCTCAGAGTGGGTGGGAGTATCCCCTTTTGAGCAGATTCAGAAAACATTTCCAAAAGGGGTGCCTTTAATTTGGATACAAACTTTTTATAGATATCAATTGGCAGACCGTCTGGCCCTGCAGCCTTTCCAGAATTCATACTCATTATTGCCTCTGAGATTTCGTCCAGAGTCAATTTAGCCCCCAGTCTCAAGGATTCCTCTTCTTCTATTCTGGGGATATTCATATTGTAAAGAAAAGAGAAAAAATTGGGGTCACCTGGGTTTAAGTCAGAACTGTATAACCTTTCATAATAGGCCTTGAAAGAGTCACTTATTGCAGCAGGGTCAGAGATCGTTTCCCCTTTATCATTTTTAAGTGCAGTGATTGATCTTTCCAATTGGAATTGTTTTATACGCCAAGCCAGAATTTTACCTGATTTCTCCCCTTGATCAAAAACGGACTGCTTAAGTTTTAATAAGTTAGCTGTAGCTTTTGAAGCTGAGATTTCATTATATTGGGTTCTTAATAACAGCAAACTTTGGTGCAGCTTGGGACAGGGGTTCTTAAAGTACATATCCTCAGTAGCTTTAATTTTTGATTCCAATAATTTCAGCTTTTGTCTGGCCTTCTTAGATTTTGAGCTTGTGAAGCGAATTATTTGGCCTCTAATGAAGGCTTTGAATGCTTCCCATCTAATACACGAAGATGTTTCAGAAGTATTGAGCTCAAAGTAATCAGTAATTTGTTTGTCAAGGTACGCCAGTAGGTCTTTGTCCTTTATCCATTTTTGCTGAAATTTCCATTTTGGGGGATCTCGTACTAGCCCTGGATCCAAATAGACCAGACTGGCTGGGGCATGGTCTGAGATAAGGACACTGCCATAATCACAACCGTTCACTTGATAGGACAGACTTGCTGAGATCAAAAAGTAGTCTATTCGTGAGTATGATTTATGTGTGCTAGAATAACATGAATATGTCGATACACCAGGATTCCTGTCTCTCCATATATCCATAATATTTAATTCCTTAGCAAACTGAAGAATGGTTTCCCTACTCTGGCTATGAGATTTGTCTAAATGTGATGATTTATCTATACTTGGGTTCAGAGTGCAATTGAAGTCTCCCGCTAAAATATATTGACCACTGAGTGCTGACAGCGTGCAGAACAGGTTATTAAAAAAAGATGGTTCATCCTTATTTGGGGCATAAATATTAACTAAAATCAGAGGTTCTGTATAGAGAGTACCCTGAACAATCAAATACCTTCCCATCCTATCTGCAATCACCTTACAAACATTAAAGGGGACGGACTTGTGTATTAGAGTCAAAACCCCTCTCGCTTGGGAGTTAAATGGTGCTGAAAATACCTCTCCCTGCCATCTCCGCTTAATCTTTAAGTCCTCTTTTCCAGTAAGATGAGTCTCTTGGAGAAAAATTATTTTGGAATGCATATCTTTTAACCTTCTCATCACTTGTTTAACTTTTTTAAGTTTTTGCAGCCCTCTACAGTTCCACGATGTCATCTTAATTTCTAAAACATTGGACATAGCTGCAATTTTCAGATGATCTTCTCATGCTAGTATATAGAAGTGTACCTTTAGACAACCAAAACAATGCAGACAACACAGATGCTTCTAACTGCATCAACCATTGAACACAACCCCTCTGACCTAAGGGCCAGTTTCCCCTTCTCCTTACTACACACTCCGGTAATGCTAATGACCAGTCCACAGTTATTGAGGAATGATCCAACATTATTGATATTGACTTATCCTGAACTTAAACACTCCCTCCATTGTTAGCTTTTACATACAAATAATAATTGCTTTGCCAGGAATTTATTGCTATCCCAAATATACTCATGTAAATAAATTAAATGTTAGGGGTCTACTGTGCTTTAACTCTATTTAAATGTAACTATAACTCAGAGAGTCCTCCTGGAAAACAAAAAGTAATCGATCCCCCCCCCCCCCAAAAAAAGAAAAAAAAAAAAAAGAAAAAAGAAAAAAAAAGGGGGGGGGGGTATACTCACAATGCAGGTAATCACCAGCGTCTTTAACCCCCGTACAAATTAACGGAGGCATGTACAGATGTTCAGTGTGAATATATTTCAATGATCAGTTCACAGTAGCCCCAGGAATTAGCTGCCAAGCAAAACGTTCAATTATTTTACCAACTTTATCCGTATCGCTATTCATCCCGCTCTGCTTGGATCCGCGTAACGAAAATCTCTGCGTCCTCCGGTTTGCCAAAAGTCAGTGTTTTATCCTTGTAGGTCACTAGGAGCCTGGCGGGGAGAAGCATCCCGTGTCTTATCCCCATGCCGCGGAGCTGTCGTCTCATGAGTCGAACTCTTTCTGCATCTTATGTATGCCGGCTGCCATGTCCGGGTAGAAACACACCGGTTTGTCCTCGTAGAGTATTTGCTTTTTGATTTTGGTCGCTTTCAGCACCATTGCCTTATCCCTATCGCTCAGGAATTTCATGATCAGTGTTCTTGGGGGGCCGTTTGGGTCGTTTCTCGGGCCGATTCGATGCGCCCTTTCCAGGAATGGCTTTGATTTCCGCAGAGAGATGTCCAGCGTCTCCGGGATCCAGGTTTCCAGAAATGCGCAAGCATCCGTTCCCTCCACCTTCTCCGGTAAATTCACCAGTCTCAGGTTAGCCCTCCTGGCCCTTGTTTCCAAGTCCATTACTTTGTCCTCCATATCTCTGGTTTTCTTTTCGAGACTCTGGACTTTTCTCTGAAGGCTATCGACCGTGTCCTCAGTGTCGGAAATGCGTGTCTCGACATTTACAATACGCTCCTTACACTCTCCGACCTCGTTTCTCACTCCCTCAATTGCAGCCATTATTCCGTCAAACCTGTTGGAGAAGTCGGTTTTCAAGTCTTTGATAGCTTCAAGAATCGGAGCGTGACTTGGTCCTTCCTCTTCAGCGCTAATTGACTCTTCCGACATGGCGCTAGCTTTAGCTTTTCCACTTTGTTTAGTTGGTCCGAAATCAATTTTAGGTTGTGAGGGTTTACCACGACCCCTGCCCGATTTACCTGGTGCAGACGACATAAAAGAGTCCTAAGCGCGGATACCGTTAGAGTTTAACTTCAAAAGTTGATATTACGTTAGGTGTCTTGGCAAAGATTCACGGAGGAGGGAAGTGTGCGTCTAGCTAACGCGCCGCCATTTTAGGAGTGTTTCTCTTGATTTCTTTAGTAAATGCATTCACCTGCACAGCTAAACGAACCCTGACAGCCAAGTGCTCATCTTAGCTAGCTAGGTCTCAGGACCGAGCTAAGGACGGTAGTTACGGATTAGCTTACAAACACGTTTAACTTACCGAAAAAGTGCAGCGGGGCCTCGGGTCCTTCTGTCGGGTAGTCCAGTTTACTGAAGAACACCTCAGGCTGTCAGGTTAAAACACTTGGTCGTGTTTTCGTAGCGTAAACGCTGGTCCTCCTCTCAGAGCCTACGCTCTATCTGCTATTCCCGAACAGAGATACGCAAGTTTCTCCGTGACTGCAGCTGCCAGTCAAAGCTGTAATGATGACGTTTCACCCCAATTTAACATCACCGCGGTAGGAATTAGAGTCAAACGTATGGGAGAGGAGACCCCTTGAACATCAATCAGCGCGATGAGAACTATTGAAAACAAAAGAAAGAATCTTTGGAAAAAATTATCTGAGGAGAATAAATTTATTTTAGTCTGACCCCAGTCCCATCCACTAACGTGGAGGAGGCGGGGTTTATGACCTATACTGCAGCCAGACACCAGGGGGCGATAGAGAAGTTTTGGCTTCATTTTTGGGGAGCTGTCGTGTCGTCCATGTTTTCTACAGTCATTGGTCCAAACGTTGTTTTTTTTTTCATACCGATGAAATGCCAGTTTGGCAGCGCGTAGCGAGGCTCCAAACGCTTACTGCTCCGACCTGGGTTACGCCATGTCGCAAGTTTTGTGAGGTGCTTTTGTGAAATTTAATGGATCGGATTGCATTTTTTATTTCTCCCTGATATCCAATCCAGTCATTTAGGTCAGGATACCGATACTGTATGTCGGATCAGTCAATCTCTAGTCAAAAATAAGCTCAAAGTTCTCAGCAGACGATTTGATATTGTTGGTGCCAATGACCTCATTGACCTCATTAGTAAAACTCTCTGGACCAAGCACTAGAACTTCAACAGTGCGTGAGGTACTAAGCCGGTTCTGTAATCTGTCAGTGACAATGGTACACTGATCTTTATCTAAGCATAGAAGAATTGCCAGTAATGCTGTGTTGCTGCTGTGATTCTGTTGAAGAGCACACTGAAATTGATCAAACGTTACTCTCCCCCAGACTACAGCTTTCATTAAGATTTAGGAGATAAATGGACGTTTGGAAATAGGCCTGTAATTGTGTAAGAGAGCGGGATCTGCAAAGGGGTCTTTGAGCAGAGCAATGATGGTGGCGGTTTGAAAGTAAACTGGCATGGCCTGATAATGCAGAGGAGCCACAGGGAGGTGACAGGTAGAACCTCATTAGGGAATTTTGTCCAGTGGGTAGCTGTGTTACTAAAAAAGACAACAAGATGAATTAATCAATCAAAACATGTAGCTTCGTTTTCACTGACGTTATGAAAGCACTCCAGCTATTAGCCAGTCTCACACTTCTTTCTTTATTGTGTCCCATCCTGTTTGGCAAATGCAGCGACACCCTGGAAGGCTGCGGTTGCATACAGGCCCAAAATAATATAAAGGGAAAAAAACAAACAAGAGAGTGAAGACAACAACATGGAGACAGCACAAGATGCACAACGAGATGCTGCACCAGTGCAAACCTGTGCTCTGGCAACAGCAGCTCACGCTGACGGTCTGTCGGCTGGCGTGGAGGACAAGCCTGACCGCTGACGACTCCAGAAAAGGGAAGAAGACGACAGCACCTGAAAAGTCACAGAGAGTTCAGCCCTCATAGTCAAAGTTGTCGTGTTAGATGCAGCACAATGTGATTTGACTCTGACATTTTGGATGGCTGCCAGGTGATGTTTCCTTTGGCCACTGGCCCTTGTTCCTCCTCCACTGCCACTGTGCTGCACGTCACCACTTTCAAGTACTGTGTTCTTTTGACAGGCTCGATGGGTGCCCGCTCGCTCCGGAGCGGTGACAGCGCTCTGATGCAGCAGTGAAAGGTGCACATGGGTGTTTCTGCGTTTCCCAGAACACTTTCTCATTGTTAGTGGTAAAGTGCACTTCACTCCACTTCCATCAGTCATCCCTGCTGACAGTGGAATGGAAGCAGCTGCCACCATGTTACGAATATATCTGCTGTAACAGTGACACCAATCCTCACGTTTTACATAACTGTTTCATAAGTTTTACTTTCCTTCTTTCTTTTCTTTTTCCTCTTTTGGTCGAGCCGTTTTCATTTCTTACTTCTGCGTGTTTGCACACGCAAAATAATTTTCCGTGATTTCCATTCACAAAGTTTACGAGAACAAAAGTGAATTATTAGTGAGAATTAGGATTCAGTTTGAATCTCAGTGTCAGCATCATGATGAGAGGTTGTGATGAAAAAGGCACTTTGCTCATGAACAACAGAAATATGATCGAATCATTTCATGAAACCACCACCAAACTGCCACCGCTGGCTTAGATACAGAGACTGAGGCTGCAACCAAGCCCTGGCTGCTGGCAGCCTGGCTGTCATGCGTGCAGTGCTGGCCATCATTCCCATCTGTAATGCAAGAAATTGCACACATTTTAAACAACACACAAACCGCAAACCGAAACTGTTTTCCCACAATTTCATTGTACATGTACAGTGAGAATAAAGGGCTATTTTATTTTATTCTAAAGGCAGTTTTGCTCAGCAATGTCAAATGAGCAGCTCCCATCCAAAAGTCATTGCCTGTGCTCCGGTCTCACGACCACCCATGGTCTTTACTTTGATCAAAAATGAACAAATGTTACAAAGACCTTATTGTTTTCTTGCTCCACTGAGACATGTGGCTGTGATCTGTTTAAAGTTATTGTGGGCTTAGAGAAACTGCAACTTCCATTATCTGCATTTATATAAAAAACGTTTGTAACCATCCCAGTGTGAAGGAGTACGGCACCCCAACAACAAACCAACACTAATGCCAATACCACTGTTACTGCTACTACTATTAATAATAATAGTACTGATGCTGAGGGAGCCGTTTATTTTTCATTATGTGCAGTTCAAGCATGCTTGGGTGCAAGGCAGGGTGATTTTCGCATTTGCACATTTGCATGCTAACATTGAGCCTGAGTGGGCCACTCCATTTCTTCTTGTGTAGGCAGTGGGGATAAAAGCATGAATAAAGAAGAAAGAACATCGCTACATGCCATTCGGTGTTGTGTCACAAACTGAGCAGAGAATAGCGCAGAGCCCTCCTCATTAAATTCTTGCAGCAGCGTTGGGTTTTTCACTTCGATGCTTGGGAGACACCGGCTTCCTCCTCAGAGAGGTAGAGACTTGGAGGCCTCTCAGATGAGCTCGTAGCCCAATTTGTCTTTGTTCCAGGGGGTGGTGGTTTAAACAGCGGCGCCCTCCTCTGTCTCCTAATCCCTAGTGACCGCATCCTCTATCTTATATGTCTGTCGTGCTTTGAGCTCCCTTTGTCTTCGGTGCTTTGTCCTATTTCAGCTGTCTTACTTGACTTCATGTTTTGTTTTTGTTTCTCAATCTCCGAGCCAATTCTCCCACTGATCCCATGTAAGGTAAGCAGGGGTGCTGCCAGGGGTTTGGGCTCCTGTGGGGAAAAAATGTCATTTTGGGCCCTACCACTTGAATACTGCAAACCATGCCAGCCCTAAAAATATACCACTCTGCAGACGAGGATCAATATTTTGCTCAGATAATGGAATCATGTGATTTTGTGCAAAGTTAATGAGCTATGTGCAAGCCATTTTTTACATTTTAATAATTTTAATGATAATACCTTACATCACATACTGATAAATTGATTGCACCTGATCACATGCTCTCAGAAATTAGGCAGTATCAGTTTTTTAGACCCTTCATTTCAGTCGAGTCTCAGAAACTTGGGTGTTATATTTGACAGTTCGATGTCTCTTGAGAAACACTAAACAACTTGTTGAACAGTTTTTATCATCTAAGAAACATTTCTAAACTCAGACTGGTGTCAAAGGCAGAACTTGAGATGATTCGTGCTTTTATCTCTTCTCGTTTGGATTATTGTAACGGTCTTTTTATGCGTCTCAACAAACCAGCTCTGGATCGCCTTCAGTCTGTACAGAATGCAGCGGCAAGACTTTTAACTGGTACAAACAAGAGGTCACACATTGCTCCAGTTTTGGCTTCTCTTCATTGGTTGCCTGTAAATTTTCGTCGTAACTTTTAGAGCTCTGCACGGTGAAGCTCCCCAGTATATCTCTGACCTGTTGAAACCTCATGCTTCATCACTTAGGTCTTCAGGTCAGAGGCTACTGGTGGTCCACGTACCAGGTTTAAAACACGTGGGGATCGAGCTTTTCACCGAGGCTGTGGGACGCTCTGCCGTTGTCTTTACGCTGCCTAGACTCTACTGACTCCTTTAAAAAGCAGCTGAAGACATTTTTATACAAACGGGCTTTTAATTAATTTAACTTGTATGTCTGATCTTATTGTGAAGCACTTTGTGGTTTTTATCTCTGAAATGTGCTATATAAATAAATTTTACTTACTTACTTAAAATACAGATTAACTTTTTGGATTGAAGTAAATTTAAATTCTCATCTGTATTAACTATTGACAAATAAAACGTAATAATCATTTGCATATGAACTACCACCCTTCCGATCAGTAGATGACCAGCTCTACCTCCTGAACTGCAGCCACCCCAGAGGAAATGTGATGAGTCACATGATTAATAGCAGGCCAACAACCCTCAGAAAGGACAAGCCCCACTAGGGTTTTAATACTTTGGACTCTTCACCAGTTTGTTTTAGAACTGAAGAAGCTTTTTGAAAAGTCTTCAAGAAACTGAAAGAAGTCCAGTCGCTTTGTTTCCAAAAGTCTTACAATCCTTAAAAGCTGTTAGAGCACAATAGTGTTCATCAGAGCAACCTTTCCTCTGAAGCATCATGATCATAGCAACCGTTGAATACCGGAGCAAAATTTGCATTCACGCGTGCAGTTTGGTCTTGTTATGCAATATTCCAAATAAAAAGCAAACAAACAAAATGCTACATTTTCGGAAATATCTGTGGGTGTTTTCTTGTTTATTTGTTTGTTTTTTGTGCTACTCACATGTGACTACAGATCCACAGCTTATTTAAGTTTGAGACCCCTGCTGTATTAAGGTACTGGACCACCTGTTCACCTACATGAACTGCTTGTTTGTTTGTAAAAGTTTCAGTTTTGCAATACTACTACTAACAGTTGACCATTAAATCTTTCAGGGAAGAAACTGACTTGTTGCAACAGTGGCATCCTATCACAGTATCACACTTAATCTAACAAGCCCATTCTTTTATATAAGTCTTTAGAATAGAATAGAATAGAATGCCTTTATTGTCACTATACAGTTGTACAATGAGGTACAGAGCATCTCCTACTCAGTGCAAACATGCTGGGGGGGGGGGGGGGGCACGGTTCTGCAGCGCTATATACATATGAATAGTATTAACAGAGTGAAAAGATATATATATATATATATCTCCATAGGTCCCTCATCCTATTCATGTAGCCCCTTCCGCCGGGGTTACTTGCATAGTAGCATTCCAACAACACCCTGTTTTCGTCTCTTGCCCACCGATGCCTTCTTGTTCCAGTAGCCCACTTTTCGTCAGGGTGCCCTGGTTCCTCAACACCTGACGCGGACCTTGTTGATGCGGGCGACGGCCGAGCCGGCATGCCTTCATATTTATCTGTCTCGCTCATGTCTGCGGTAGGCTTGCTTAGCATAGGGGGTCTAGCCTTAGGACCCTTACTGGATACAGACGCCCCAGGCAGGAATCGAACTTGCGATCCTCTGTTCCAAAGGCGTGTAGCCTAACCACTACGCTATCCAGCTGATAGACAAACAGAAGAAGATGGCCGTAGTGATCGATGTAGCGGTTCCGAATGACAGCAATATCAGGAAGAAGGAACACGAGAAGCTGGAGAAATACCAAGGGCTCAGAGAAGAGCTCGAGAGGATGTGGAGGGTGAAGGTAACGGTGGTCCCCGTGGTAATCGGAGCACTAGGTGCGGTGACTCCCAAGCTAGGCGAGTGGCTCCAGCAGATCCCGGGAACAACATCGGAGATCTCTGTCCAGAAGAGCGCAGTCCTGGGAACAGCTAAGATACTGCGCAGGACCCTCAAGCTCCCAGGCCTCTGGTAGAGGACCCGAGCTTGAAGGATAAACCGCCCGCAGGGGCGTGCTGGGTGTTTTTATATATATATATATATAAAATGCACAAATATATAAGCCGGTTTAAAAAAAAAGTAATATGTAATAAATAGTGTTGTGTATATACAGTTGGGTTATTGCACATAGAATTGGTATTGCACAGTGGTGGTCCACAGAGGAGGTGGGGAGAAAAGGAGAAGAAAAAAAAGAAGGCTGTGTTATCGGTGCATGTGTGAGTTCAGGGTGGTTGTGGCTTTGGGAAAGAAACTGTTTTTGAGTCTGTGGGTTTTTGTGCTGATGCACCTGTAGAGGCTGAACATGTTGAAGCCAGGGTGGGAGCTGTCCTTGATAATGTTTGCTGCTCTGCTGAGGCAGCGGGAGGAATAAATGTCCATCAGGGGGGAAGAGGGCAGCCGATGATCTTTTGTGCTGTCTTGACCACACTCTGAAGCCTCACTCTATCTGCTTTGGTGCAGCTGCCGTACCATACCGTGATGCAGTAGGTTAGCAGGCTCTCAATGGACGAGCGGTAGAAGGTCAGCAGCAGGTTGGAGTTCAGCTGAGGACTCTCAGGAAGTGCAGCCGCTGTTGGGCCTTCTTGACGACCGCTGAGATGTTGTCTGTCCAGGAGATGTCAGCAGAGATGAGGACACCAAGGAACCGGAAAGTGTGGACCCTCTCCACACGCTCCCCGTTGATGTAAAGGGGGGCCAAGTCGGTGGTGTGTCTCCTGAAGTCAACAATGAGCTCTTTGGTTTTCTTAGTGTTCAGTGCCAGGTTGTTTTCTGAACACCAGGCTGCCAGCTTCAGGACTTCCTCTCTGTAGGCTGCCTCGTCTCGTTTAAAGGCTGACTGCATGGCTAGGTGCTTTACTTTATATAGCAGTGGTAATGGACCTGAAGCGCATGAAGTCCAGGCGTAGTATGGCTCAATTCCTTTTGTTCATGTGATGTTGTAAATGATGTGAGTGCTGTGAGTTAGTCTAAAACATAAACCTATCCAAGTGCTTTTGTTGTCTAAAGTGAACTAAAGCATAGTGGTGACCTGTGTGTTAAAATGTGAGGATGTATTGCTTTCATGTGCAGAATCATCAGCTGGCGTTTATGCCATATTTGTGATTTTGGCAAAGTTGACAAAATGTCATATAATGACAAAAAACAACTGGCTTTTAAATGTCAAACTTCCTGAGTGGGATGCTCAAGGTGTTGGACTCTTTTGCCAGATGTTCAGCAGATGGGATTCACTAATTACCCCAGCCAGGGCAGGTAAGTTTCCACGCTAGCTGTCTCAGCCTCTGTTACTTTTTCTTCTGCTGTTTGTGTGAATGTAGCTTTTTGTCATTCTTTGTGGTTTATTAAAAAAAATCCTTTAGAATTTTTTGGGTTGCAACATTTCTCTGTGAAGTGGGAGTAAATGCACAGAGGGGGAGGAATTCAGTGCCGGATTGGGTGAAGCCTCACCCATTCCTCAGAGCTTGACAGGCACCAATGTTCCACATGAAACGCTTTTGGATTTATGCTGCAAGCTGCAGCCATTTCTCTTCCGTTAATCACCTCGGGGCTGTGCGCTCCTGCTCACCACGTCCCCAGGCCAATAGATGACCCGCAGGGGAAATCGAATGGAAGCCAGCCAAGCCTGACACTCTTAAAGCACTTTCTAGGATCCACGCTGAGATGGGGAGAATAGAACAGCAAAGTAATTTAGAGTGTGTGTACCCGAGGCCAGAGAACAGCTGTGCTGCTAATTCAGTATTTGCTATAATTTGTTCCTTATCTAAAAAAAAGTCTTTGATCCACGTTTGATCCAGAAAGTCATTAACACTTGGCTTCATTCCAAGCAAGTTATTGTAGCGCTATTTAAAAAAAATAATGACAAATACCAATCTGAAGGTTGCTAGAGGCTGCCTATAGGCTGATTTCACTTACATGCCTGCAGAACAACATCTGGCCCTGCTGCATTCATTTCGTCTGGTTTTAACTCTCCATCACGACCTTAACTCCTTTAAACCTAGATCTTGGTGAAGGGTCCAGTTTTGTGATTTTTGTGATGAATATGTAATAATATGTAATCAGTTGACTGATACATTGAAAACTAACTGATGGATACTGAAAAAAGAGGGACGGTCCCTCGTTTTCTCCCTGTCAAGCATTAGTATTCCACCGATTGTGTTTGCCCTAAGACAGAAAGTTGGTGCAGAGGAGTTTAAGTATCTGCACATCTGCATCAAAAACAGACTGAAGTGAAAAAGCAACACAGTAGCTGCATACAACAAGAGGATGATCTGACTCCATTTCTCCAGAACCTTTGATGTGTGCAATAAAATCATGACGATTTTCTACCATTTTGTTGTGGCAAGCACCTTTGTGCTTTCTGGTCTTCTTGGAGTTGATGACAATAAACAGATGAGGAGGCTGGTTCTGTGCCTGCCAGCAAACTGGACACATTTGCAGCTATGGTGGAGGGTGACACTGGGATAACATCTGTCCCAACCCCCATCTGGTCACATGGTCACATGGTCTTTTGGAGGTTTCCTCTTGTTAAAAGGGATTTTTCCTTCCTACTGTCACATAGTGCTTGCTCACAGGGGTCACATGATTGTTGCCGTTTTCTCTGTTTTCTCTTTATTATTGTAGTATCTCTACCTTACAATATACATTGCTGCTGTTGTGATTTGGTGCTGTATGAATACAATTGAACTGAATTGGGTAATCACCACCTTCTGCACCACATTCTCTAACAGACTGATTCAGCACAGTTGCAGAAGCAGCAAATATTTCATATCACACAGAATATGCAACCTTTTTTGGATTATGGTGATCTGCCTTTTATGAATGCACCTCCCCAGGACTTAAACAGGTTGAATGCTGTCTATCATTGTACTTTACATTTTTTTACTGGCTGTGGAAATCGTGTACGTTATTGTTCTCTGTATGCTGCCGCTAAATGACCATCCCTGTATATCTGCAGGCTTTCTGTTTTCTTACCCCATCCTAATTCAAGTGTGTAATCCTAGCTATGGTGGATGCTCTGGGACATGTTTCAGTCAGCTAAGCAAAATCATCAGCAGATTAAATTTAGACTGTATCCCATAACAGCTTCAGCTGGCCAGCATTTAGCATTTTTCTTTTTGCCCCTGTCCCGTTTGGTTCTTTTGCCATCAGAATTGTTGTCTAAAGGCAAAGAAAGATGCCCAACGGATTTACTTTACCAAATGGACCATCCCAGCCTTGACGTAATGGTCTATTTGATTCACCTTTACTTTTATTGTTTATTTTATTTTATTTTCATTTGCTAAACACGGGACAGACTTGACTGGGGAAAAGAAAAGGGAGAAAGAAAGAGGGAAAGAAAAACAGCGGGGAAGAGGAAGTGGAGGGAGCCACAGCCCCGTCCTCCAGGGCATGAAGCAGATATGGAGGAGAGCCAGTCTCCAGACATCCAGAGGCCAGCAGAGCACAAGAGACCAAGGAAGACCAATGGAGGGGCAACCGCGCCACTGTCCCAGAAAGAGCTGAGGAGAGTCCCAGATGAGGGCTCACTCAGCAGCTGTGGAGTAGAAGCCAGGGGGAGTTGCAGTGACGCGCCCGTGAGCTCTGCCAGCAGCCAGCTGTGCCAGAGTGACCGAGCCCCAGGCCGAGAGGCCGAGGGCACCCCACCCCCAAAGGGGCCTGAGCAAGCCCCAGGCTCCAGGCCCCGACAAGCAGCCACCAGGAGTGAGCTGGTGTGTACCTGGACGCCCATCCCCAGACACAAAGACCCACCAACGCACCGATGTCTGAGGGAGTCCGCCACCGGCAGGGAGAGTGGTGGGGGGAGATAGACCTCCATACCTTGAAGGGCCTGAGATGTCCGCAGAGAGGTGGCGTCTGATACCCAACCTGACATATAGACATAAACAAACAGGCACACACATCTGTGTGTGCCTGTTTGTTTTTGTCTATGAGAGTGGGAAACATCCATTCCCACCCTCATGCTCTCATATGCAATTATGGTGGAGACAGACATAAATAGACACTGTACACACGATCACACTCCCCAAGCGTATACCCCAGGTCTAGGTACCCTTGCCCCTGGAGGGGGAAACTGCACACAGACCCAGGTAGTGTTACCCTCTTCCCTGGGGTGGAGAGAAGCAGACCGCCCCGACTCGGCTGCAGTAGGGAGGCCCCACATTCCAGACCCCGATTGGACGGCCAACTCCTCCTCCTAGCCCCCCCGCCCCAAAAGGCAACAGAGAATGGGGGTGAGAGAAGACTCCAAACCTCCTTCCTCCCGCTCATATGTAGTGTTGATGCATGTGTGTTCAAAGGTGCGTTTAAAACCCAGGAGGGCATGGAGCCACCTGCCAGAGAGCAGCAGGTAAGCGCATGGTCCCTCCTGCTAGCCCTCAATGTCTACGTATATTTAAAATTGAGAGGTGGGCAACGACGCCAGGGGTGGGGTGTACACCCTGATGGTCTTTTGGAATCCGTGTAGCGTGCCCACCCCCAAGATCCTATATGTATGTGTAATGAGAGTGTGAGTAATGTGAATGTCTAAGTTGTGGGATAAAATTGAGGCAGAGGCAGCCAGAAGGGGAAGGGGGGGGGGGGGTAGCCTCCTCTGTACCCTGGTGACACACCCCTACCCCAAGGCCCTGCATGTGTGGGTGGTTGTGGTGGAGCGGGAAGAGGGAGGCAGCTGGAGATGAGGAGGGAGGGAAGGGAGGGGCAAGTGGCCCCTCTCTGTGGCCAGCTCCCCCGCTGACCCCAGTAGGCACCCCCATACTCCACGACCCGCCAGGGAAAGGGGGCCCAGGCCCATCCGGACTGGGGCCCAGTTCAGCAGCACCGCCCGGCCCCACAGAGCCCGGGACAGCCCACCCGACCCCACCACAGAGAAAACTGCACCCACCCCGTCATCCACTCATCTTCCAGACTACATGAGACAATAGACGCCCAGGCTGAGATCTTCCTCCATCTCTCCTGTATCTCCCCCAGCATTTAGCATCTTTGCATTTTCCCTCAGCACTAAAGCTGTACTTTCTCAGTCATCTGGTAACTTTTCCTTGGTACGCAGAGACTGTCTAAACTCGTTCTGGAATTCTGTGCACTATTTTCTTTGACGTGCACCATTTAGTCCTTAGCTCTGCATTCACTTAATTGATGTATGAAGTCATCCTACAGGCTACCCTTCAGTGCTGACGTGGTGGCCTGACACCACCATACTCTCTTTCAGACTGCACCTTTTGTATAAGTTGTAGTCCACCTGTGTGCACCCTTTTCCACTCTTTCATGTTCCTCCATCTTCCTGAAATACGTTTACTGCAGCCATTTCCATCCTTTTCCTAAAATCCACCTCTCCTTCCACATTACTCTCGTTAACATCATATCTACCCAGCGCCTCTTCATCCACCCTGTTCTCTTCACCTTCCTTCTCCTCTGACATCCAACCTGTGAGGCATATGCAGTGACAACAGGCAACATGCTCTATCGCAGTATGGAGATTTTGACTATACCTCCATACCGCGATAGAGCATATTGATGATGTCATCAAGCTGCGCCTGTTTTGGTCGAAAGCATGGCAGCGGCTGCAAGCATGGAGCTTACACCTGGGGAGGAGGAGGAGGTGCTCATAAAGAAGACCGGTGCGACCTCGGTCATATGGACCTGGTTTGGGTTTAAGCAGTCGGATGTTGAGCAGAAAAATATCATTTGCAGATTTTGCTGGGTAACAGTAATCGCGAAGAGAGGGAAGTAATTTGTTTTATCACCTCAAAACGAAGCACGTTTTGGAATATGAGGAAAGCCAAAAACTGCGGCTTCCACAAATGCCCAGTCAGTCAAGTGCAAAGAAAAAAGGTGGCCCCACACACCAGAAGACTGATATTTTCCAAGGCTTTTCCAAAGGCCTCCATATGAGAAAACCAGTCAGCGGTGGATTGATATCACAAATGCCATTACTGTGTACTTACCATGGTGCCATTTCTTACAGTGGAGAAAAAACGGCTTTAAGAATATGATCAAGACATTTGACCCACATTACGAGGTACCTGGCCACAAACATTTTAGCCGAACTGGAATGCCCAAAGTGTATGACCAAGTCTGCGAGCAAGTGAAGAAAGAAATCCTGACAATTTAGAATTTTGTGTTTACCTGATATTTTACTTGTATTTTTTTATTCAAAAAAATTTGTGCATTTGTCTCCATTTTTTTTTTTTTTTTTAAGAATTTTGTGTTGCATTGTTTGGAAAAAGATCTGTTACAGCTTAAAAATTTGAAAAGTTTTGTCATTTAAATTTTTTAAAAGAAAAGTTTTGCATAATAAATGTTTTTAAAATGGCATTCTATTATTTTTTGAAGTGTTTATTCTTCTGCAATGTATCTTGTATGTGAGTATGTTCAGTCATCCATCCATCCATCCATCCTCATCCGCTTTGTCCGGGGCCGGGTCGCGGGGGCAGCAGCCTAAGCAAAGTGTGTGCTCCTGGCCGCCACCCGGCACACAATGCACCCGACCCCTATGGCGCCTCCTGCGGGTGGTGGGCCTGCGGGAGGATGGGCCCATGTCTCCTCTTCGGGCTGTGCCCGGCTGGACCCCATGGACTAAGGCCCGGCCACCAGACGCTCGCCCTCGGGCACCCTCCCCGGGCCTGGCTCCAGGGCAGGGCCCCGGTAACCCTATCCCGGGCAGGGTAAACTGTTCCCTCGGTGTCCTTTTCATAAGGGTCTTATGAATCGCTCTTTGTCTGGTCCCTCACCCAGGGCCAATTTGCCATGGGAGACCCTACCAGGGGGCAAAAGCCCCCAGACAACATAGCCCCTGGGATCCCTGGGACACACAAACCCCTCCACCACGATAAGGTAGCGATTCAAGGAGGAGTATGTTCAGTCATTTTGACATATATGAATATGCATATTTTTGAATATATCACAATATATATCGTTACCGCACATGCTTGAAATTATACTGCAATATGGATTTTAGGCCATATCGCCCAGCCCTACGTCAACCTCCAGTGCTGATGGTTTGCTGCCTTTTCACTCTGTCTCCTGCACACACAATATGCAGTGGAACCCTGACGTACGAATACCCCATTTAACGAAAAATTCAAGTTACGAAGGCACTTAACGTCAATATTTCTGCCCGTGTTACGGCAAAATGCCCACGTAACGAAATCCGCTGGCTCTGATTGGCTGAGCCCAGAATGCCTACAATGCTCACAGTGCCTTCCGAATCATGTGACAACCCCCTTGGCTTTCGTACTTGCGCTTCGCTGTTCCACTTGAACGACATATTGTTGTTGCAGTTAGCAATTAGCCTATAGCCTATCGTTCACTCAAAAGGTGCGATGGGTGCTTCGACTTACGAAAATTTTCAACTTACGAAAGACCCTCGGGAATGAATTAATTTCGTAAGTTGGGGTTCCACTGTATATACTTTCCTTATCACCATCAAATCAGCCTGCTCTCCACACAGTCATAGTCCCTACAATTAAAGTCTCTATTCTCAACTCCACACATCTGCCTCTCCTTCTCTTTCACTGCCTCTTAACATGCCCCCCCCTTCCTTCTTTCTTTGTCTTTTGTCAACAGTAGCACAGGTCTCACTGACACCCTGTTGCCCAACAGCACTGGAAACAGTCATTGGAAACCTGGGCCCCAACCTTATTCTTCAGTTAAGTTAAATTTGATTACATTTATATAGTGCCAAATCAGGGTAAAGACCCTAAAATAATACAGGTAAACCCCAGCAAATAGACCCTTTGAGCAGTCACTTGGTGACAGCGGGAAGGAATAACTCCATTTTAACAGGAGGAAACCTCTGCACCTGTCCTGCCACGACCAGTTGGGGGTGAGGGGAGGACGAGAGGACAAAGACACAGTTTTAGAAGAAAATCAGAGATGAATAATAACTAATAGAAATACAAAAAATGATAATGAGCCATGAAGTGAGATTGTTAGTCATCACTAATAATCATAAAAGCAAGAAAAGAAAAGTTGAAAAAAATGACAAGTTGCTTTGTTGTGATTGGACAGTACAATGACATTTTGGTGCATCGCCTAACTGTGCTTATATAAATATACAATAAATAATTCTAGACAAAAACGAATGTACATAAAATTAGGGCTGCAGCTATAGAATATTTTAATAATTGAGTAATCTATCGATTATTTTATTGAGTAAATGAGTAATTGGATAAAAAAAACTTTTGTGTTATTAATAAGAAATAATAAATATTCAGAAGAGAAAAAACAATTTAAAAATTTCAATGCAACTAACTGCATACAACATCTGTCAAAACAATCCTTTGATTGTATTAATATTATTAATCACTATTATTAATCACGAAAATTAGTAATATCAAATTTAATTTTTGAAAGAAAAGATTTTCTTAAATGCATAAATACATAAAAAAAGTCTCAAGTATAGTCAAAGAAAATAAGATATATATAAAACATGTAGCTTCACTCTGACTTCTTGGAAGGCTTTCTGACATTAATAGGAGGCAAACGGAGTTCTGACAGTGTTTTATCCTTCGGGTAGATTTGGTGTGTGTTCATGTTTATGAGCTTTGTTCATGTGTGTCTGTGCAAATGATTGAGTTTGTGTCTGTAAGCCTTTAAAGGAGTATGTTGAGGCTGCAATGAAGAAGAGTGAGCATATTAGCATTGTGAAGTTTGCCCTGTGCTTTCTGTGCTGTTGAAAAAAGAAAGTGTAGATGTTAATTAATATTCATAAGAATTTAGTGTCCAACCTACCAACCCTCGGGTTAATGGCTCACAGTTTTATTGGCCCATGTACACGTTTTATTATCTTATGAAAAGTTTTTATTTTCATAGTCTTAAATATTAATGCAACTTAATTTACAAAATTCTACATTTCTTACAAGGAAGTAAAATCCCGGTAATAAATAAGGCCTTGTACACCCCATGCCCCCTTTAGACTCACCCCTGTCTGCTGCAGGTATTCCTTCCTTGTAAAATAAGATGGCAGCTGTCTGCCTTCAGAGAGCTGTATCATTTAAATGTGATATCAGACTAAGTTAACAGTTCATCAGTATATTTTAATACAACTTTTGGAGGTTATCGCAGATTTTTGCTGAGTAAAACAAACAGTGGTTTATGGAGCAGCTACAAAGTTTGTTTTTCTTCATGTCAGAGTTTGTTGATCAGGTGCTCTGATGATGGACTCGCGCCAGCTTTTTCACAGTAAAGGTTTTCATGGCTATTACATGTTTTCTTTCACTTCGTGGAGTGCGGACATACTCTGGTTTCACATTAAACTGTGCAAGCATTATATTCTCTGCTGCTTTTGTGTTCTCAGTGTTTTTGTTTTAACTGCGCCAAAACTCTTCCTCAGGTCCCAAACCTCAAACGAACACTGCGTTAATAAAATGGTCATTGTGGCTGCTCTACCAGGTGTAACAATAAAGGTTAACATACATGAAAAACAGGATTTATTTAGTTTAACGGAGTTCAAAGGTAGCAGGGAGTAAACTCGCTAGTTTCCATCTAAAGATGATATACCACGTTCTGGCAGAGGGATTTCTGAACTCCAGATCAGCTTCACATACCTATTCAAATCTTCCTAAGCATCAGAGACAACAGCCTTAATAATCACAGTGTAGTTTGGACCTGGGAGGCAGGTCTGTGGGTGAAGCATTGGCATTCACGTTTCCATGGTGACAGAGGCACCTAATGTGGTGTTTTTCTTTGGGGGGGGTTTGAGACAAGATGAAGAAACTATAAGTTTTCAAAATGTATTAAACGGTTGAGGGTTCAAGTTAAACATGGCGCCATGGACCTCCTCCGTCCAGGAGTCCAGATAATGAAAGGGTGCCACTTTCTAGTGAACAAAGTTTTCATAATGTCATACTAAGATGATATGATTGGTTAAAAGGTTCGGGAGGAGCCATGGTTTAAACTTAGCTTGCACTTGGTGTGGTTCCTGGCTCGTGACATGATTAAATGCACAGTGAGTGAAAAAAGGTGAGAAAAGAAACACTGAGCTTTTTCTTTGAATTAAATGAGATTAGGTTGCATAGGTAAACGTTTAGGTAACAGCACAATGTATCACTGTGTTATAGAATCTGTCGCAAATCCCTTATGTAGCCGGTGTATCAGAGAAACTCAGGAGAGTTTTCTCCAAGCATGACATCCCGGTGCATTTCAGACCCAGCAACACGCTCAGACACAAACTGGTTCACCCGAAAGACAAAACTCCAAAACACAGACTTAACAATGTGGTGTTTGCTGTACAGTGCAGCGAGGAATGCCCAGACCTCTACATTGGAGAGACCAAACAGCCACTTCACAAGCGCATGGCACAACACAGAAGAGCCACCTCCACAGGACAAGACTCAGCTGTCCATCTGCATCTTAAGGTCAAAGGTCACTCTTTCGAGGATGCCAATGTTCACATTTTGGACAGAGAGGACAGATGGTTTGAAAGAGGAGTGAAAGAAGCCATCTATGTCCACTGTGAGCGACCATCTTTGAACAGAGGCGGGGTTTACGACACCAACTCTCTGCCATCTATAATCCAGTTTTGAGATCCCTTCTCAGACGCCTTAACGCCCACTCACATCCTGGGCCATCTGACCTCAGGAATTCGCATGATAGGGTGAGGCCAGGTTTCACAATGAACACACCCGAAACTCTGGCTGACTGGGACCCACACCCAGTTTCACACCTTGGCTCAGGTGATTAGAGGATCATCAGGGGTCCTTTTGTCCCTCTGTGGGGGGAAACTCCCACTAGGTTTATATCTGGGACTCTCCACCATTTGACCTTAGAACTGAAGAAGCTTCTCGGATGAGAGGTGAAACGTCTTCAAGCAACTTAAAGAAGTCCAGACGCTTTTCTTTGCAAGCTCCTTTGACTACGATGACCTGGATGACTGAGAACCTTCACAGACATATTGCTCCCAGGGCTATTAGAGAAACTCATTCACATTAAAAGCACAGACTTTTTTTCCTCGTTCTCGGGCTCTTCGCAGTCACACGGTCCTTGCAGGAAGCCCTCTTTTCTCACTCCTCTTCATTTTGTGTGATTTTTCAGCGGGTGAGTGCATGTTGTCTCATGTAGAGATTTTTCTTACAGCCCGCGGTAACTCTGCCTGAGTCACATATTGAATCTGTTATTTGAAGTTTACCTGTTATGATATGTGTGTTGGTGTTTCATTGGTGTTTCAAAATTTACCAGTCAGTCAACCTAAACTTGAGATAAGCAAATGAGCAAAATCTAGCTAAATATCTCAAACACCAACAACTGTAACAGAGTCCTGTCATAGCTGTCAGCCAATCAAAGAGGGGTTTGCACTGTTGAAAGGGTATAGTAGTGTATATGATATTTGCATATTGTAGTGATGAAATTCCTCCTATTGCTTCATTGTCATGTCTCAATAAATCTTTTAAATTGATACCAATTGTGATAAAAGAAGAAGAATCCTTTACATACAAACAGCAATAACAGTAGTGTGTCAGCTGGCTGTCTCTGTTGCTGGTTGAATATTCATATTAATACAAGGACACACCACGTGCACTTCCTGCTGAGTCTCTTTAGGTGGATCCAGTCTTATTCCCAGAGTAAAACATGTATGGTTATAGCATTTATCTGTACTGCACCGTGGGACACTTTTCTGAGGATGGTGGTCAGAAAGCTCGAAGTGGCCTGAAGAACGCAAAGATGCATCCTCACATGCTGTCAGTTGACAAAATCTGGTTCACACTTCCTCCCTCTCTCCCTGTAGCGTGAGAGGAACTCGCTGGCTTCCAGAACATATTGATCCCAAAATAACATCAAAGAGGTCGGCTTAAGATGTGCTAGGAGGAGAAGGCAAGGGCTGGAACAGCAGAGAGATGAGGGGGACACATGATCCAGTTACAGGGAGAATAGCACCAGCAGTGGGGAGCCAGATTTATATTTGATCTTATTAGTATTTAAATTCTGATTTAGTTCTTTGATCAGTGCTAAAGGATTAGAAAGGTTTTCTACTGCGACATGTAGGGATGGGTATTGATAAGAATTTTACGATTCCAATTCCATTTTCGATTCTGTTTAATGATTCGATTCTTTATCGATTCTTTATCGATTCTCTTATCGAGAACACTAAGGTCGATTAGCTTAGAACTTTGTTTTATATCTTCTCTTTGAACAAGATAGAAATTTAGGAGTAACATGGCCTTACAAATCTTAAGATCTTAAGAGATCCATCCTACAGCCGTAGGATGGATCTCTTAAGATCTTAAGATTTGTAATAGGGTGTCACAGGGTCCCCAGAAAAAAAAATTGTAAATGTAAAATAATAAAATAAATATTCTTCTGTAGCAATAACAAAGTATAACATATGGAGCCCCGCAGGGGACATGGGAGAAAAAAAAATTAAGACGGACTTTTGCGAGATCTCGCAAAACAAACTCGGAAAGGTTTTAGCCGCATTCTTCAGAGGCCGCCAGCTCCAAGCCGACCGGGAGGTCGAGGCACGATGTGCCGGGAAAGCGGTGTTCCTCCCGGCTGTAGTAGGTCTCGACCTCCCGTTAGCTTCGAGATGGCGGGTGTCAGATCTCCGAAAACGTCGGAGCACTTTTGCAAATATGTGATGTCTTGTAAACCGAGCAGGTATCTGACGTTTACACAACTACATTCACAAAATATCTTCAAAGTGTATTTTGTGACCCAGAAAGAGTAATATCACAACTAAGTAGCTGCCGCCATTGTTGGAATTCAACTTTTGTGAGATCCCGCAAAAGTTTTGCGAGATCCCGAGTTTGTTTTGCGAGATCTCGCAAAAGTCAGTCTTAATTTTTTTTTCTCCCATGTACCCTGCGGGGCTCCGTAATAACATAAATTATTCTGTAGCAATTACACAAGAATATCCAGTAATGTCCCTGCCTACAATTAAACACATTCACTTACTGAAAATCATCTGCTGTGGCAAATGGATTCAAGCCTTTGACCACAAACTGAGTCTCTGCTCGGTGACATTCGTCTATCCTGGCCTGAAAGGAGACGCTACCGGTAGACTGCAGCGAGAACTGCCAGCATCTGAGCCAGACTCTGTCTGTCTCTCTCATCATCTCATCATCTCAAAGACGAATGTGATAGACAGAATGAATGAAGAAAATAATCAAGAATACACAGTGTAAAGTGGCTGCCTGGGACCCTCAATGGTAGGTGGAGGTCTGGGTATGACTTGGACCCTGCGTCATTCTGTCAGCGATTGCTTCTCGTGGGGCTTTGCTTGCTGGGAACATGTAAAATTGCTCCTGACAAACATATACTTCAACCTACAAGACGCCCAGTACTAGTGAACATGTATGAAATCACACTGAGTTCATCTCCAAAGGTTGATTCTGTTCATCTGGACGTAGTGTTTTCAGTGGGAGAAACGTTTCGTCACTCATCCAAGTGACTTCTTCAGTCACAGCTGACTGCAGGTTTCCCCAATCTTATAAACAGTACATTTGCATAATGATTGAAACCAGCCCACTTCAGTGGGCTGAAAACGATACGTCCAGATCAACAGAATCAACCTTTAGAGATTTTCTTACCTGGATGACTGAGCATGCATCAAGACACACTGAGTTCAATTCAGTTTCATTTGTATCGTGCCAAATAAGGTAAAGACCCTACAATAACACACAAAAAAACAGAAAACTGCAACA
This sequence comes from Copadichromis virginalis, assembly GCF_057382275.1. Classification (NCBI taxonomy): domain Eukaryota; kingdom Metazoa; phylum Chordata; class Actinopteri; order Cichliformes; family Cichlidae; genus Copadichromis; species Copadichromis virginalis. Next base: position 2,463,659 of record NC_140622.1, read on the forward strand.
GATGCAATCAGATGAGCCCTATGAGCAGGTGCTTGGTGACAGTGGGAAGGAAAAACTCCCTTTTAACAGGAAGAAACCTCCAGCAGCAGTTTCAGCAGCATTATTTGTATGCTGGTGAGGACAGAGGCCAGGTCTTGGGGATTTCCCTGCTGGAATTCACTTCATACCCTCAGCCAAACTTGCTAGACCTCGTATGTCAAGAGCTCGAAACATTTGATATGTAAAGATCTGACAGTTCCTTGAGCAGAATTTCAAATGTTGTTTATGTACTAGCCCTTTTGCCATCCTGAGTGCTAATTGCTTTAGTGTTTTTGTCCCACACCTCCCAGAGATCATTAGTCAATCAAAAAGTCAGACTAGTATTAATGTTCGTTCGTTCGTTTGTTTTTAATTAGTTGGTTAATTTAGTGTTTGACTCCTGCAGAGCTCTTCTGTGCACATCATGGATCACAGGTGTGGCAGCGGCCTGTATCAGGGTTCAAGGTTTCCGTGGGCTGGATCCTGAAAAGTAAGACATAATTTGACTCACATTGAATTTTGGGGTCTGATGCACGGTGTACATTTTAGGATATCCTCAGGTCTCTGGAAAAAAGCTGTCAGGTCTCAGACAGAAAGTCGTCTTAGGTATCAGGTGTGAGGTATCAGGTGTCAGGTCTCAAAAGTCAGGTCTCAGGTGTCAGAACACAAGCTATCAGACAGAGAGAAGCCTCCTTCACGTGGCGCTGTTGTCAGGTCCCAGCCAATGACTGTAGCAAGAATGGACGTCGCAACAGCGACAGTAGTTCTCACTATGCTGCTTTATGTTCAAGGGGTCTCCTTTCTCATAAGTTTGATTGTAATTACTACAAATTTGCTGTGAAATTGGGGTGTGACGTCATCATAACAGTTTTGACTGGCAGCTGCAGTCATTCAGAAACTCTGTTCGGGAATGGCAGATAGACGTTACAAAACCATGGCCAACTGTTTTAACCTGACAGCCTGAGGTGTTCTTCAGTATACTGGACTACCCGACAGAAGGACCCGAGGCCCTGCCGCACTTTTTCGGTAAGTTAAACGTGTTTGTAAGCTAATCTGTAACTACTGTCCTTAGCTCGGTCCTGAGACCTAGCCAGCTAACATGAGCACTCGGATCTCAGGGAAAAATTGTTTTGTAAAGTCTGTTTAGCTAATCGTGCAGGTGAATGAATTTAGCCTGATTAAAGAAAAGCACCGGGCTGCTCAGTCACTAACTACCATTACTGTACTTTTATTATGAGTATTATACTGTAAGAGCAACAGGCTTCAGCTCCTGTGCAGAGCTGATCATTAAATATTAAGCATGTTTTCAGTCTCTTGCCACATCTGTAAAGACAGTAACACCACATTTTAAAAAAAGAAGCTTGCACTTAAGTAACCTCTCATTTATCATTAACTATGGATTAAAATAGCAAAGCCTAATATTTATGCACTGAAACCAAATACTGCCTTTTGTCAGCTTTAAATTTACGTTAAATTCTTTTCACTGATGACTTTCTTAGCACTTACTTTTTTTTCTTACTAAGTTTGTTTCCAATATTCAGGTTAAAGAAAACAGTCTGGGTAATTCTTAATGAAGTATTGTTCACAGTCAAATGTATAGTACTCAGTACAGCTTACATCCTTTGAAAGAAATCATTTGAAGCATTAATGATTGTTGTATGCAGAACTGTAGAACTGAAAAAATGTAAGAATAGAACTTCAGATCCTGAGTGTGAGGACAGAGAAGGATCAGCTTTATTTCAATTTTGAGGGATAAACTTTATATTTTAGGTTGTGACGATTCTGTTCTCGTTGTGATTACAGGAGCTGCCCTCAGATTCAGACCTCAGCACCACCCAGTGACAGCAGACAGATCATCCAACATGTTCACATGTTAACTGCAAAATTAACAGATGAAAACAGTACAAAGCTTCAAGTACCACATGTGCTGTAGCGAAAGCTGCAGCTGTTTTTATTGATACATTTAAAGACAAAAAGTCAAAAGGATTGATCACCCCTGTAACTCTTTCACTATATATCAGCATTAACAGGACTGCTGCTGATCTCAGACCTGCACAGCTTCTGTTTTAAACACTGAATGTACTCAGCTGCATGAAGAGCACATGATATGTTCTCTGACTCAATTAAATAAAACCTGATGAAAGTCAAAGGTCGTCACTTGTATGTTGAACTAAAAACTTCTGATCTGGAATTCTTTCACAGTTTTCTGCCAATAGTGTGTTATTTACCATAAAGTAATTCAGAGTCAATCATACCAGAGTAACCAGAGAGGATCATATTAAATATATAACTTTCTACAGGACTGAATATAATATCTTTATGTAAAAATCCAGAGCCTCTGAGGATTATCTGAGTATTTATAACATTGCTGGGTTTATCCATCTCCTGGGTCAGGCCTACGAAGGAGTGCTTAAGATTTTCCTGTGAGGGAGCTGCTGGTGAACATCATGAGTCCTGCTTGATCAATGCGATGAGCTTCAATCTTCCTGGTGTTAAATGATGGCTGTCTCAGTCGGTAAACAGAACATCTGGCACAGGACAGCTGTGATGAAAGAAAGGGAAGAAGTTTCTCCAAATCGCTGGACCCAGGAAATCCGGCTTGGTCCTGAGGGTCTCCCTCACTAGTTTCTCACCAGGGTGAATGAAGCTGTTGATAATAATGTGGAATCTATTATTAAATGAAAAGAACAAATTTTTTCATAGTAGTGTAACAAATGACACTACTATGAAACCTTCTGCTGCTGTCTTTATTTAAAGTTTCCATGTTAGCAGGCTGTGGAGTGCTCTGTCAGTGTAATTGATCTAAAAGTGTTTAAATCTTCAGTGTTATGTTAAAATCTCAAAGGACAGCATTACATTTTTGATATTAACAGTAACTCTGGGCCTCTGTGGATTGGGCAGCTGATCTACCTGAGACCTGATTTTTTTTCTGAGACCTCACGGCTTTTTTCCTGAAACCTGAGGTTGTCCTAAAATGTACACCATACTGATGGCAATGCCAGTTTTAGGAAGAAAAAAATGCCAACATCAATAGTGATTCTCAGCCACTCTTTTTATATAATGTAACGATAATGTTTGTTATGAAAAGAGAAACAGTTAGAGCCACTGGTTCTAAACTTTTAAACATATGTTGTTCATGAGACTAAAGTCATCTCACTTTGGTAATGTAAATATAATATGGCCAATATTATATTAATCATTATTAGTTATTACAGCAGTGAGTGAACTCTGTGTCAAACACTGAGCTTCAGTAAAGATTCACGTTGCAGTTATTTATATTTCCTGTCACCTTAAATCTTCACTCAAGTATCTGTGACAGTGTATATACAGATGTGTTATATATAAGAGACAAATGTTGTTCCTTCAGTATGTTGTAAATTTGGCTCAATGCTTACATATATGTGTAAAAGCAAATGTACGAGCTGTGATAACTGTGTCTGATAGAATGAAGAGTAGACTGATATATGAAATATTCCTTTATTGGGTGAGAAAATCAGACCATGTCATAACTTTGTCTTTTTTCCTATTTCCGTTGTGTTGTGTGTGCTTTTGCAGAGTTTTTCTTTTTGCAGCATTTTTCTTTTTGCAAGTGTTTTCTGAAGTTGCAGTCCGTTTGGCCTCTCAGGGCCACCGTAGACACAACTACAACACGGGAAAAGACCCAGGGAAACCGAGTTAAAGATTAAAACTTTGAAAACCATAAATTTCACACCCGAGCCTCAACTCTCGTTGGCTGGTACCAAATGACTCACGGTCTGGTACTGGTCCGTGGCCCGGGGGTTGGAGACCACTGATCTATATTCACATATAATCAGTTATTTGACTGTTAGCCCCTCACCTAACCTCTAATGTGTGTAGATACTGACTTAAAATTTAAATGAACCAAATCAGTAGGTTCAGGTAAAAATAAAATCAACCCAATCAACAAACTGTGACCCAGGAAGATATACATGGAGTGGAAATGATAATACATTTAAAAATGATGTAATATGTAACCCGTTTGTAAGTTACGCCTGTCAATGTGTTGTGTTCTGGCATGTAAGTAAGAGGCAGGAGACAGCACTGGGTCTATGGGCTCTTTACTGCAGATCTGCAACACAGAATTAAAGTCCGTGATCTGTGAGTGTCGCGCACCTGCTAGGACACCTCTCCTGCGGCCATGCTGAAAGGAGCTGTGCCTTGCAGCTTTAACGCCACAATAATATAATAAATCAAATACAACGAATTATTACTTCATGCATGTTGTCTTACTCCAAGCTGTATAGGCTTGAAAGCCTACTACCAATTAAGCATATTAGGTGATGTGCAACTCTGTAATGAGAAGGGGTGTGGTCTAATGACATCAACACCCTATATCAGGTGTGCATAATTATTAGGCAACGTCCTTTCCTTTGGCAAAATGGGTCAAAAGAAGGACTTGACAGGCTCAGAAAAGTCACAAATAGTGAGATATCTTGCAGAGGGATGCAGCAGTCTCAAAATTGCAAAGCTTCTGAAGCGTGATCATCGAACAATCAAGCGTTTCATTCAAAATAGTCAACAGGGTCGCAAGAAGCGTGTGGAAAACCCAAGGCGCAAAATAACTGCCCATGAACTGAGAAAAGTCAAGCGTGCAGCTGCCAAGATGCCACTTGCCACCAGTTTGGCCATATTTCAGAGCTGCAACATCACTGGAGTGCCCAAAAGCACAAGGTGTGCAATACTCAGTGACATGGCCAAGGTAAGAAAGGCTGAAAGACCACCACCACTGAACAAGACACACAAGCTGAAACGTCAAGACTGGGCCAAGAAATATCTCAAGACTGGTTTTTCTAAGGTTTTATGGACTGATGAAATGAGAGTGAGTCTTGATGGGCCAGATGGATGGGCCCGTGGCTGATTGGTAAAGGGCAGAGAGCTCCAGTCCCACTCAGACGCCAGCAAGGTGGAGGTGGAGTACTGGTTTGGGCTGGTATCATCAAAGATGAGCTTGTGGGGCCTTTTCGGGTTGAGGATGGAGTCAAGCTCAACTCCCAGTCCTACTGCCAGTTTCTGGAAGACACCTTCTTCAAGCAGTGGTCAAGAAGTCTGCATCCTTCAAGAAAAACATGATTTTCATGCAGGACAATGCTCCATCACACGCGTCCAAGTACTCCACAGCGTGGCTGGCAAGAAAGGGTATAAAAGAAGAAAAACTAATGACATGGCCTCCTTGTTCACCTGATCTGAACCCCATTGAGAACCTGTGGTCCATCATCAAATGTGAGATTTACAAGGAGGGAAAACAGTACACCTCTCTGAACAGTGTCTGGGAGGCTGTGGTTGCTGCTGCACGCAATGTTGATGGTGAACAGATCAAAACACTGACAGGATCCATGGATGGCAGGCTTTTGAGTGTCCTTGCAAAGAAAGGTGGCTATATTGGTCGCTGATTTGTTTTTGTTTTGTTTTTGAATGTCAGAAATGTATATTTGTGAATGTGGAGATGTTATATTGGTTTCACTGGTAAAAATAAATAATTGAAATGGGTATATATTTGTTTTTTGTTAAGTTGCCTAATAATTATGCACAGTAATAGTCACCTGCACACACAGATATCCCCCTAAAATAGCTCAAACTAAAAACAAACTAAAAACTACTTCCAAAAACATTCAGCTTTGATATTAATGAGTTTTTTGGGTTCATTGAGACCATGGTTGTTGTTCAATAATAAAATTATTCCTCAAAAATACAACTTGCCAAATAATTCTGCACTCCCTGTACATAAAATGTAATCTTGTGTTCCATGCGACATGTCCTTTCTTACAAAAGACAAATTACTGAGAAGCATAGATCTGAAGAATTTGCAACACAAATTTGTTTTCTTTTCTTTTCGTTGAAGTGCTTTGAGTGTTTGGATGGAGTAGAAAAGCCTATTTACCATGACTGGTTTTGCACCTACACACAGTTTTTAAAGGTGCAGGTATGGCCTTTTGATTGTTGCATTCTTTTTCTTTTGCTACCTCTTTCCATCCTCCGGATACTTCCTTTGGTTTTAAAAGAACTGAAATGATTTCCAGCTGATTCCTTTTGGCGAGGCTAAGATATACAATACTATACAAAAGTCTTGAGCCAACCTCTTTTAATCACCCCGCTCTACTCTTCCAAGGAGCCATTGGTTAATTGGAAGCAAAACAAGTAGTCTTGAGCAGTAGTTCTTAAGGCCTTCTGAAAATTGTTTGCTTTTTCTCACTGTCACTGTCAGAGGAATATTATTCTCTTTGTTAAGCCACTTATCACTGACCAATTAATTATTCAAGCATGAAAATCACCATACTCAAGAGATTCACCGCCGTTGTGTCTATACCTAACAAAGAACCAATTTTAAACTGTAAAAAAACATTACTAACAACCTGTCAAAAAACATAATCTGTTTCTTTAGTTTCTTTTGTTTTTTTTTAAATGATAGTGATCCCAAACGTACTACCAATAAAATCACCTGGATAGAAAACCATACCATAGAACACAATCCGTCCATCATAGTCTATATGAATGAATGAATAGACCGTTGCCCAGAGCGTTAGAAGCACTGGGACAGTTGCCTGCTTCTTCCGGCTATCAATGGAGGCCGAGCCTGAAATTAAACCTTCAGTTTATCAATTAGCAGATCATCACTATTTTATATTAGGGCTGGGTATCGTCACTGATTTCTAAAATCGATTCAATTCTGATTCACAAGGTCCCGCATCAATTCAATTCGATTCGATTTTGCCTCCGACAATCAGAAATATTATAATTCTCATAATTTATCAGTACTGACACTTGTGAGACTTCATCAGAGGTGTGAGCCTCACAGCAGATGCCTTTGTGTCAAAGTACAGAAAAACATGACGGAGATTTTCCTGTCCTGGCCTTTTATAGCAGGTAACCTTAAAAATATTCTGCAGTAGAACAAAAACTGAAGAAAACCATGAATCAACATCTGAACATTACCTGATGCTGCTGAAATGAAGCAGAGCAAAGTTACAGAGGTTTGATTACAGACACAGCTAAGAGTTTAGCAATTTGGCATAATTTGTTTCTATTTCTTCGATATTGAACAGCAGAAATAAGGGTTGTGTTGGAAGTCAGTTTTGGAAAAAAAAAATAGTGGCCGACAGCACTGTAATAAACGGTAGACTGGTGTTTAATAAGCGAGCAAATAATGCCAAAAACTGAGATTTGAGATGGGAAACTGTTCTCTGAGTACACTGAGAGAGTGCTGTGCAGGAATTGTGATTTTATCGTGGTGGAAACATGAAGATGTTTGAGTAACATCAAGCGTAGTTTTGATCTGCTTTTGTTGCTGGTTCAGTCAATTTTGGTTGGAGAGTGACGAAACCTGCAGCTTCAGAATCTGTGAGCTGTCGGCTTTCAGCCCCGACGGTGGGTGAGAAAGCCGACATCTCACAGATTCTGATGCGTTGGGTCCACGCTCTGTGTTTACGTCTTTGTGTGGAATCGGTTTACCTGCTCTCATTTACTGTTTTAGCTGTTTGGTGGTTGTTTAAATAGTTTTGTGAGGTTTAAGCTGAGATTCTGGAGATTTTGGCAAAGTACATTTATATTTAAAAATCGATTCAGGATTTAATGAATTAATATTACCTTATTAAAACTAAAATTGATTTTAAAATCGATAATGGAAACCCACCCCGAGTTTATATTATTGACTTCCATGGCTCAGATCAGAAAAATCAGGGCTTCAGGTAGTGGGATTCTACTACAATGAAACCGAGAGGACTTAATCGCTGGTCTTGATCACATATAATAATAATAATAATAATACATTTTATTTGAAAGCGCCTTTCAAAACACTCAAGGTCACTGTACAGAGTAGAATAAAAGCAACATAAATGCAAGCAGTTTACGGAATCATAAAAGCACAAGACATAAACAAATATGAGGGGAAGCAAAGAAGGTAGACATGCCTTAACCAAAACTGAAGGAATGGGGTCTAGCTGACAAGTAGAAGGTTTTGACTTACAGATGAAATCTGAAATATCAGTAACCGAGGGGAGCTGGAAAGCAGAAAAACAGTGTGATGGGAGATGAATTACACAGGAAGAGCTAAATGGAACCTCGGAAACCAGGTCATGGTGTATTTTGTGAATTTTCTCAATGAAAAATAACATTAAAGAATCACAAAAGGAGGACGAGTAAAGATGAGCAGGTAAAAAATCTGGTGACCTGAAAGAAGAGTTGAACAGTGAAAACAGTATCTTGGTTGAATCATCTTTTGAACAGATAATGGTGGAGTAGTAGGCAGATTTTGTTTGATTAATACACTCCTTGTAATACATAATATGATTATTAAACATTTCCTTGTGGATATTCAGACCAGTTTTCTTATAAAGGCGTTCAAGTCGTCGGTCTTTTGCTTTCAGGAGCCTGAGTTCAGCTGTAAACCAGGGTGCTGACTAGGGATGGGTATCGAAACCCGGTTCTTGTTGAGAACCGGTTCCCACTGTTTCAATTCCTTGGAATCGTTTGCCATTTTTGCAAACGATTCCCTTATCGATTCCAGTCGCCCCGAATGACGTCACCACGTTGCGGAGCGTCATTTACCTGGCAGGAAACACGGCGCCAGCGGCTCAAATGCTCAAAAGTTTGGTTATACTTTACGAGAACGGATGACAACAGGGCAACTTGCAATACTTGCAAAGTAGATATTTCATTTAAGGGAGGAAACACTACGAATATGCAAAAGCATTTGCTCACAAAACACGCGATGACCTTGAATGAATGTCGTGTTTTTAATTCGCTCCGGACTCGTGAATCTCAACCGAGCAGCAGCGGTAACGTTTGCACGTCCTCTCCCGTTAATGCGGCAGGTAAATAATCAACTAACAGTGCATATTATGTTAGCGCGATCTGCCTCATTACAAACCTGCCATTACTGTGCATTTAGGTGACCATGACGAGAGAGACAGACAGAGTCTGGCTCAGATGCTGGCAGTTCTCACTGCAGTCTACCGGTAGCGTCTCCTTTCAGGCCAGGATAGACGAATGTCACCGAGCAGGGACTGAGTTTGTGGTCAAAGGCTTGCACCCATTTGCCACAGCAGATGCCCCCGATTTCACTTTGGTAAGTGAATGTGTTTAATTGTAGGCAGGGACATTACTGGATATTCTTGTGTAATTGCTACAGAATAATTTATGTTACACTTTGTTATTGCTACAGGAGAATATTTATTTTATTATTTTACATTTACATTTTTTTTCCTGGGGACCCTGTGACACCCCATTGAAGAGCCGTAGGCTGGATCTCTTAAGATCTCACTGTTGGGTTTGTAAGGCCATGTTACTCCTAAATTTCTATCTTGTTCAAAGAAAAGATAAAAAACAAAGTTCTAAGCTAATCGACCTTAGTGTTCTCCTTTTTTAAAAATAAGAATCGATAAGAGAATCGATAAAGAATCGAATCGTTAAACAGAATCGAAAATGGAATCGGAATCGTTAAAATCTTATCAATACCCATCCCTAGTGCTGACTGAAAGAATGATACAGGTTTGGTTTTGAGTGGGGCAACAGAGTTTAGACTACTGTTGAGACTAGAGTTATAATAGGAAACTAAGTCCTCTTGAGTGAGCAGGTTATGAAAATGCAAATGACTACAGAAAGCAAAAGAAAGAGTATCAGGATTGATTTTCTTAATATTCCGAAAAGAAATGGTACGAAGGTTCTTGGTTATAGAAAAGGTCATTTTGAGATTGAAAGAAAGAAGCAAGTGGTCAGAAATTAGCAGTTCATCAGCTTTGCAGTTAAAAGGAGTAAGTCCAGAGCAACAAACTAGGTCCAAAGTATGGCCCTTAGTATGAGTAGGAAAGTTTATGTGTTGTTTAAAGCCAATACTATCGAGGTAGGATGAGAAATCTTTGGTGAGTGGATGATCACTGTTATCCATATGAATATTAAAGTCTCCCAGGAGTATTATATTAGGGAAACAGTAGTTATGTGAGTCAGGAGATCAACAAAGTCACTTATGAAGACAGAATTAGACTTTGGGGGGCGGTAAATAAGAGCTATGACAGTTGGAACAGGTCCTGAGAGTTGACAGACAATGGATTCAAAGGAACTGTAGACAGGTACAGACAACGGCGTGACTTTCCAGTTCTTGCGATAGATTACCGCGAGACCTCCACCACGGCCGGACTTACGAGGTTGGCAGGTGTAAACAAACCCCGGGGGGTGGAGTCGTTGAGCGGCGAAAAGTCATTGGGCTGTTGCCATGTCTCGGTCAAACAGAAAAAGTCAAACTTACGGTCTGTGAGTAGATCCCGAATTAGATGACCCTTGCTCGTAAGCGAGCGGATGTTAAGGCAAGGCAAGGCAAGTTTATTTGTATAGCACAATTCAACAACAAGGTGATTCAAAGTGCTTTACAGAGACATTAGAAACAAAAACAAATAAAAAGCATGATTTAAAATTGATTAAAACAAGCAAACAAACAAACTAATTAACAAACAAACAAAACAGTATATAAAATCAAAACAGATAAAATCAGAACAGTAGATAAAATCAGTAGTTAAATGTAAGTTTTGAAATTTAAGCTTAAAAGTGTGGATTTGGTGCTTTATTCAAATGCAGCTGAGAACAGGTGAGTCTTCAACCTGGATTTAAATAAACTGAGTGTTTCAGCTGATCTGAGGCTTTCTGGGAGTTTGTTCCAGATATAAGGAGCATAAAAGCTGAATGCAGCTTCTCCGTGTCTGGTTCTGACTCTGGGAACTGATAAAAGACCGGATCCAGATGACCTGAGGGATCTGGAAGGTTAAGGAGGTCGAAGTTGACATCGGTGTTGTCAGACTGGACAGAGGTGTTAGCCGACCTGGGCAGGGTGGCTAAAACGCTGTGGTCAGCAGCCCTGTCGGGGTTCCGTGGAGGACGGCATGAAGTGGACCAGAGGGACTGTATCGGCTTAGAGTCGTCATGGTGAAAATTCCGACGGGAGCACCGGTGGATGTACTTTCGGCGAGGGAGGAAGGCGATATCTGAGTGGAGATGAAGCACAGCCAGCGGTGGAGAAGCCAGGTGGAAGCGGAGACGGAGAAGCTCGTCAGCTGAGTATTGGTGAAATCCAGTACTGGGTCGATAAATTCAAATTTAAATTTCAAATTCAAATTTTTATTTGTCACGTACACAGTCATACACAGTACGATATGTAGTGAAATGCTTGGACAACTGCTCGTGACCTAAAGAAAACAAAAAAGGAAAAGGCTATGAATAAGAAAGGAAATAAATATGAAAAATTAAAAAGGGTAAATTTAACTAGGAAGGAATAAAATATAAATTAAGGTTAAAAATGAAATAACTGTACAACACAAATTAGAATGAAGGGTAAATTTAACTGGGAAGAATAAGATAAAATATAGAAATTAAAGTTGAAAATAAAATAACTGTACAACAAAATACACAATACACAATATAGAACTATATAAGAATGTATGAAGAAATCTAAATATAAATAAATATATACACAATAACAGCAGCTGTACAAGTATTAACCGGAAATGAAGAATATAGTGACCAGTGTTGTGCAAAACCAAAGTCCAGAAAGTCCAGTGTGTGTGTAAGAACTGTATGTGTGGGTCAGTACTGTGTGGTGGTGTGATTGAGAGACCGTATCGCCTGCGGGAAGAAGCTCCTCCTCAGTCTCTCTGTGTTGGTCTTCAGGGAGCGGAATCGCTTTCCTGACCTCAACAGAGAGAACAGTCTGTTGTTGGGATGGCTGAGGTCCTTCACGATCTTCCTGGCCTTGGTCCAGCACCGCCTGCTGTAGATTGAGTGCAGGTCAGGGAGCTCGGAGCGGAGGGTGCGCTCAGCTGACCGCACAACCCTCTGTAGAGCTCGTCTGTCCTGCATGGTGCTGTTCCCGAACCAGGTTAAGATGTTTCCCGCCAGGATGCTCTCTATGGTGCACGAGTAAAAGTTCCTGAGCACCTTGGAGGGCAGTTGGAAGTCTCTCAAGCGTCTGAGGTGGTAGAGACGCTGTCGGGCCTTTTTCACCACGGTGTTGATGTGACAGGACCATGACAGGTCCTGCGTGATGTGAACTCCGAGGTATTTGAAGCTGTCCACTCTCTCCACTGGGCACTCGTTGATGACGGGGGTCTGGTAGTTCCTCTCCTGCTTAGTGCTGAAGTCCACTATCAGCTCCTTTGTCTTACTGACGTTTAGAAGGAGGTTGTTCCTCTGGCACCAGTTCTCCAGATTCCTAATCTCCTTCAGGTAGGCCGTCTCGTTGTTATCAGAGATCAGGCCCACCACGACGGTGTCGTCAGCAAACTTGATGATGGTGGTGGAGCTGGTAGTGGCCACACAGTCATATGTGTACAAAGAGTACAGCAGGGGGCTCAGAACACACCCCTGGGGGGCTCCAGTGCTGAGAGTGGTGGAGGCTGAGACATGTCCGCCCATCCTTACTGCCTGTGGTCTGCCAGTTAGGAAGTTGGAGATCCACTGACACATAGATGAGCTGAGTCCCAGATGCTCCAGCTTGGTGGTGAGTGTGGAGGGAATTATGGTGTTAAATGCAGAGCTGTAGTCTATGAAGAGCATTTTAACATAATTCCCCCTTCTAGTGTCCAAGTGAGTGAGTGATGTGTGGAGGAGATGAGAGATGGCATCGTCTGTGGAACGATTTGGACGGTAAGCGAACTGTAGTGGGTCCAGTGTGTCTGGTAGTGAAGAAATGATGAAGTCTCTGACCAGGCGTTCAAAGCACTTCATCACTACTGAGGTGAGGGCTACAGGGCGATAGTCATTGAGAGAAGCAGGGTGGGGTTAGCGCCGCCAACACTAGCATTGTTGGAGACCTTAGCTGCAGCCTCGAAGCGAGCATAGAAAGTGTTCAGCTCGTCTGCCAGAGTCACGGCCGCGTTCGTCATACCGGTTGTTGGTGCTTTATAGTCCGTTATTGTCCTTAGTCCCCGCCACAGGCTCCTAGAGTCACTCTGTTGGAGTTGTGACTCTAGTTTCCTCCCGTAGCGCTGCTTCGCCTCTTTCACCGCCCTCCGCACGTTATATGACGCGGCTTTGTACGGGTCCATGTCCCCCGTCATGAGTCCCGTGTTGTAGGCAGCGGTGCGGGATCTCAGAGCGTTGCGGATGGTTTTATCCACCCACGGCTTCTGGTTGGGAAACGTTGTGATAGTCTTTGTCTCCACGGTATCATCCGCTAGTTTCCCGATGAATCCCACAACCGCTTCCGTAAACACGTTGACGTCATCGTCGGAGCTGTTTCTGAACATGTCCCAGTCTGCGTCATCGAGTGCGTCCTGTAACGCGGCCACCGATTGATCCGTCCAGCGCGCGACCTTCCTCTGAACCGGAACTTCCTGTTTTAGCCTTTGTTTGTATTTTGGCATGAGGAAGATGGCGGCGTGATCAGATTTGCCAAACGGGGGGCGGGATTGTGCCTTGTAGCCGTCCTTGACCGTAGTGTAGCAGTGGTCCAGTGTCCTTTCACCCCTGGTGGGGCAGGTGATGTGTTGATAAAAGTTCGGCGCTGCGCGTTTGAGGTTGGCGCTATTAAAGTCCCCCGTCACAATAAGCGCAGCGTCCCGGTGTTGTGTCTGGTGCTGTGTGAGTGCCTCATAGAATAGAATAGAATTCAACTTTATTGTCATTGCACATGCACAGGTACAGGGCAACGAAATGCAGTTTGCATCCATCCAGAAGTGCTTAGTGATATAGATATATTACAATATATATTAGCAATAATATAGATATGCGAGTATATTACAGAAATGGGTCTATTATGGTATGTTATAATGTACACGGTATGAAGTATGTTGTGAATATTCTATAACTATAAGTATGTACAGGCTGTAGTGAGTACAAGCTATGTACAGGATATGAACAGGATATAAATATGAAAAAACTATACAGAATATGAAATAAATAACTTTACAGAATCTGGGATATACAGCTATACAGAAATGGGAACTATGCAAGTTGTAAACAGTTGTAGGATTAAAGATTATCGAATGTACAGAATGATTATTTACACAGAGCTATACAGTAGTGCAGTTAAGATAAGTGAGGGTGTAGATAGTTTCTACAGAGGCTATATAAAGTGCTAGTGGTTGTGAGTGGTGGTTCAGTCCATGTTATTATTGTGTTTGAGGGTACAGTTGTCCATTGTGGGTGTGTGTATGTTCAGTCCATGAATTTAACGTGGGTCAGATGTCAGGAGGCAGAGTTCAGGAGTCTGACAGCTGTGGGGAAGAAGCTGTTCCGGTACCTGGTGGTCTTAGTCCGGAGGCTCCTGTGGTACCTCCCAGAGGGCAGGAGGGTGAAGAGTCCATGTGATGGGTGACTGGGGTCTTTGATGATTTTCCCAGCCCTTTTCAGACACCGCTTCCTGTAGATGTCTTTTATGGCAGGAAGTGGTGCTCCGGCGATGCGCTGGGCAGTTTTCACGACCCTCTGCAACGCCTTCCGGTCCGAGGCAGAGCAGTTCCCGTACCAGACTGTTATACAGTTGGTCAGGATGCTCTCGATGGTGCAGCGATAGAAGTTCACCAGGATGTCTGAGGACAGGTGGTTCTTCCTCAGAGTCCTCAAGAAGAAGAGGCGCTGGTGAGCCTTCTTGACCAGCTTGGAGCAGTTGGTCGTCCAGGTGAGATCCTCGGAGATGTGGACTCCCAGGAACTTGAAGCTGCTCACACGCTCCACAGCCGTCCCCTTAATGTGGATGGGTGGATGTGGGTCAGCATTCCTCCTGTAGTCCACGATGCATGCTCCTCATGCAGCTCGCATAAGGCGGTGACCGTGTCCGCTTGTGGTGGAATATAAACGGCACTTACAATGACCGATGTAAATTCCCGAGGTAGATAAAAAGGACGACACATGATGGACAGTAGTTCCAGATTTGGTGTGCAGGAGCGTGTGAGAGGAACAACGTTTGCACTGTTGCACCAGTTGTTGTTCACCATTAAACACACGCCGCCTCCCCTTGACTTCCCCGAGTCCCGTGTCCTGTCCATGCGGTGAACCGAGAAGAACTCGGCCGGCTGGATGGCGTGGTCCGGCACCGCTGGGTTCAGCCATGTCTCGGTGAAGCAGAGGAGATTGCAGTCCCGAATGTCTCTCTGGAACTTTATCCTGGCCCTGAGGTCGTCAAGCTTGTTCTCCAGTGACTGGACGTTGGCGAGCAGGATGCTAGGCAGAGGTGTGCGGTGTGCACGAGCTCTCAGCCTGTTCCTGACGCCGGCTCGCTTCCCTCTAGGCCGCCGCCGCTTCCCTTTGTTCTCCCTCGAGATCTCACTCGGCCAGCTCGGATCCGGAGTTAAAAACTTCGAATTGTCGAATCGATAGACCAATGACATAAAAATCCAGACCCACACGAGCAGGACGCAGATCCTGCCAGGCCACATCACGCACAGTTAGGTAAGCCAAACAGTCAGGTGTACGGATCCAAGTCAACAGCAAGTCGTGCCAGCGTTCACTCAACCGGAAATATAATACACTCTCCCCCTCACTGCAGTCACTCTCAACTTACTCTCCGTCATTACGCTCAGTCAGCCAGCTGCTTCTCTTCCTCCCTTTTAATTGTCTCATTTGTCTCCCACTGTCTGTCTTTTTCGCTCTTAGGTCTTTCTTATGTTTCATAAGCATAATCTGTGGGAGCGTGCTCAATCTAGTGAAATCGAGTTTTGGTGCTGCTGATGGTGGGCGATTTGCTTAAAGCTATAATCAATACTGGGAAACCATGGGGCCATTATGGAAATCAAGTGACATTAAAAGGTGCAGTGCTGGATAAATGCTGCTGATTGCTCTGCATAAACTCAGATCATGTTTTCACTTCAGTTATTTTGAGTTTTGGTGTTCATTAGAGTTTTTGTGTTTTTCAGATATTCCCAGGGTTTAATAGCTGGAAATCTAGAATATGCTTGAAATAATATATAATATTGGTGTAGAGTTTGTCCACTTAGCTCCTGTAGAGGAAGAGCCCCACATAAGGTTTCTGCTCTGAGCATCTTGAAAGGGAAATGGACTGTGATTCCAAGCTGCATGTTTAACTTCCTTTTTCTTCTCCTCACCAGCTAAGCTCAAAGTTTACAGCCCCTCAAGAATCTGGGTTAGGGTACAATAATGTATTTACACTGCTGTCAATAAGCAAATATTGCTTCATATATTGATATTGATATTGGGCCGTAAACTGTGACAAATCGGTTCTTCAAGGTTTATCATAGAGTTGCACAAACATCAATGAAACCAAGATGTCACCAGATGTGAACATTATGATATTTATATTTTCAGAGGAGACCAATTTAACACTAAAGCAAACAGAAATACGTCCCACCTCTTTCTTTACCCTTTTACAATCATACTCATGCTGTGCTACAGAGGAGAGTGAACACTAGAAATATAAAATGTGTAAAAAGGAATAGTTTGACTGTTCATATGGAATTATGTAATAACAGACTGAACTTTTTTCAGGAAAATGTTTGACGTTAAGGAATCCCTATGTTTTTATATTCAATAAACAGAGGAAGATCTTGCAGTGGCATTAGACAAGTTAAAGCACAGCTATAACTTCTTTCCTTTTTTATTTTTTTCATAATAAACCAAGGTATCATCTAGGGCTGGGCCATATTATACCGTTCACGGTAATACCGGTATAATGTTAGGCAACGATAGGAAAATGAAATATCGCGATAGAATGGGAGTAAAACGCGCATGCGCGGTGCCTTTGTTTTCATACGCACATGGCCGATTGTTGAGTGAAACAGATGAACCAGAATTGGTTTGTAAAAATGGTGCAACTTCCGTGATGTGGAACTGGTTTGGTGTTTGTCCGTCAGATACACAACAAAGCACATTTTTTTGCAGAACATGCAAGCGGCCGTTGTTATTGTCATATTTGTCGGACTAAGATGCTCTTAAATCTGGGAGTAATCTGGGTCCTAAACTCCGTATGCTTCAGGTCAAACAACACTGCAGCATCACTTAGAGTTAAAAAACTGTCTAAATTCTTTCATCTTTAATAAAACGATCAGCATTGCTGCTTTACCAGGTGTAACTATAAAGTTTAACTTCCAGGCATCCATGAAAACAAAAGTTATTACATTTAACGGAGTTAGAAGTTAGCAGGAAGCTAGCGGAAGTTAGCTCGCTAGTTTCGCTAGTTACCTAAGCATGATATAGCATGTTCTGACTGAGAGATTTCTGAAAAAATTCAAACGTACAGCTCTGCTATCACTTCCAACATAAATGAAGACAGGAAACTAAACAGCAGTGATGTTTGTAGGGTTACTGAAGTTGGGCTAGCTGGTATATAATGATGTGCTACGTGATCGCTAGCGACACAGCTATGTTAGCATAACATAAACAGTGAAGCTGGAGGACGAACACTAACACTTTTCCACCTATAAAAGTTAACGTGAAGGTTCTTCATGGTTAGAGACAAATGCAATCGCATGGCAGGATGCTGTAAACGGACCAAACTTCAGTCAGGAGAACAACTGAGATAATCCATCCACAATGCGAGGTTAGTCATTAATATACTGCAACAACATCAGAATCAGAATCAGAAACTTTATTGTCATTGTCATGAGAACAACGAAATTAAGAATGGTCCCCGATCATTGCATCATGGGAATAGAGCAGCTGCCAGAGAATTCAACATTAATGAATCAATGGTACAGAAGTGGAGGAAGCAAGAAGAATGAGTTTAATAAAGTTTGATTTATCTGACTGCTTTGTTTCGCTTAATGTGCCTTATAATCCCGTGCACCTTATGGTCCGAAAAATGCGTACTGCACACTGCAGTTTAATGTTGCAAAGCACCTCTTTTTAACTTCAGTGGATATTATACATGGTTATGCTCAGGATATGTCAGCCCATTTCTACATGAAATGCCTTTTGGTTAAACTTTCAGCAAGGAATTTGCATTTGCACTGTTACATTTTTATAAAGCTTTAATGTACATAAAAACCAGCTTCTTGTTTTAGTGAAAATAAATGGAAGGTTGTCTTTTTGCGCTAGTAATGTTGTGGAGTTGTATTTTGTCTCGCATCAATTATATCGTCGGTTATATCGTTATCGCAAATTTTCAAATATATATCGTGATAAATATTTTTGGCCATATCACCCTGCTCTAGTATCATCACTTGATCATTTTACATTTCTTTAAACTTTCTGTTCCTTGAAAGGTCACCTCACTGTCCTCACTGTCTGCATCAGGCACAAGGAGAACATGCAATGTGTGCATGGAAAGGTCCCTGCCAGTATTTGAACCAGGAACCTTCTTGCTTTGTGGTGCATTGCATCAGCTACGTGATCATCTCTGAGGAATGGCTTATTTGAAGATTGGTCATCATAGGACACAAACAGCACTAGTGAAAGTCTGTGCCCCATTAACAATGGCTGGAGCTTGTAAAGCTGAGAGGCCAGCAGCATACAGTTGAGTTTTTTGCACATGTTCATAGTGAATAAACGTCTGGTCTTTAACAGCAGACTGATGAGAGATAAACATGTGAGACAAGCTGCTTCTGGCTCTGCTTTTACTGTCCAAAGTTAGTTATAAACTGATGTAACAGTAGCTAGCAACTAGACAAGACATCTCTGAGAAAACAGTTGTTTGACGTTTAACCATCCTTTTTTTTTTTTTTTACATCAAGATGTAAGCCTGGTCCTCAGTGTCCTCACCCAACATCCAGACTGACAGCAGAACAACTACTAGCTCAGTGTTCCAACATTTGGAAGAAGCATCTGCTGTCATAACTGGAGATAGATGAGGTACAACAACCTTTACGAGATTGCGAACGTGCACCCGGTCAAATCCTTCTGCTCACCGGACCTGGAGTACCTGATGATTAAGTGTCGGCCATTCTGGCTACCGAGGGAATTTATAGCCGTGATTATTACGGCTGTTTACATTCCCCCACAAGCCGACACTGACCGAGCACTCAGGGAACTGTACAGCGCGATCAGCAGTGAGGAAACCGCACACCCAGAGGCAGCGTTTATCACAGCCGGAGACTTTAATAAGGGAAACCTGAAGAAAGTCTCACCCAAACTCCACCAACACATCCATTTTAACACCCGTGGAGACCGGCTACTTGACCACTGCTGCACCTCTTTCCGGGATGCGTACAAAGCCCTCCCCCGCGCCCCATTCGGCCAATCAGATCACCGCTCCATCCTGCTCCTGCCCGCCTACAGGCAGAAGCTGAAACAGGAAGCTCCAACCCGGAGGGCAGTGCACTGTTGTACGGACCAATCGGAGTTTGCGCTGCGGGACTGTTTTGATCACGCGGACTGGGAAATGTTTCACGTGGCTGCTAAGGACATTGACGAGTA
The DNA here is from genome assembly GCF_057382275.1 of Copadichromis virginalis. Classification (NCBI taxonomy): domain Eukaryota; kingdom Metazoa; phylum Chordata; class Actinopteri; order Cichliformes; family Cichlidae; genus Copadichromis; species Copadichromis virginalis. Next base: position 2,482,985 of record NC_140622.1, read on the forward strand.
CACAGACTCAGTCTGCGGATTCATCAGGAAATGCGTGGAAGATGTCGTCCCATCCAGAACAGTTAAATCCTTCCCAAATCAAAAACCCTGGATTAACGGAGATGTTCGTGCGGCACGGAGCACCGCTTTTGCCTCCGCAAACACATCGGACTACAAACACGCACATTACCAACTCCGGAAGACGATCAAAGCAGCAAACTGGAAACTGCAGGATCTAGGACTGTGCAGCTCCCTCTGCAGCTGGATCCTTAGCTTCCTGTCTGACAGACGCCAAGTGGTCAGACTGGGCAGCATCACCTCATCCCCCATCACACTGAACACTGGTGCTCCACAGGGGTGTGTACTGAGCCCTCTCCTGTACTCACTCTATACCTACGACTGCACAGCCACTAACAACTCCAACATCATTGTGAAGTTTGCAGACGACACTACAGTGGTGGGTCTTATCACCAATGGTGATGAGACGGCCTACAGGGAGGAGGTCAGCGCCCTGACCCACTGGTGTCAAGACAACCATCTCACCCTCAACGTCGCAAAGACAAAGGAGTTGATAGTGGACTTCCGGAGGTGCAGAGAAGTACACACCCCCATCACCATCAACGGCGCTGCTGTGGAGAGAGTGAGCAGCTTCCGCTTCCTTGGTGTACATCTGGCTGAGGATCTTACGTGGTCAGTACACACAAACAAAACAGTGAAGAAGGCGCAGCAGCGCCTCTTCTTTCTCAGGAGACTGACAAGATTCGGCATGAGCCCCCGCATCCTCAGGACCTTCTATCACTGTGCCATTGAGAGCATCCTCACTGGATGCATCACCACCTGGTATGGCAACAGCACCGCCTACAACCGCAAAGCTCTCCAGCGAGTAGTACGGTGCTCTGAACGGATAATTGGAGGTGAGCTTCCCTCCCTCCAAGACATCTACAGGAAGCAGTGCCTGAGGAAAGCGGGGAGGATCATCAAGGACTCCAGTCACCCCAGCCATAAACTGTTCAGACTACTTCCATCAGGAAGGAGGTTCTGCAGCATCCGGTCCCGTACCAGCAGACTGAGAGACAGCTTCTTCCACCAGGCCATCAGACTGCTGAACACTTCATAGACACCTCAGCTTCACTACTGGAACTTTAACATTATGCACTCCATACTGTACAGTAATGCCACTGTTTTGCACATGTCTCAACTCTGTATATTTTATATATTTTATTTATTGTTGACTCTATTTAATTTGTAAAATATGTGTACACACACACACACACACACACACACACACGTAGAAAAACATTTAGTATACACATCCAGAAAATTTTTTTTTTGCATATACTATTATATATTGTACATACTGTATATTTATTAGTTTCAGATGTAGCCATTCTTGTATCTTGCTTGTTTACATTATTGTATTTTGCACAACTCTGTTGCTTGTGAAGCTCGCACACAAGAATTTCACTCGCATGTGCTGTACCAATGTACCTGCACATGTGATGTGACAATAAAAGTGATTTGATTTGGATTTGATTTACTGTTACGTCCCCTGGCTAGCCTAGGGGTGGGGGGGTGGGGGGCTACCATAAATTTAAAATAGTGAAGGAGTCAAGATGGCAGTTTTTAAAGGTTTATTTTCTGCTAGTCTTAAAGTTCTGGTTCAGACTGACATGTAACTTAAGGGAGAGCCAAGGCCAACGTGACAAAGAAAACATCCCTGACAGAAAATAAAAGGAACTTACCCAACTCCAAAAAATCACGAAATATACAACCTACAGCGATAACCTAGCTAACCAACACATAAACAGGAGAAAACAAGTGATCACAAAACAAAAGGCAGTTCTCCCCTACAGGCAGTCTGAACACTCAAAGGCATGTAAGCCTGCACAAGTATGGCAGTTTGTGCCACATCCTCATTGCCACATACTCTTAGGGTCCTGTTGATCTTGTATAGTTCAAGGAATTCTGAAATCCACATGTGAGGGATTGAGTCATACGCTTTCTTGAAATGAACCTGATGTTACCTGATGTTCTGACTCCCTTTTGCTCTAGAATGTGTGTTGCACCTCATCAATCTTCAGTTGTGATAGCATTTGCTTCTTCTGAATGTTGGAACACTGAGTTATCAGTCTAGGTGTTGGATTCCAAGATTGGTCCCACATCCTCTTCATATAACCCCTTCTGCTTGGGTTACTTGTGTAGTAGCATTCCAACAGCGCCCTATTCTCATCCCTTGTCCACTCGGGCCTTCTTCTTCCTCAACAACTGATGCAGTCCTTGCTAATTATTCTGTCCAGATAACTTAAAAACTGAAGAAAAATTGTGATTGTTCGATTAGCAATGTGATTACTGAATTTAGAAGATGTAGCACACAATAAACACATACAATGTGACACAGTAAGGTGTTTGTTTTTAACATCAAACAGATAGATGTAGAGTATTTTTTGCGTATGAATCTATTTGGATTCGCAGCTGTATTAACATTTCTCTGATTATATAGTTTATGGAGTACATCAATATCATCACTACTGAGCCTGGTGCCACAGTGGAGCAAATATTAAAGAAGAAAGTTTAGATCGGTACAAAAATTTCCATTTTATCCACATGAAATTCAGGAACCTCGGCATTGTAATTTTCAACCCTAAGAGCTACTGAGTGAAGTTCCAAAGAAGAGAAATAATGAAGCGCTTGTGTTCTGTTATTCATTTGAGTTTATGTATATCAGTGTCCCATTGGTCCTTACATTGTAAGAGCCTGAACAATTTCTTCTTTTCTTTGAAGTTTTTTTTTAATGGCATCACTGTGATTTGTAATGTGCTGATACTTGTGTACATGGTGGAGGTCTTAGTTTTGTTTTATTTTCAGTTTTTATATTTAATGAGTTTTTAACCTCAGCAATGTGCCATAAATGTACCAGTATAACCACAAATATAATGAAAACCTTGATTCTTACTATGAATTTAAGGGCGACTAATAATCTTAAGGGCGACTTAAGATTGTTGCTCTGTCTAAAGTGAGCCATTAGTTGACATATTTTAACCACACTGACCAAATGTGATGTCAGTAGAACAACACGGCATTGTACATTCAGGCTGTAGTGATGAAACTGTTAAAAGTTATTTGAATAATGTTGAATTTCTACTGCAGCACTGCTGTGTGCCACTGTTTCCCCTTCTCTATCCTGACTGATGCTGAGGCTATTTGCATTTGCTTAAGCAGCAATCTGACAGGAAAAAAATATATATTTGTGTGGAAGAAGAATTAACCTTTAGATTAAATTATCATCATGACATGTCATTATGAGGTAAGCTCTAATAATGCCAGTGTCCACTGTGAAAAGACAGCCAGTCTACTGCTAAGGCCTCTCATTGGAGTCATATTTGCTTTATCTCAAATCTCCGCTTTTGTTCCTCGTCTTTTCTTTTTGTGTCAAAGGCATGAGCGGATGAGGTTACCTGTATAATTTACTTCCCAAGTCATTGATCCTGTGCAGATTGATTCCATCTCAAATTTAGCTATCAGATTGGCACTGACTCCATTACAAAGTAGCTACGGGATGGGTCAATAAGTGGAAGCTGTACCAGTAATGTGGAGAATGAATGTAGATTCATTGGAATGCACCATTAAGCACTGGCGGATCGTGTGGTTGGTACGTGGGGGTGATGGAGGGGCTGGACATGGATCATTTTGTCCCGTGTTCAGTCAACAGTGATGGGAACAGAATAGAGGACAAAGTACTACTCTGGTAAATTCATCATCTCCTCATTTTTATCTCTCCTACAATGGCAAGTTAGTGTGTGTGTGTGTGTGTGTGTGTGTGTGTGTGTGTGTGTGTGTGTGTGTGTGTGTGTGTTTGTAGGTGTGTGTGCGTTTGTGTGTTAAAATATGCCCAGCTGTCAGTCTGACCTAATCAGGAATGAGACGTCATTCTTCTGTTTCCATGCTCCATGCACCACAGACAGAAAGATGAGGCTTTAGAGGCTGATAGCGGCTTTGGTGGAAGACAGTTATGTATGTATATAGCCGAGGAGGGGAACAACGCAAGAAACAAAATGAAGATGGAAAACAGAGGCGAACCTCTGGCCTCACTGAACCTTGTGCCAATGCCAATGGGGTCTTTGTGCAGTCATTGTTTTGATGTGCTGGACTGTCTATGCAAAGAGTGATGATGGTAAAGGCATATTTGAGCAGAGTTCATCACGGGCTTTTCTGAATCAAAAAAGTGTGTTGCGGTGAGCCAATATCCACTGGATGCATGAATGTGCTAAGATTTATATATTGGACTGCTGTGCTTGTAATTCCCAACAACCGCCCCTAAAAAAAAAAAACAAATACAGAAACTATGTAAATAAAGGAGAAGGGCATGATTTGGGGGTAGCATGGCATGTTTCAGAATCAGAATCACGTTTATTGGCCATGTATATGCACAGACACATACAAGGAATTTGGTGAATCTCAACAATGTAAGCAACACAATTCACACACACACACACACACACACACGCACGCACGCACGCACGCACGCACACGCACACACACACAGACACACACATATACAGCTACACATGCATACACATGCATACACATACATACACAAACATACATAAACATACACAAGCTGTGTAAACCAACCAACCATAAAAAAACAACCATCTAAATCTTATATACATAAAACACAGGATGACAGAAATGAAATGAAGTGAAATGAATACCACAGAAGGTACATAAGGTGCAGTTGCAGTCTGGCAGTGGGAGCAGTGTGACAGTTCAACTGTTTAGGAGGGAGTTGGCGAGGGGAAAGAAACTGTTCCTGTGTCGGGTGGTCCTGGTCTGCAGGCTTCTGTACCGTCTGCCAGAGGGCAGCAGATCAAAAAGTCTGCGTCCAGGGTCTGAGGGGTCTGTGATGATTTTCCCTGCCTGTTTCCTGGTTCTTGAGAGGTGCAGGTCCTGGATGGAGGACAGTGGGGTGCCGATGATCTTCTCTGCTGCCCGTACAGTCCGCTGCAGTCTGCTCCTGTCCTGTTTAGTGGCTGCACCATACCAGACTGTGATGGAGGAGCACAGGACAGAGTCAATGACTGCAGTGTAGAACTGGATCAGCAGCTCCTGTGGGAGACTGTACTTCCCCAGTTGTCTCAGGAAGTACATCCTTTGCTGGGTCTTTTTGAGGATGGAGTTGATGTTGGTCTCCCACTTCAGGTCCTGGGAGATGGTGGTACCCAGGAACTTGAAGATCTCCACAGTCGACACCGGCCTGTCTGATATGGTAAGGGGGTGCAGAGTTGAGGGATGTCTCCTGAATTCCACTGTCATCTCTACAGTCTTAAACGTGTTCAGCTCCAGATTGTGCTGACTGCACCAGAGTACCAGCCGCTCAACTTCCTGCCGGTATGCAGACCTATCACCATCCTTGATGAGTCCCCTGATGGTGGGTCATCGGCAAACTTAAGGAGTTTAACAGCCGAGTTCTTGGAGGTGCAGTCATTGGTGAAGAGGGAGAACAATAATGGTGAGAGGACACATCCTTGAGGGGCACCAATAGGGCTTTGGAGTTGACGCCACGCCGCAGTGCATTGTGGCATCGCGGCACCATGTCAGAAGGCAACAAATCAAAACAAACACACTGTGTTGGAAGCAGGACTGCCAGAACCATGCTTAAAATCAGTGCAAAAGGGCTGTATCGCGACCGATTGCGCCGTGAAGCCAAGAGATGGTACTTGGAAAAGATAGCGTGCATCGGTAATGTGGGTATGAAATAAGGCAGTGGAGTGGAAACCCAGACAGCCTACCGCCGTTGTCCTATCCCGATATCTTCGCATACCTTGTCTGTGAAGTCAGCGCATAGGGGAAATCATTTTCGGAATTATAAATTCCTGGAGGCGCACATCTGATTCACAAACGGTTGGGTACAAAATTTGGCAGTTTTTAAGCCTCCACATTGTGAGTACGTTGACCGTATGACCAAGATACAGCCAGAGGTTGCACATAACATGGACTTCTACTCAGCAGCTGCCCCCAAAAATTGCTCTAGATGAATGATTCACGATTGATGCCAGCTGTGCCAGCTGTGCGTTGCCAAGTACTTGCTAAGTACTTGTGAACAGATCTTGAATTTAAAAAAAATTGATAAACATACTTTTTTCTGTTTTATTGAAACCACTTTACAGAAAGTACAATTATTTACAATGAACTGTACATGCAACACAGCACTTTTATGAATATTCAACAAGAGCAAGTTTCATTTGGCCCTGGTTTGACAACCACACTGGGGCACATATTCACCAAAACACAGCACACCTTAACAATCTTATCAAGCAGTGTTGTGTCTTCACCCTCACATGATATGAGTAATTGGATTGGCATTGTGTAACAAGTTCAAAATGCTACACACTACAAACTACCTATTACTCGCTCAACATGAATTCTCAGGTAGGCAATTGCTCTCATTTGGGGATGGCAGAGAACTCGATATCCACTCGTCTGACCGCTGCAATCCAAGCCTGATGTCTTCGTTTAGTATTATCGGATACATGAGATCCCTCCCGTTGCCTCCAGGAGGGGAAACGATGAAAAGAGAGCCCATTTTCCAGCTTCTTGACTTCCCTATCGTGTGATCTACCGTTGCAACCGACAACACAGTATGTACGAACCATAGCTGACGCTTCTGTGTGCTTTGTCTGGCCTACTGTCATGGCGGGAGGGGGCGTGGTCGTTGAGTCTGGATTAGGGAGGGTGAGGTGGGAGGGGGGAGGTGTGACAGGTGTGTTGGGGGTTAATGTCTGAAACAATGGCTCTGGGGAGGGGAGGGTGAGGCGTGGGAGTCTGTCCGTCTCAAACTTGCAGTAGAATGTATTTAGCCCGTTGGCCAGGTCTTTGCTTGCTTCAACAGTGGCGCCTGTGTCTTTGGCATGCCGTCTATCGCTCTCTTCTATTTGTTTTATTTTATTGTTTTTAGTCAATTTTGTGCAACATGTCAGCCCTACATTGTTTTATGATCGCCAGACATTATTGGAAATAGGCTTATCTACCCAAGCTTTAGCTCGGTTTGGAAATGACAACCAAGGCTTTCTGCCTCCCGATTTGGAAGTAACACCACCTCACTGGCGCTCCTTACCATTGCCACTGGATGTGCGGAAGCGACGCAGGAGACGGGGTAACCGTGGAGGTCGCCTTGTCAAACTGAGACTCAGGATCTCTTGTTTTCCTCATGAGTTTCGCTCAATTTGTCGATCCTGCCCGCGACTCTTGGTGCCGTTGCGTGCTTTGGACCTGGTGGCCTCCTGCTTGGTTCCTGTTGTGGGATCTCTTGAGAAGGGTTCTGCGAAACCCTCTCCTCTCCGACATCTGCGTTGGCGTGGAGTGGACCAAACAAACCTCCGACCTGTGGATCTGGTTGTTGCTGCCTCGGAAGCTCCCGAGCCAATTCCTCTCAGGTTGGGATTAATTAACGCCAGATCGGTGGCAAATAAGACATTCATTTTGAAGGAATTTTTCTCTTCCCATGTGCTGGATTTTCTCTGCTTGACTGAAACTTGGATTCCCCCTGGTGAGTTAAGTGCCTTTTCTGAATTACTGCCGGCTGGCTGTGCCTTTTTTAGTGTTCCAAGAGTTTCTGGTCGCGGAGGAGGGCTAGCTGTTGTGTTTAAGGCACATCTTGACTTTAAGCAGCTATCCCCATCAACACGCCACACCAGTTTTGAACTCTGTTTGTGTGAATTGGGCCATTCGTCTTCGCTGTTGTGTGCGATTGTTTATCGGCCCCCAAAATATAACAAGGAGTTTTTATCCGAGTTCTCAGAGTTTCTTGCTGACTGTGCATCACGGTATGACCAGATCCTTTTACTTGGTGATTTTAGTATACACGTCTGCTGCCCGGGGAAGCCCCTGGCTAAGGACTTTCTGGACTTAGTGAACTCTTTTAACTTCGTTCAGTCTGTTAAAGGTGCCACTCAAGAACGTGGTCACACACTGAACTTGGTTTTATCACATGGTTTATCTGTCCAAAACGTACTTGTCGAGGATGCGGTGTTCTCTGACCATATGCCTATTTTATGTGATATTGTTCTTTTTAATCCTGTTCTTAAGCGTGCTGTACCTGCTCGATGTTATCGTGCTTTTGGCTCAGATACTGCCGAGTGGTTTTCCATATTGTTTGACCAATTTATTTCTTATCCTCCTGAGTTGTCCATCTCAGATGGATTAGTTTCTTGTTTAGATTCTGCTTGTAAATCTGTCCTCGACGCTGTCGCTCCTTTTAGATTCAGACAATGCAAGCCAAAGGCTAGTCCTTGGCTAACTGATTTTACCAGAGCCGCTAGAAAAGAATGTAGAAGATGTGAAAGACGGTGGAAAAAAGATAGGCTGTGCGTCTCTATGGAAGCTCTTAAGACTAGCTGGAAAGTCTATCAGAGAGCAGTAAAGGCTGCCAAGCACTCCTATTTTTCTCAACTTATTGCTGCCAGCTCGCAATACCTTCGTGTTCTATATAACACTATAAATTCTGTACTTAATCCGGAAGGCTATATTCTTTTGCACTCTTCTGCAGTTATGTGCAATAAGTTTCTTAATTATTTTGTGGAAAAGGTTGCTAGTTTGAGACCTCCGACTCTACCTATTGCTGACCCAGCCATGCATGGTTCTTGCTCAAGTCTGTTCTCTGCTTTTCTACCAATTGTTTTATCTGATTTAGAGAAACTTGTGTTGAATGCTAAACCGTGTGGCTCTCCAAATGACGTTGTTCCTCCCCGTTTTCTTAAAAAGGTATTTCCTATCATCGGACCACATATTCTGAACATTATTAATACTAGTCTTTTGTCTGGTCAAGTACCTAGGGAATTTAAGCATGCAGTCATACATCCTTTACTTAAGAAACCAGGCTTAGACAGTTCAGTCATATCAAATTTTAGACCCATCTCTAAGCTTCCCTTTCTTAGTAAGATTCTGGAAAGGGTTGTTTATACTCAGTTGATGGACTACTTGAATGAATCTAAATTGTCAGAAATCTTTCAGTCTGGCTTTAAGCCATTCCACAGCACGGAGACAGCCCTCGTAAAAGTTATGAATGACTTCCTGATAGCGACAGACCGTGGTAAATATGCAGTGCTGGTCTTGTTGGACATGACAGCTGCATTTGACACTGTGGATCACGATTTGCTGATCTCCCGCTTACAGCATTGTGTGGGAATTTCTGGTTCGGCACTTTTGTGGTTAAAGTCCTATCTTTTAAATAGGACCTTTTGTGTTAAGTTGGGGTCGGCCTCATCCTCTGTGGCCCCTCTGCTTTGGGGTGTTCCACAGGGATCTATTCTTGGGCCGTTATTGTTTTCATTGTACCTCTTGCCTCTTGGCGCGATTTTCCGAAAGCATAAAGTGCCATTCCATCTATACACAGATGACTGCCAGCTCTACTTACCTTTTAGTCATGCTGATAGTCTTCCAACTGGACCTCTGCTTGACTGCCTTACTGATGTCAAAGCATGGATGGCAAAAAACTTTTTAAATTTTAATGATCGGAAGACAGAAGCAATTTTATTTGGCCCAAATCGTTCTTCTCATACTCCGGATGTTGATCTTGCAGCTTTGACTTCCCAATTAAAGAGTTCGATCACAAATCTCGGAGTTAAAATTGATTCTGCACTCACCTTTGATGACCATGTAAACGGGGTGGTAAAATCAGCATTTTATCACCTCAGACGTTTATCAAAGGTTAAGCTCTTTCTTTCCAAGCGTGACTTGGAAAGCGTTATTCATGCCTTTATTACCTCACGTTTAGATTATTGTAATTCTCTTTTAACAGGGGTTGGGCAGGGCACTTTGTCACGCTTGCAATTAGTGCAAAATGCGGCGGCACGATTTTTAACTGGCAGAAGAAAATTTGATCACATCACTCCGATTTTGGCCTCTTTACACTGGCTTCCAATTGAATTCAGGATCCGTTTTAAAGTCCTCTTATTGGCTTTTAAATCTCTAAATGGTCTGGCACCTGTCTATTTGTCTGACTTGTTGAAGCCCCACGTCCCCACTCGTTCCCTTCGGTCAGCTGAGCAGTTGCTGCTTTCGGTCCCAAAGTCACGGCTGAAACTTAGAGGAGACCGAGCGTTCTCTGTTGCCGCGCCGATGCTTTGGAATAACCTTCCTCTCCATATTAGACAGGCTGCATCAGTGCCAGTTTTTAAGTCTTTATTAAAAACCTATTTTTATTCCCTGGCTTTTAACTCTGTGGGTAACTGACATTTTTTTTATTGTTTTTTTAACTTTATTGCTATGTCTGGTTTTATTACTATGTGCATATTAGTACTGTACAGCACTTTAGTCTACCAGGTGTGTTTTTAAAGTGCTATATAAATAAATAAATGATGATGATGATGATGAACAGTGGGTGGGGGGCATCTGTAGCTGGTGATATCCCGCAGGCCCCTCCACACTAATGCAGGGTCGTTGGCTGAGAGCCGTTCTTTCAGCTTCTGGGAGTAGATGCTTTTAGCTGCTTTGCTTTGGCTTGCTTGTACATGGCCCTGTCACCACTTCTGTAGGCGTCCTCCTTGGCCTTACAAAGATGTTGGAGTTTAGGAGTGAACCATGGATTGTTGTTGCTGTATGTGCAAAAGGTCTTTGTTGGCATACACACATCTTCATAAAAACTGATGTATGATGTCACAGTGTCCGTCAGCTCATCCAGGTTCTCAGATGCAGCTTCAAAAACAGTCCAATCAGTGCAGTCAAAACTGTCCTGCAGTTCCTGCTTTGCTGCGTAGTCCACTTCTTCAGTTTTGACTACAGGCTTGGCAAGTTTGAGTTGCTGCTTATAAACTGGAATAAGATGGAGCAGGCAGTGATCAGAATGTCCAAAAGCTGCCCGGGGTACAGAGTGATAGGCATCTTTTAAAGTGGTGTAACATACTGTTCTCACAGTACTGAAGGTAAATCTCCATCAGTTCTTTCATGCATACATGTTCTGCATGGGATTTGCCTCTAATCAGTCCCTTCACTGCTCTGGCACTGAGCGTGAGGTGTGGGGTGTTTTATTCCACCACACAAGATTACATGAAGGTGTACACAGCAGAGGAGCGGCTCATTTGGTGGGCAGACAGACAGGTGACATTTCATCACTGACAAAACAGTTCTATCATCAGAACCTCCAGCCGCTCACATCACAACAGGCTACGCAGCTTTGATCTGAGCTCCTTTTTTAAAAAAGCCACTTATCCATTACCAGAATTCAGTAAAGCCACTCTTTGTCATTCAGTTGAGCTGCCTGTCTAGACTTTACTGAATAATAATGCCTCTGAGGCAAAATTGTTTCAGAAGTCCTACATTCAAAATGAAGTTAAATCCAACTACAGAGCTGCATTTGCTCTCTTTTACCCACAGCTGCACTGTTTGATGTCGAGCCTCGCTTTTGTTTGTACTGATGGGATTAATTAAACATTCTATTTCACATTAATGCATTGTGTTTATCTGAAAATTTGCACTGAGCATATAAAAATAAAGGCAAACTCCCAAGCTATGGCTACACACACACACACACACATATATATATACATATATATGCATTTTAGACATTCTTTGATGGGCGATCGTGGCTCAAGAGTTGGGAGTTCGCCTTGTAATTGGAAGGTTGCCGGTTCGAGCCCCGGCTTGGACAGTCTTGGTCGTTGTGTTCTTTGGCAAGACACTTCACCCCTTGCCTACTGGTGGTGGTCAGAGGGCCCGGTGGCGCCAGTGTTCGGCAGCCTCGCCTCTGTTAGTGCGCCCCAGGATGTCTGTGGCTACAATGTAGCTGCCATCACCTGTGTGTGAATGGGTGGATGACTGGATATGTAAAGCGCTTTGGGGTCCTTAGGGACTAGTAAAGCGCTATACAAATACAGGCCATTTACCATTTTCTTGCCACAATTTGAAGTGGGCAGATATTGATTAACCCAACAGACACATCACAATAAGAAATGCTCAGTATGTTTATGTTTTGGAGTTTGAATAACCTTACTCTGTTTATAAAGTTTATTTCTTTATTTGTAGTGTTTTAACTTTTAACCAATGTCACTCTCAATGTCACATAGTAAGACTCGAAAAGAAGGCTTACTATTGGCCCAGCCAATAGCAGGGCCTGGATTTAACTGTAACTGTCACACAATCATGTAATGTCAAGTAAAGACACTAGCACCCCCTTATCTTCTGCTCCATGGAGTGGCTTGAGCAGGTCTAGTCATTTATTACCTAAATTCACATGTTCACATGCTCATTGTGTTTTTCCACCACTCACTATGTGCTGTGATGGGCTGTTGTTTTATTAATGAACCCTTGGATAAATGCTGAAAACTGTGTATTAAAGAATCAGTGCACAGGACCAACTAGTGAAAAGGCTCTCTTAATGTTTTGATAGCTGGACAAGTCTGTGCAACTGCCCTCATGCAGACATAGATATTGTGTCTTAGTATCTGATATTATTTATTTACATCTGTTATGAGTTATTTATATAATCTGCTATTAGTCCTTTGTATATCTGTTATTAGTTACACACATCGATTATTAATTATTTACATATGTTATCAGTTATTTAGATCCATGTGAGATTCTCCCGGGACAAGTATCCTCATTGTCATTACATGTTAGTGATGTATGTGATGGGGTCCGTACTCAAAGCAACATCAAGCTGTGTAGAACAGGGTGTGGTTGGGCTTGGGTGTGAGACTGCAAGATACCAGAGGTGTTAATTGTGTTTGTTGGTGTGCATCACTCTCTACTGCTGAGTAGATGCCCAACAAACTTCCACTGCATACCGACGTTTATCAACTAAGGCAATTCCATATGCACTTTAAAACCAAAACAGTTGCAGCCTCAGGAGCACATAAGGCTACAAATTTTCCATTCACATATCATAAACTCGTCATGAGCCTTCAGGCCATCAGATCACTGTTCTTCCTGCCTCCAAAGTCACATTTGTTAGAGCAATGCTGCTTCAACACAGAGAGATATGGGTGAGGTGAGAAAGAAAGACTCAAAGGTAAATAAAAGTGAATGGAGTAGAGTGAGACTTTTCCAGTGTTATTACTGATGGTAACTAAAAATAAATGCTTATAAATAAAACAAAAAAAAAATCTATTTACCCATCTGAGGCTCATGAGATGCATTACTCACATGTTGTGGTTGGGGTTAAAATATGTTGTTGATTAGTTTTAAAAGACCATTGTAATCGCAGATGCAAAGATAACAAAAGGGTAATATGTGGCCTGTCTGTATTATATCTGGATAAAGGCTCTAGAAGAATCGGTTATAGAAGAATAAATAACATGAATGCTGAGGAGAAGTAGAAGGCCAGAAACAGCTTCTGGTCCAGGTTATTATTTCTCAGGATTCCTCAGAGGAAGTGCAGCTGTTGCTGAGCCTTGATGATGATGTTGGTTGGGTGGGTTGGTGTACAGTCATAAGTGTACATGGCAAACAGTAGGGCACTGAGAACACAGGCCTGCTGGGATCCAGTGCTGAGTGACAGTGAGGGAGAGAGGTGGGGGCCAAGTCGGACTGATTGAGGCTGGTTGGTGAGGAAATCTGTTATTCAGGAGCAGGTGGCAGTGGGGATCTGAAAGGGTCCCAGTTTTGGTTGTGAGGATGTCTGGGATTATGCTATTGAACATAGCTCTTCCTGTTCTCCAGATGGCTCAGTGCTGTGAAGGGTGATTGTAATGGCACCCTCTGTGGACCAATTTGCTCAGTAACCAAACTGGTGGGTGTCGAGGGACTGGGATGGTCAGTCTCTGATTTGCTGAAACACTATCTGTTCAAAACAATTAATGACTAGATATGATCGGGCAATAGGTTTTTAGTCATTGAGGTTGTCTATTCCAGTATTTTGGGGGATGGGAATGATGGCGGTGGCCCTCAGACAGGTGGAAATGGTGGCATGAATCAGGGAGAGGTTGAACAGTTGATGAGGATTGTTAAGGTTCACATAATTGAGGAAGGAGAGTACAAACAACCAGGTCCAGAAGATCTTGGTCAAACAATTGATTTTAATGAATACACGCGTGGGAAGACCATTCTGTATGCAGACCGGAATTGATCTTCGACTTAATCAAAGCATACACAGATTTTTATACCATCAGGGTTTGAATTAATGACGCCCCTTCATACGTCACAGACAGAATATATACATACGTCAAATCAAAACCACTTTTAACACAGTTTAAAAAGAACGTTGTCTTCTATCTTCATGGCCGGTACTTCCTGTCACTGCCGGATGCTCTCTTGTCATCTTGACACATCAGCAGCAGTTCTACGACAAACTGCTCTTTTTGCAACCCCAAGAAAAACATGATTAAACTTCCACCTATAAATGGTTCTCTTTAACTAAGTGTGTGTGTGTGTCTATGTCGTCCTCAAATGCTCTCTCAATTCACCCGTGGCACTTCTGACCTTTTACCAGACCAGAGGCTCATCCTTATGTGTAATAACCGAACTGAAACTACATGTACTATGTTGAATAAATGTTCTAATCAAGAGCCTCTGCCAAGAGCTTAATAAAAGAATATAAAAGCATAACAGACAATTTGAATAAGCTAGTAATTCAAATAGCCTCGTCTAACCTGCTCAGAATAACTTAGACTCTGCTTTCACTTCTGCAAACTCTCTGCAACTTCCTGTCAACTGCAACTTAGTCTTTCTGAAAGACACACACTGTTTAAACCTCTGAATGCAATATCAATACTGTAAATTATATTATTAATGCAATGGTAATGATGATGATTATTTAACAATAGCAGTAAAATAATTTCCCTGCTCCACAGGATCCATGCCAGTTGGTCTCATAAGTCTCCCTGTGACCTCATGTTCCTAGAGTTCTGGGGAGGTGAGGGGGCAAGGGAAGTTGGGGAAGAGTGGTCTCAAACTGAGCATAGAAGGTGTTGCGCTCCACTGCAAATGTGAGGCTGGTGTTGAGCATTAGGGGACTCTGTCCTTTGTAAGGGCTTGGGCGGGGGTTGTTGCCTGTCAGAAAGCCCTCTATCCTCCTCCTGTAGGCCTACCTGGCCTGTTTGATGTCCCTCCTCAGGTTGGCTCTAGGAGTGCTGTACATAGACTTCAGGCTAAGGGACAGTTCTAAGTTACGAGTTCTGATTAGATCCTGTACTTCACTTGTCATCCAAGGTTATGGTTAGAAAAAAATTGGATGGTTTTGGTCACTGTCATATTCTCTACACAGCACTTAATGTAGTCTCCAGGTCCTGCTGTTCAGTCTTTCAGATCAAAACGGACCTTTAGCTGGAGGAGAACATCATCTAGGCACGTTTTAATGACCCGGGTACTTTGATGGTTTTGTTGCCTGAGGAGGGTGTAGGCAGGGATGAAGAGCAGAGAGAGGTAGTCAGATTGTCCTAGGTGGGCAAGGGGTGTCACAGGCCTGCCAGTTTTCTGTCCCCCCTAGTAAGGAACTTTACTTGTTGGTGGAATCTGAGGAGTACAGAACATGCCTTACGAAAGTCACCAGCAACAATTTAGATGCCCTCTGGGCCCTCTCTCTGCTGTTTACTGATAATAAGTTGGAAGTGGTTGAGTGCTGAGCTAACGTTAGCATTGGGGGAAGATGTAAACAATGGTAACTCTGGCTACCATGAGCTTGAGAGGTAGATGGAACGGCCTACGGAAAGAAAGAAAAAAGAAAGAAAAAAACAAATAGAAATAAGATCCAATATGCAAAATAAGTCCACACACAAGGTCTGGTTTGAGATAGCAAACTCTATATGTTTAAATGAGAGAATGGAAGCCTTACGAGCTTGAAAAAAGAAGGAAGATGCTTCACCTGTCATCCAATGGCTTCTTCGGTTCTAAAACCGAAAGCTGGAGAGTCCCAGATATTTAGTGGGGGTTGTCCCTTAGGAGGTGGTCGGTGACCCACTATTGAGTTATCACTAGCCAAGGTGTGAAAAAAGCTGTGCGTCATTTGCATCACTGGTGAAACCATTGTGAGCCCTTGCCTTACCCTATCATGTGACGTATTGAGGTTACCTGACACAAGATGTGAATGGGGGTTGAGGCGCCTGGGAAGGGATCTCAAAACTGCATTGTAGGTGGCAGATAGTTGGTGTCTCCCCCCTCTGTTCAAAAATGGCCATTAACAGTGGACTTAAATGGCTTCTTTCACTCCTCTTTCAAATCACCTGTCTTCTCTGTCCAAAATGTGAACATTGGCATCCTCGAAAGAGTGACCTTTGACCTTTAGATGCAGATGTACAGCTGAGTCTTGTCTCGGCTCTTCTATGTTATGCCATGTGTTTATGGCGTGGCTGTTTGCTTTCTTCAGTATAGAGGTCTGAGCACTCTTTGCTGCACTATGTTGTTTAGCTTGTGTTTGGGAGTTTTGTCCTTGGGATTAACCAGTTTTTGTGTGAGGGTATGGCTGGGTCTGAAGTGCACTGGGCTATTATGCTTGGAGAAAATCTCCAGAGTTTCTCTGACACACCTCCTTTTACTCCTTAGATGGTATGTTCAGTCAAAGGAATTCACCCACACATGATTATCAGAGTTAATTAGGAATTTAGATGTGGTCAGGCCAAATTACCTTTGCATTCTTTTTCTAATATAATAGCAGATTGATCAAGAAAGAAAAACTTGAAACTTCAAAAGTTTTTTAAAATGCCATGTCAGCTTTAAAAGTAGACATTTTCATTAATGTGTGTGTGTAAAGCTTACATCACTTTAATGTGTATTTTCCCGGCCTGGGATCTCTGTTACTGCAGAATCATTTGACTTTAGAGTGTAAATTCAAGACCAATTCAAGAAGCTTACAAGGAAAATAAAATCATCTTAACATGCACAGCTGGAGTCATTTACAAACTTAAAGACAAAAAAACCAAAAGAAATTAAACGTTAATCTTCAATGTCTTGTCTGAACCTTGGAAAAGATGGAGCTCATGAAATCCAGGTGTGTATAGTGTGTTTTGTAAAGAAAAATGCAGCTGGCAACAAAAAAAGTGGAGAGTAGAAGCAACGTGCCAAAGCTGGGCTTTTATTGAGGGTTTTGTGTGCCTTGGAGTTCAGAGACATGATATCAGAGGCGTACTGAATCAAGGCTGACCCCCAAGGTGAACTCTGGCAAGTGAGAGGAGAGCAGTTTGCTCAGAGGTTATCAATTCACAATCACTCATCTGCTCGGCTTCTTTATCATTACTCTGACACCAGCTCAAGTAAGGATTTTGTTTTTCTTTCCCACTGATTTTCTCTTTCTCCTGTTCCTTTTCCAGCTTTGTGTACAGTTTGATGCAGCATTGTATTCTGTCAGACATTTAAGAAGAACAGTTTCTATGCTCAGATAAACGCTGTCTTCCTTTTTTAATCCTTTCCAAAATGCTAGATGGGAGTGCTGAGTGGAAGGTACCTTGGTTGCTTGATGCAATAGGTGTGAATGTGTTCACCATCTCAGATGATGCAAAGACAAACTAATGTGCATTCAGTTTAATCTACAGCTTTTTGTTTAATATATTAGTGCCAACAATACATACACTTTCACAGAAAAGGGAAAGCACTGATATTGTTTGATTTGATCAGATTGAACTTTAGTATCAAATTTTAAGAAGACGAAGTGCGATTGACATTGGTTAGCACCTTACAGTTGGAACGTCTTGATGCATGCTCAATCATCCAAGTAAGGAAATTCCAAAAGGTTGATTCTGTTCATCTTGACGTAGCATTTTAATGCATTTTTAAGCACTCATACAAGTGACTTCTCTTAGTCTCAGCTGACTGCATGTTTCCCTAACCTTAAAAAGAGTATTTCTGCATAATGACTGAAACTAGAACCACTGACACACAGTGGGTTTCTTCTTGGGTTTCTGCTGCCTGAGGTATTCACTAAGCACACTGTTGGTTGTGGCCATCTTGATGAACTCATGGATTTTGGTTGTTTCATCCTGGACAGTGGTTCTGACACTCACCCGTCCTTGGCCTCCGTCCTTCCACTTAGCATGCATCCCAGGGTTTGGGATACCTGATCACTGGCAGGGCGTAGGTGTTGATAGCACAGATCTTGTTCTTACCTTTCAGCTGACTTCTCAGGACTTACCTGACCCTCTGCAGGTACTGCAGGTGGTTGCAGCTTTCTCAGCGGCCTCTTCATGGTTTCCATTTGCCTGTGGGATCCCCAGGTACTAGTAGCTGACGTCAATGTCTGCAATATTGCCTTCTGGTAGTGTGATCTCCTCAGTTCTGACTACCTTCCCTTTCTTTGTTACCATCTGACTACGCTTCTCCAGGATCCATGTGTGGGGCATTGAGTCATAAGCTTTCTTGTAGTAAATTGAAGCAGTGCACAGGCTGGTCAGTCTGGTCTTGCAGTCTTGGGCAATTGCTCTGACTACGAGCATCTGGTGTTTCGCTCCTCTGGTATTCCTGCCAATTCCTTTCTGTGCCCCACTGATGTATTGACCCATGTGCCTGTTCATCTTGGTCTATGATGCCTGACAGCCACTTCCATGTGTTACTGAGGCAGGTTATTGGCCAGTAATTGGATGCAACCAATCCCTTCCAGTGGTTCCTGCAAATCAGGACTGTCCGGCCTTTAGTCAGCCATTCCAGGTGTCTCTTGTCCATTAGCAGTTTGTTCATTTGTGCTGCCAAATCCCACATAGCAAAATTGGTATGGCCCAGATCTGGCCCATATAATGTGCTAACACATGGCCCACATACCGCAAAGAATGACAGCCCTTTGGTGGCCCAGATCTGGTTTGCCAGAGGAGGACCACACATGGGCCAGCACAAGGCCAGTTGCAGACACAATGCTGGCCCTGTGCTGGCCCAGAACAGTTTCAGCCCACATGTCAGCCTTATGTGTACATTAATCAAGTCAGGTAATAACAACATGTGCCGGAACATAATAGTGCACAAGAAACACAACGAAACTCTATTCAGACAGTGATTCTTATATAGGGCTTTTCTATTCTCGCGGATCACTCAAAGTGCTCTATACAACATGCAACATTCACATGATTTCTCTAAACTGAGTGCTTCCTAACTACATTCATACACATTCACACTCTTGACATGCAGATTGAAGCTGAAGGGATCGAACCACTAACTTTCCAATCAGTAGATGACCTGCTCTACCTCCTGAGGTACAGCCACCCAGTGGAAAGCATGTGTAAACCCTCACTAGGTTTTGGATAAAGTGTACACTCACAAACCTGTCAAAACTGCATTTGAATTGTTGGCTACCATAGCAGTATAGTATTGCAACATGGCATTTGGATCTTCTAACTAAAATAGATAAATAGGAACATAAATAGTGCCATCGTTGCCAGACCTGGCCCACATCTGGTTGACATACACCCCGCTATGACACCAGTCAGTCAGAAGTGCCAGCTTGATGTCGAAATCGGGCCAGACCTGTTTTCTATGAACCTGGGCCACATAAACCAAACCATAATCGGGCCAGATGTGGCATGCCATTACATAGACAGTGCCATCTACAGCAGGCCTTGCCTATATCTGGATGACATGCCACTTACCATGCCAGAAGTCAGCTGGCAGTGCCGGCTTGACACCAGATCTGGGTCAGACCTGTCTGCTATGTGGGATGCTTCATCAGCCAGTAGGTGTGAATCATGTTGGGGGCTGGTACTGTCCAACTCTTCATATTGGAGACCCTTTCTTGGATGTCCGCCACTGTGACGGTTACTGGACCCTGGTCAGAGAGGTTCCTGTGGTCTGCTCTGAGATTGACTAGCCACTGAGCATTGTTGTTATGGGTTGCATTCTTCTCCCATATGTTCTCCCAGTAATGGTCCGTCTTCAGCCTTGGTGGTGCTATCTCATATTGTTCCCCTGCCACTGTGCACTGTCCATGGAGTACAGTTGGTTATTGTTCCTGTTATTATACCTTTTCAAGTAGCTAGCCAAGGCTGTTTAGCTGTTTCCAAGGCATGAGGTATGGGCAGCTTGCTGTATTTCCTAGGTATCTTCTTCATCACACATTTATGCAGATTCAATAGTTGGCAAACTTCCCTCCGTCCTACCTTGATTATACCCTTTAGTCTCCTTCTCATGGAGGGTGCTGCTCCTTGTGGCTGTAGTCAAGCATCTCACTGATCACTGCTGTCTGACTTGTTGTCCTTTTCCGCCTTGCAGTAGCATTTGTGTTGTACCTTGTTGATCTACAGTTGTGATACCAGTTTCTTCTTCCAATTGTTGAAACACTGAGCTACTAGTTGTTTCGCTGTCAACCTAGATGTTGGGTATCGAGATGATTTCCTTAAGGAATAGAGTCTCTTCAGTGCGGTCTATGTCACATCCATGCAGACTTAAGGAAATGAAGGTTGAGTTGACCTATGTGTTAAAGCTGACAGGGGAATGATAGTTGTTTGTAAGGTATGTACGATTCTCATAGCTTGTGGGAAGAAGTTGATGAAGCACTTTGCAGAGGAGGCCCTGATCCTCTGGGTCCTTTTACCTGATGGTGGGAGGGTATACCATATATCTCCAAAAATAAGTTGTAGTACTTTTCCAGTATACAGTTGCGTGCATTGCAGCAGCAGGGCCAAGAAAAGTGTGTCAGGCCAACACAACTATAGGCTGATTTCCTTTTCAAAGCATACTGAGATTAAAAATCTGACAGTTAAAGTTGACTTTCAATTAAGCCACATTTGCACTAGTGCAAGGCTGAACTGGGTTGTTTGATCTAACAATGGCTACTGAGAAGGGCTGGGCCATATTATACCGTTCACGGTAATACCGGTATAATGTTAGGCAACGATAGGAAAATGAAATATCGCGATAGAATATGAGTAAAATGCGCATGCGCAGTGCCTTTGTTTTCATACGCACATGGCCGATTGTTGAGTGAAACAGATGAACCAGAATTGGTTTGTACAAATGGTGCAACTTCAGTGATGTGGAACTGGTTTGGTTTTTGTCCGTCAGATACACGACAAAGCACATTTTTTTGCAGAACATGCAAGCGGCCGTCGTTATTGTCGGACTAAGATGCTCTTAAATCTGGGAGTAATCTGGGTCCTAAACTCCGTATCCCTGAGTTCAAACGAACACTGCAGCATCACTGAGAGTTAAAAACTGTCTAAATTCTTTCATCTTTAATAAAACGATCAGCATTGCTGCTTTACCAGGTGTAACTATGAAGTTTAACATCCAGGCATCCATGAAAACAAAATTTATTACATTTAAGGAGTTAGAAGTTAGCAGGAAGCTAGCGGAAGTTAGCTCGCTAGTTTCGCTAGTTACCTAAGCATGATATAGCATGTTCTGACTGAGAGATTTCTAAAAAAAATCAAACGTACAGCTCTGCTTTCACTTCCAACATAAATGAAGACAGGAAACTAAACAGCAGTGACGTTTGTAGGGTTACTGAAGTTGGGCTAGCTGGTATATAATTATGTGCTACGTGATCGCTAGCGACACAGCTATGTTAGCATAACATAAACAGTGAAGCTGGAGGACCAACACTAACACTTTTCCACTTATAAAGGTTAACGTTAAGGTTCCTCATGGTTAGAGACAAATGCAATCGCATGGCAGGATGCTGTAAACGGACCAAACTTCAGTCAGAACAACTGAGATAATCCATCCACAATACGAGGTTAGTCATTAATATACTGCAACAACATGGGAATAGAGCAGCTGCTAGAGAATTCAACATTAATGAATCAATGGTACAGAAGTGGAGGAAGCAAGAAGAATGAGTTTAATAAAGTTTGATTTATCTGACTGCTTTGTTTCGCTTAATGTGCCTTATAATCCTGTGCACCTTATGGTCCGAAAAATATGTACTGCACACTGCAGTTTAATGTTGCACAGCACCTCTTTTTAACTTCAGTGGATATTATACATGGTTATGCTCAGGATATGTCAGCCCATTTCCACTGGAAATGCCTTTTGGTTAAACTTTCAGCAAGGAATTTGCATTTGCACTGTTACATTTTTATAAAGATTTAATGTACATAAAAACCAGCTTCTTGTTTTAGTGAAAATAAATGGAAGGTTGTCTTTTTGCGCTAGTAATGTTGTGGAGTTGTATTTTGTCTCGCATCAATTATATCGTCAGTTATATCGTTATCGCAAATTTTTAAATATATATCGTGATAAATATTTTTGGCCATATCGCCCTGCTCTACTACTGAGTGACTGCACAGTAATTTTTGCCTAATTAAAGCAGGCATTTAACCATAGGCAAATGGGAACCATGAAGAGGTCGTTAGGAAAGCCACAACCATTAAATACCTGCAGAAGGAAAGGCAAGTCCTGAGGAGTCAGCTAAATGGGAAAAGCAAGATCAGGGTGATCAACACCTATGCCATGCCGGTGATCAGATACCCTGCTGGGATAATAAGTTGGCCAAAGGAAGAGATAGAAGCCACCAACATCAAGACAAGGAAGCTCCTTACCATGCATGGAGGGTTTCTCCCCAAATCCAGCACCCTGAGGCTGTATGCTAAGCTGAAGGAAGGAGGCCAAGGACTGGTGAGTGTCAGAACCACTGTCCAGGATGAGACAATAAACATCCATGACTACATCAGGAAGATGGCCACAGCTGACCGCGTGCTTAAAGCAGAAACCCAAGAAAAAAGAGGAAGAAGAAGAACAGGTCTCTGCATGGTATGTCATACCAGCAGTTGGAAGAAGTGTGTGACATGCAGAAATCCCACCACAGAGGCACTAATCATCGCAGCACAGGAAAAAGCTCTAAGCACAAGATCCACAGAGCCTGTTCTGAACATCTGACTGTGACCTAGAAGTCTCAAGATCAAAATTGTACACAGCCCCTAGGTTGGTTAGGAGTAACCGAGCTAAGATCCTGTGTAGTAGTGGTGGACAAGCAGAGGAAGACAGCCATAGTGACCGTCTTCACAAAAAAGTAACATGAGAAGCTTGAGAAGTACCAAGGGCTGAGGGAAGAACTCGAGAAGATGTGAAGGATGAAGCAACAAAAAACAAGATCCAAGACCTCTCTCCAGAAGAGAAAAGATACAGGAAAGATTGCAGGAAACTCAAACCCACAGGCTTCCTGCATGGGCAAGTGGGGAATTTGTTTGAATGTTTTTTTAATCTGTGTGTTCTGACCTTCTTGCTTTGCCAGGTGAGAGGTAAAATGACGAGTCTGTGAATGTTGGTTTTTGGTGGTGGGTGCCAGTGAGTCTGTCGGTGAGTCTGTTGTGAAGAAAGTGGAGTTGAGGGCCGGGGTTGGAGGTGCAACAGACGTCAGCTGGCACTTGTAGCTCTGAGTTGGAGGGTTTGCCTCAGCCTAGTGGCAATTCAATTCAATTCAATTCAATTTTATTTATATAGCGCCAAATCACAACATAAGTCGCCTCAAGGCGCTTCATAGATACATAGAAAAACCCAACAATCATATGACCCCCTATGAGCAAGCACTTTGGCAACAGTGGGAAAGAAAAACTCCCTTTTAACAGGAAGAAACCTCCAGCAGAACCAGGCTCAGGGAGGGGCGGGGCCATCTGCTGTGATTGGTTGGGGTGAGAGAAGGAAGACAGGATAAAGACATGCTGCGGAAGAGAGACAGAGGTTAATAACAGATATGATTCAGTGCAGAGAGGTCTATTAATACATAGTGAGTGAGAAAGGTGACTGGAAAGGAAAAACTCAATGCATCATGGGAATCCCCCGGCAGCCTATGTCTATTGCAGCATAACTAAGGGAGGATTCAGGGTCACCTGGTCCAGCCCTAACTATATGCTTTAGCAAAAAGGAAAGTTTGAAGCCTAATCTTAAAAGTAGAGATAGTGTCTGTCTCCCGAATCCAAACTGGAAGCTGGTTCCACAGAAGAGGGGCCTGAAAACTGAAGGCTCTGCCTCCCATTCTACTTTTAAATACTCTAGGAACAACAAGTAGGCCTGCAGTGTGAGAGCGAAGTTCTCTAATAGGGTGATATGGTACTACAAGGTCATTAAGATAAGATGGGGCCTGATTATTTAAGACCTTGTATGTGAGGAGCAGGATTTTGAATTCAATTTTGGATTTAACAGGAAGCCAATGAAGGGAAGCCAAAACAGGAGAAATCTGCTCTCTCTTTCTAGTCCCTGTCAGCAAGAGTACTGACAGCAAAGGCGGGCTAGTTTCAGTGGCTATAATGGGGTCCCAAATGAGTCAGGAAAACTCACAAGATGATTGTGAGACTGTGGAAGAAACTGAACAGGTTGGATTGGGGAGAAAGGTAGAGGGAGAATCTACGATGCAGGTTGGTTGCCATGGTGACAGTGTGGCAAACATGGAGTGCGATTATGAATCGGATTCTGATTGTTTCTCTGTTGCAGAAAGTGTTTCCCAAACTGAAAATTTGTACTCTTTAGAAGAAATTAACTCATTCTTGGACGACAGTTAAGGGAGATCAGTTTGATTGATTGATTGATTGATTGAACATACTTTATTCATCCCAAGGGAAATTGGGTTAAGGCTGCCAGCCGTACCAGCGCCATCTTACCCTTCCGGTCAGAGGGGTATAACATGGAAAAAGCACAACATGAGGAAAGATAAGGAGAAAAAAATAACTCCCCCCAGACTGAGCTCCAACAGGGAGATCAGTTTGAAAACAGAAAAAAGCACCTCAGCACATGAAAAAACTCTTAATACACCAAAGAAACAGATGACAAGCAACAGGGGTGGGTAAAGGGTGAGAGACAGCCAATGTAGACACATCCGGACCTGCGCTGGTCCGGATGTGTCCCCTCCTTGATCCACTGTCAGTATCAGAGGGGAATAAGCGTCGAGAGCATTTGGAGGGGGGATGAGTGTACATCTGCATGTGTATATATGTCTGTGTGTGTGTGTGTGTGTGTCCAGAGTTCAGCTGAGACAGTGTCCTCCTCCCTGCCAGGCTAAGTAAACAGTCTTCCAGCCAACCCAGGTGGCCTTGCATAGAATGGGAAGAACAGTCTAAACACAGTCATTATCAGGGTGTTGTTGTTCAGCTCCAGCCTTGAGACCGCAGCTGGCGCCGAAGGGGTCTCCGCAAGAAGTGATGGTGGTTTTTACTTTAGCGCAAACAACTCATATTAATTTCAAAGCTGTTCCAACAGTCCAACACTGGTCTCTCAATCTCCCGTTGGAGAGTGTGGAGCAGGGAAATTATTTTACTGCTATTGGTAAATAATCATCATCATTACCATTGCATTACTAATATAATCTGCAGCATTGATATTGCATTCAGAGGTTTAAACAGTGTGTGTGTCTTTCAGAAAGACTAAGTTGCAGTTGACAGGAAGTTCCAGAGAGTTTGCAGAAGTGAAAGCAGAGTCTAAGTTATTCTGAGGAGCAGGTTAGACGAGGCTATTTGAATTACTAGCTTATTCAAATTGTCTGTTATACTTTTATATTATTTTACTAAGCTCTTAGTAGAAGTTCTTGATTAAAACATTTATTCAACATAGTACATATAGTTTCAGTTAGGTTATTACACATAAGGATGAGCCTCTGGTCTGGTAAAAGGTCAGAAGTGCAACGGGTGAGATGAGAGAGCATTTGAGGACGACACACATACACACACACACACACACACACACACACACACACACACACACACACACACACACACACACACACACACACACACACACACACACACTCAGTTAGAGAGAATCATTTATAGGTGGAAGTTTAATCATGTTTTGCTTGGGGTTGCAAAAGAGCAGTTTGTCGCAGAACTGCTGCTGATGTGTCAAGATGACAAGAGAGCATCCAGCAGTGACAGGATGTACCAGCCATGAAGATAGAAGACAACGTTCCTTTAAACTGTGTTAAAAGTCATTGTGGTTTTGATTTGACGTATGTATATATTCTGTCTGTGACGTATGAAGGGGCGTCATTAATTCAAACCCTGATGGTATAAAAATCTGTGTATGCTTTGATTAAGTCGAAGATCAATTCCGGTCTGCATACAGAATGGTCTTCCCATGCGTGTATTCATTAAAATCAGTTGTTTGACCAAGATCTTCTGGACCTGGTTGTTTGTACTCTCCTTCCTCAATTATGTGAACCTTAACAAGAGCCATGAGCTTCTCCATGATGTTATCCAAACTTACGTTCCGTGATGTTGTCATTCTTGTGCTCAAAGAGCCGATTCTGAGAACTCACGAGCGCAGTGAGCTTCTCCAAGATGTGATCGAGTTTGCACTCAGAGGTCTTGTTCTGAGTATTCACGGCAGCCGTAAGCTTCTCCAAGATCTTATCCGTGCTGCACTCAATGAGCCCCTTTTGAGAAACTCACGCCTCGTCCCATTGTTTCAATCCCAGCAGGCAGCCTTGTGGGGGTTTGAACAGCCGGTTCTGCTTTCTTAATTCTCCGATAAGCCAGGGCCAAGCCAGCCTCAATCAGCAATAACCCTGTTATCATGGTTCTGAATAGGTAGATATCTTCAGCAGTCAGGCTCACCTGAGCCCAGACTTCTCGTTGAGAAAAGGGTGTCAATTGCATTTAGGGACCAGTTGATCAAATCCATAATTCCTCTTTTAGGTTTTAGAGAACAGACTGTGAGAGAGTGTTCCAGGGAAAAGTAATACAAAAAACACAAGACTAGACAAGGACATAAGAGGCTAAGCAGGGAAGCTAAGGGAGAGGAGGAGAGGAGAAAAGTGCGACTGCCTTCGCCGAGAGCACGAGAGAAGGTAACGGACTATTTTCCTGACGTTGACAAGTTTATTCAGTTTGTGACGACAATACAGAAAGTTGTTGGTGTGGATCTCCTGGACGAGAAGAAGTGATATCGTTTAAGTAACCATGTTACTAATTTAAGACAGGGGAAAAAAGCGGGTAAAACTCATTTGAGGAAAAAGTAAAATCTTTATTAATCGCAAGATGGTCAGCCATCACTCTGTGTTTCTTATATACTTTTTCTTCTTCGCTGCTTTTCTACCTTCTCTGAATATGGAAAATCTAAAGGTGGCCTCTTTGAATATAAATCAAACTGTCACAGATTATTAGGCAGAGGACTCACTCGCAGGACTGAAGTTTAGAGAGAAGGTGAGGGTTTATTTACAGTGTGGCGCCAAGTGAGAATATCTACATATATACAGTTGAGACAGATAACACGGGGCTCCAGGGGGTGGAGTGGGTCCGAGGGGAAGGTCCAAGGCGGGGTACATCTTCAACTTAATCCACAACTCACTCTGAATGTCCACTCCAAAATGCTCACGCTCACTCACACACATCCACAGAAATCCAGACGGCAGGGAAGATGGGCAGGGAATCTAGAAGTCCTGTACACAGAGAAAAACAATGTTAGGAGGAAACTCTAGGTGATCACAAGGAATACTTCCAAAGGCTAGGCTGACGCTAGGTAATGTGACAATCCAGCGAGGAAGCAACCTCTCTTGCCATCTTAAGTAGTCTGCCAGGATCAGTATGAATGAGCCACAGGTGTGTGTTCAGGGCGGGTTCAGAGGCGGGGAATCAAGGTCCAGTTCCAGATCTTGTAGCACTCATGTCGTGAATTGTGGGTTTACAGATCACCACATGATTTTAATGGATTTGGTTCTTACTTTTACAGGGACACAGATATCTTTTTGGCATTTTAACACTAAACTGTTTAATTTTTGTGAAAATTTTAAATTGTTTTGGGCTTTCTGGAGATCAAAGAAGCATGAGTTTCAATCTCTGATTTGGTGGTGGGAGGTAGGGAAAGCTAAAATCAGGAGTTTCTGCCAGCAATATACTTATACAGTGTAAATCCACTGACAACATTAGGAGGGTGATTTGGCAACTGGAACAGGAAATAACAGACTTGGAGTGTGTTTCTGTTAGTCAGAATAATCAGCAGGATTTATTGTATCAGAAAAGGATGGAGTTACGTATTCTTCTTCAGGAGAGGGTTAAAGGGGCTCTAATTTGTGCTCGGTTTACAAAGCTTAGGGACATGGATGCACCAACAACATTCTTTTTTAATTTGGAGAAGTCAAGTCGCACGGGAGAGGCAGATGGTCTGCCTTCATCTGCCAAACGACCAAGTTACAACAGATCCAGCTGAGATGAGAAGACTTGCAATGGAGTTTTATGATAATCTCTTTTCGAAAGATACCTGTTATGAAGCAGTGGTAGCAGAACTTCTTCAAGGGCTTCCTCAACTTACTTCAGAGGATCAGGAAACTAAACACGGACTTGACATTGGAGGAGCTTACACTGGCGGTTACACAGATGGCATCTGGGAGATCTCCAGGAATAGATGGTTTTTAAACATTTCTGGAATGAATTGGGGAACGATCTTCTGGATGTATTTAATGATTCCTTTGTTAGGGGTACACTTCCAGCAGGGCGTACTCTCTCTGCTGCCTATAAAGGGGGACCTTGCCTTGTTACAAAATCTGGAGACCAGTGACTCTTTTATGTACAGACTATAACATTCTTTCAAAGGTGTTATCCAATAGACTGAAAAATTTTATTGACCTCCCCATTTCCAGTGGATCAGTCATACTGTGTTCCAGACAGATCTATGTTAGACAACTTATTTCTTATGAGAGATGTTTTTGCTGTCTGTGAGACATACAGTATGACCTAAACGTGGGGATTATCTCTATTGATCAGGAGAAGGTTTTTGATCTTGTAGATCATACTTTTCTTTTTTCAACCTTGCAAGCATTTGGTGTGGGAAATGTTTTTCTTTCTTGGGTGAAATTACTTTATGCCTATGCTAGTTGTGTAGTGAAGGTGGCAGGTGGGTTGAGTAACCCTGTATCAGTTCATTAGGCAGGGTTGTCCCATTTCAGGTCAGCTGTATTGTTTAGCAACTGAACCTCTTTTATTTAGATTGAGAGCAAAATTAAAAGGTCTTACCCTACCGGGTATGGGTCACAGTTCTTCGGTAGTTGTTTCTGCTTATGCTGATGATGTTAATATCTTTATTAGTAATCAACATGATGTGAATGAACTGAGTGAAAGTTTAACTATGTATGAAAAGGCTTCTTTGGCCAAAGTTAACTGGGACAAAAGCGAGGCCTTATTGGTGGGTAAATGATGCATAGAGAACAGTCCAACCCTGCCAGGAAATTTGTGCTGAGGAAGGAATGGTATTAAGACACTGGGACTTTTTATAGGTAATGAAAAATTTCAGAAAAAGAAGTGGGAGGGCATATGGGAAGAAGTTAAGTCAAAGTTGTCTAATTGGACATGGTTGCTACCCCAGCTGTGATATAGGCGTAGGGCTCCGAATGCCAGTAATCTGTTTGCCTCGTCCCTGTGGCACAAGCTTGTGGTGTTGGTTCCACCTGCTAGGCTGGTTAAAGATGTTCAGTGTTTCATTGTGGATTTTTTCTGGTCTGGGCAGCATTGGCTTTATTTGGGGCCATTTATGTTGTCTGTTGACACTTGTGAAACCACATTGTAACCCGGTAAAGGACCAGGCGCCTGACTGCAGCTTCATAGAAAATGAGCAATCAGAAGTAGTTTCGACTATGGAGCCTGAGTGTGTGAATAAAACACAGGAAACCAAAATAGAGCTCAAAATATATATACTATGTATGTTATGAGAAATATATAGACAGATGTACAAAAAAAAAAAAAAAAATACCAGAGAGTACCAACAATTTTAATCACTGAATCTAGTTCCATTAAAAGAGGGGGAGTAGAAGGAGCACATGTGATGTGCTCAAACACAGCTGAATCAAATGCTTGAATTACCTTTTCAGCATGGCATCAAGTTTGGCAAAGGCCTGATAACCCGCCATTCATTTGATTCAGCTGTGTTCCAGCAAGGATGCATCTAAAAGCTAAAGAAAAGTAGCTCTCGAGGACTGGAGTTGGAAGCCTCTGTGCTTTGCTACGTACAGATAGGGAGTCGCCCTCGGTGATCGGGGGCCGTTATAGTATTCGACTGACTCACTCGGCGCTTGTACTACAGGGTTCATGGTCTATGTTTTTGGGGAGCAGGTCCTGACTGTCATCTGTTATTGGACACAGTTCAGAGAATCTGGCCATCCAAAAAACATAGCAGAGGATGGTTTCGATCTATCGACCTCTTGGTTATGCGCCCAGCATGCTTCCGCTGCTGGACTGCACCCTAAATGGGACTCGAATCCACAATCCCTGGCTTAGGAGGCCAGTGCCTTATCCATTAGGCCACCAGGGCTGATGAGTGCTTGTCTTCCTTTCTTTGGAGGTTGTTTTGGGTGTTCAAGGGAAAGCCATGGTTTCAAGCTGAGTTTTAGTTCAAAGATGAAGCTGTATTTAAAAACATTTGAGAAATGCTGAGAAAATAAATTACACTCTGTACACACTCTGGGCAACTGACTGTCCAGAACTCTGGACAGCCAACACGCTGTGCTTATTGCTCCACTTTATATAGTGGCATTTGTATTGTCTGTTGAGACAAACCACATGAAGACCAGAGAATTCCAACGATTCGGATCACTGAATCTAGTTTCATTATCTGTCATGTCAGAGGGAGGTCAAGGACTTGTGGATATAATGGCTATCA
Source organism: Copadichromis virginalis (assembly GCF_057382275.1). Taxonomy (NCBI): domain Eukaryota; kingdom Metazoa; phylum Chordata; class Actinopteri; order Cichliformes; family Cichlidae; genus Copadichromis; species Copadichromis virginalis. Next base: position 2,513,381 of record NC_140622.1, read on the forward strand.
TGACCACTGCCTTCAGGTTACAAATCACTCTTAACTCATTCACTGCCAGCCATTGGCAGTGAATGAGTTAAACCCATTGACTCATTCATTGCAATTGACGGCTATAGACGTCAATGGCAGTGAATGAGTTAAGATGCTTTATGGACGTAGCTACTGATGGCTTCTCTTGGCTCGGCTGCTTCTCCAGAAAGCTGGATATCCTGGACTGGATAAGCATCTGTTTTTGCTTAAAACAGCAGAGCTTGATATGATGGGTTTACCACCTTTTTATCATTCAGTGTTGGATGCTTGGAAAACGCTGATGATTTTCTGTGATCCTGACCTAGACCTGGCCTGTGGCTTTTTGAGGAACCATTGTTTCACAATGACTTTTTTGTATGGGATTGTTTGCTGTCATTACCTACAATAAGGACCAAGTTCATTCAAGCTGGGATTTTGAAACTGGGTCACCTCGCAAGACTATCGATAGGAAGGATATTCGATCTCACTAACATTAAGTCCACCAGAATCTTAAAGAGGATCCTGGAAGAGGTCTGGGAGTCCTTACCCGTGTCACTGAAAGTATTTGCTGAAAACTGCGATCTAGCGGACCAGTGGCATAATGAATATGAGTACGTATTTCCAGTACTTTCAGCTGCATCAGCTTTTGATGGCTGGCATGAGGAGAATGGACTGCTGAACTGTTGGGTATTCTCAGTTCATGTGGGAAGAAGCACTTGTATCAAAGTTGTGTCCAGGTGCTGAACTTGTGCTCTCTAGCAGGGGTCAGGGAGTCAAGGTGGACACAGATTTTTGATTCAGACCTTGCCCCGAAGGGCAGATGGAGGGTCCTGTATAACCCACCTGTTGAGAAACAGGTTGGTGACCTCCAGTGTAGGATTATACATGGATTGATAGCTATGAACAGACACAGAGCTCACTTTGACCCGACTACAAGGGGTGCTTTTTTTTTTTTGTGTGAAAAACAGGAGTCGCTGGAACACTTGTTTTTGTCCTGTGTGAGGTTAAAAAGCCTGTTTAGTTTATTGCAGGAATGGGTTGAAGCCCTCGGTGAGCGTTTTTCTATGGCTGTTTTTGTTTTTAGTCTTAAGTACAGAGCTTTGAAAAAGAAGACTCATGTCTTAATTAATTTCCTTCTTGGAATGGCTGAGTTAGCAATTTGGAAAACAAGGAAGAATAAAGTGCTTCGACAGGGTAGGAATGATGCAGCACTTAGTTTTAAGGGGTTAGTCGCATCGAGATTGAAAGTGGAGCATGCTTTTTATAGAGTTACTTGTAATCTACAGATGTTTACAGATTTGTGGTGTATTCGAAATTTTTATGTTCATTGAGGAAGGATGGTGCACTTGTTTTGCATTTATAGAGTATTATTATTATTATTATTATTATTATTATTATTGTATTTGTTTTGATAACTACACGTTCATCGAAGTGTGTGGTGTTTTTGTGACTTTTCCTTTGACTTTGTGAGTGTTTGCATTATTGAATTGTGATTTGAATAAATGCGTTTGTTAAAGGACTTTCTTTCTGTCTTTCTTTGTCTTTCTAAGGATGACCTTTGAAACCATAAATCTAACCATAAATCGTCGGAGAGTCATTTTTAATGAATTGCATATTTGATTGCAATCAGTATTTTGAGTTGTGTTGCAATCATGTTATTGCTTTGTGTCATTGTGTTATAAATTTGGCTTGTGCAACAAATAACTCTGTGTTTACCCCCCGTCTCACACATAAACACCCAGAGTGTCACCAGCAGGCTGCAGGATGCCAGCTTCTACAACAAATCAGCTTCATGCACAGACACACACACACACATGTCCGTGTATGTTTGTGTGCTGGTGAATGTTCTTAAGCACTGAGAGTATTAGAGGCAGATGTAAGGGATGCTAATGAACTTATGGCCACTGTAAGGCCTGGCTTGGATGGTCCTAGCATACATACATTGTCTGCGTCTGTGTGTGTACTTCCCTGCACGTTTGAGCACCCTGATATTCTTTTTATCAAGCCAAGTGAGAAGTGAGCAAGTCAAGGTTAAATACAGGAGCACAGGAAGGGGCTGTGCATTTTAATTAAGCTTGAGGAAACACTCTGCAATTCCCCTAAATGCCCCTTGTGATGTATGACAGGAACCAGTGTTGTCTATTTTTCTTCTGAAGAGGAACTTTTGTGTACTTGGACACAGAGGCTGGGCCAAAGTGCCTGTTCTTTTGAGCTTTATTGACTTCTGGCACTGTGAGCTGAGGCAGTGTGATAGAGGAAAAAATAAGGTTCCGGGTATCCAGCTCAAATACATCTGCTATGCACCAGTACAAATGTGGGTGTGCATTTGTACTGGTGTATATTTGCACAGTATTTCACCATCAGAGATGGGCAATAACGCGTAATCTGATTAGTTTTTTCAAGTAATGAGTAAAGTAAGGGATTACTATTGCAAAAATAAAGTAATTAGATACTGTTACTTTCCAGTAAGCACACTGAGTTGCTGTGTTACTAAACTGTGATTTTGTTTGTGGGAGTGTCACATGACATTCAATTCAATTCAAATCAAATTCTTTATTGTCCCAAAAGGGAAATTAGTTTAGCAACAGGATAAAAGTAAGCAAAACAATAATATAAAATGACAATAATAGTAATAGAAAATCCCAGAACGGTTATATGCCATTTAGGAGACAGGATGCAGTAGGGATAAAAGACACCTGGAGTCTTTTGGTCTTCCTCAGAGTTACTCACTGTACCAACTCAAACTCACTGTGAAGTGGATGGTTCCAACAATTAACAATAGAATGAGCCTTTCTAAGCACATTTTTATTGTAAATGGCCAAAAGTCCATCTTGCCAGCTCCCTGAAATTTTGCTAGCAGTTTTTTCAAAAGACCCAACTGATTCTTATTCTTCACTGTCAGGTTACCAAACCAGGCAGCGATACAAAAAGACATCACAGATTCGATAAAACGTCTATAAAACAACGACAACATCTCAGATGAGACATTAAAAGATTTCATTTTCCTTAAAATGAACAGTCTTGGTTGAACTTTTTTAATAGTGGCATCAGCATGAGATTCAAAACAGTTTATGATCAAGTACCACACCTAGATATTTTATTTTATTTTTATTTTTTTTGCCTGTCCCGTTTGGCTCTTTTGCCATCAGAATTGTTGTCTAAAGGCAAAGAAAGATGCCCAACGGATTTACTTTACCAAATTGACCATCCCAGCCTTGCCGTAATGGTCCATTTGATTCACCTTTTATTGTTTATTTTATTTTCACTTACTGAATACGGGACAGACTTGACTGGGGGAAAGAAGGGGAGAAAGAAAGAGGGAAAGAGAAACAGCTGAGAAGAGGGACGGGGGAGAAGGGCAAAAGACAAAAACCAACAGAACGGGCAGAGAAAGAAAAAAAAGAAGAAAAAAAGAAAAAAAAATGCATATATCGATCACCTGGGTCACCTGTTGAGAAAGAAAAAAGAAAACAAGCAGAAGAGAACAAGAGTAATAGAATAAACAACATCACAATGATATATGGGAATATGACAGTAAATACTAAATATTAAACATTATTGTGCAGCACATAAGATCAACAGAACACAGTGTGCTTTGAGGTAGGAGCAAAAAGGGTGTAGTTTGTGGGTGTGATCACCCGTGTGTACACCTGTGAGCATGGACGCGCTTGTTTTTTGTTTTTTAAAAGGTTCCTTCATGTAATGATCTGCTAGAGGGTGTGGGGGGGCCACAGCCCCGTCCTCCAGGGCATGAAGCAGGACACCTAGATATTTGTAACTCTCAGCAATCCCGATTTCAGCAGTTTGAATGATAGTAGGTGATGAGCTATAACATGACTTACTAAAATCAATAATCATGTTTTTAGTTTTTGAAACATTTAGTGAAAGGAAGGACTGATCACACTAATCCACATCATCTGGGGGACGAGTCAGTCAGTGACTGACGATCACTGTGTCGTGATCAAGTAGAGGAGGAGAGCACATCAGGAATCACATGACTCACCCTCACACATTGTGACCTATTGATCAGAAAGTCTGTCACCCAGCCGACCAGACTAGTGTCAAGCTTAAAATGATTGTAAAGCCTGTCAGCAAGTAAGAGGGTTGAATTGTATTGAATACCGATGGAAAGTCAGCAAATAATAATCTTGCATGGGTGTGGGCGGCCTCAAGATGCTTATACAAGAGATGCAGGAGTGAGACAACAGCATCCTCCACACCTCTCCCTGCTCTACAGGTGAATTGGAAGGGGTCAAGATGGTGTTCAACATGCATTAAAATCTCCTTTTTAATTATCTTCTCAAATGACTTCATCACTAAAGAAGTCAGAGCCACAGGCCTAAAATCATTCAGTGCCTTAGGAGAACTGCCCTTAGCAACAGGAACAATGACAGCATGTTTCCAAATCTTAGGTACAGTCTGTAGCTCTAAAGAAAGTGAGAAAATGTGATGAAAAATCCCACTCAACTGATCAGCACAAGTTCTCAGTACCTGTCCACAGACATTGTCAGGTCCAGGACTCTTGCTTTTAGTGTGTCTAAAGAGATTAGCTACCCCCCTCTCATTAATATAAAATAAATGGGGAGTGATAGTGTCACGGTCCGGGGCAGCGGCCGTGTGGAGAGTGGAAGGACTCAAAACGCAGCACTTATTCAGGTGTGAGGGTGATTTATTGATAATATCAAATATAAAGTGGGGATGGTAAAACAGAACTAAGGATGAACTAACTGGGAGAAACTACACAAAGAAATAGCAAACCTGAGCATGAAGGGAGAACAGCAGGGAGAGCACGCAGGGGATTACACCAGGTATGAACACAGACGACGCGACGAGGAGCAGAGGAAAACACACACTAAAGTACACAAAGAGACACTGGGTAATCACACGCAGGTGGGAGACACAGCTGGACCTGATTAACCTGACGAGACAGGGGAACACTAACACCAGGGACCAATAGAGGGAGCACAAACCCAAAACCCAGTATCTAAAATCCCAAAACACAAACCATCCCAAAACAGCCCAAGAATAATAAAGAGAATAATAACAATAAGGAACACAAACACAAAGTCACTGAGTCATGGCCGCAGGACCATGACAGATAGTCTTTTCCCTCAGTGTGCTGGTCTGCCTAGAACAGTCGAGATTCTCAAAACGCAGGTAAAAACTGTTAAGACTGTCTGCCAGATGTTTGACAGAGGTAAACCGTAGGGGTGCAACGATATTCGTATCGATATTGAACCGTTCAATACAGTGCTTTCGGTTCGGTAAGCATATGTATCGAACAATACAAAATTTGTAATTTATTTTATCAACTTTCCTTCTGACAATGCTGTCTGTGTTGTGCACTCAGTGAATCTGCGTTTGACTACTCCGCCTAGGCTGCACTGTCGAGCGCAGATCCACTGAGCGCTCAACACAGACAGCATAGTCAGAAGGAAGAGCGCAGGGCAAGCTAGCAAGACAGAAGTTAAGCTCTCCTTGCAACATGGACCTCCCCCACCCTCATTCAGATCTGGCGTTTGGAACTATTTTGGTTTTCATGTGACGTATGACCCTGAAGGTAAGCGAGTCATGGACTAAAGTAAAACAGTATGTTGGATGTGCCATGCTATGCTCAATTACACGGGTGGGAACTAGTGTGTTAGCGCAGTTAGCTCGTTAACGTGTTGGCCGTCTAGCCCCATGCACGGGGCGATCGGCGGTAGCTCGTTAACGGAGATTTGCCGTGTTGTGGCGTTAAGGTCATTTCAACGAGATTAACCTGAAAGCACTAGTGGGAACACAACGAATATGACTGCACATTTACGCTGACATCATCCTAGTGCAAAGACAAAAACAACAAGCATGCTACTAACTTTAGCCGAGTCATTTAGACAGCTGTTATCACATGATTCTCCTTATGCTGCTGAGAATATAGCCCAGAAGAAGCGGATAGTATAGCTTTTATTTTGGAAAGAGACATTTCTCTGTAATAAACTCTCTTTTCCAAAGATGAGTGATTCCTCAATCAGATACAGGGCTCGCAAAATCGCTAGCCCGACGTCCCGGAGCTAGCGATCTTTCCAGTCGGGCTACCAAAATCTCTCTGCCCTGCCCGTCGGGCTATTGTAGGAAAAATATATGTCAATGCTTTTGCATTCTTTCAGAAATGTAGCTGGGTAATTATGTCATTGGCATCGGTGAGCCACTGTCAATATGTGACATATTGAAGTCGCGTTTGAATTTGCGCTTGTTTTTTTGCTTTCACTTTGCAATGACAGCACTGATCTGTGAGTGATGATAATTTGTGCACCAATTCCTCTGACATCGTCTTATTAATCGTTAGCTTACTATGCAAACATGACAAGTGAAATCTCCCGCAGCTTAAACATGTGAGAGGTTGATCGCGCAGAGAATCGCTGAGCTTATGTGAGTGAGTGTGTAAAAGCATTTCAGTTCTGCTGAGCCAAATAAGACAGGTCAGGGTGAAGAAGTGACAGCCAAAGAAAAGCTTACCACAAAACGGAGAAGTTATGACAAATCAGACTATAAGGCAAAAAGAAAGTGCAGCTTTATGGTTTCATGGACAAAATAATTTCTGTGGCTGCAATATGATGAGCTAAATAACCAGGGGTGCACATAAGTGGTCCGCAGGTGCGCATTCGCTGTCAAAATAAAAAACACGCACAAGGGTTAGGGTTAAATTTAAAAACTGTACTTTTGAGTTAAAATATATATTTATAATTTTAATAAATGACAAATTAAAAAGGCATGAACATTTTTTTTTGTATCGAAAAAATAGCGAACCGTGACACCAAAGTATCGAACCGAACCGTGAATTTTGTGTATCGTTGCACCCCTAGTAAACCGCTCTAGAGTAATATTACTTTTACCTTAAGTCTGTAGCCCTGCCATTGTTTTCACACCAGCCAAGCTCTTTTGAAGTTGTTACTCCTGAGTTCAGCCTCAATCTTATTTCTATACCTCATCTTGGCGATCTTTATTGCAGCCCTCACCTCCTTCCTCAATATTCTCATAGTGGGAACGTCTCCCTCGTTAAAAGCAATTTTCCCTTTAAGAATCAGATCCTTAATATCTATAGACAGCCACAGTTTGTTATTGGGGAAAGTCTTAAATTCTCTGACTGGAACCACCGAGTCTTTGCAAAAAGAGATGTAGCTACACACCACATCAGTGAGTTCATCCAAATCAGAAGTGCTCTCTTGAAACACGGACCAGTCAGTGCAATCAAAACACCCCTGAAAGGCAACACAACGGTCTTCTGTCCAGACATTAGTCTGATTCACACAGGCCTTCTCCCTCCTAATCACAGATCTGTAGGCAGGGAGGAGGTGAACAACATTGTGATCTGAAGAACCTAGCGCAGGTCCGGCCACAGACTTGTATGCCCCCTTAATTGGTCCATAACACAAATCCAGCGTTTTATTATGCCTTGAAGGACAAATGACATATTGAAAGAAATTGTTCAGTGATTTCTTAAGATTACAATTGTTAAAATCACCAAGAGTAAAATTAGGAGCATCTGGAGAGAGTTTGCAGATTGTGGCGTCGGCAGCAACTTTAACGTCTGCTTTAGGATGAATGTAAACAACAGTGACAAAAAATTGAGGGAATTCCCTCGGTAAGTAAAAGGCCTGACAGATACTGAAAGGAGCTCGATGTCGGGAAGACACAACCGCTCCCGCACAGTAAAATTATTACACCAGCCCTGGTTGATATACAAACATACCCCTCCTCCGTGAGATTTGCGTGTTACTCCAGTTCTAATCCAATCTGACAGGGGTCCCAAAGCCGCTGATTCGCAGTGAAGTGTCACTGTCCATATCGGTCAGCAACGTCTCAGTAAGCACCATCAGGCAAGCCTCCCTGCATTCCCGTAGATCAGGGGTCCCCAATCCCAGTCCACGAGGGCCGGTGTCCCTGGGGTTTTAGATCTCACCCTGGGTCAACACACCTGAATCACATGATTAGTTTATTACCAGGCCTCTGGAGAACTTCAAGACATGTTGAGAAGGTAATTTATCCATTTAAATCAGCTGTGATGGATCAAGGACACATCTAAAACCTGCAGGGACACCGGCCCTCGTGGACTGGGATTGGGGACCCCTGCCGTAGATGAAGCATGTTCCCTTGTAATTCATCCGTTTTGTTCCTAAGAAATTGGATGTTGAAGGCAGAGGAACACGATTCTTCCTCCGAAGTTTCCTTACAAGCACAGGTGCCCCCCAGGGATGTGTGCTCAGCCCCCTGCTGTACACCCTGTTCACCCACGACTGTACAGCAACACACAGCTACAACACCATCATCAAATTTGCAGACGACACCCCCATCATCGGCTGCATTTCTAATGGAGATGAGACGGCATGCAGGGCAGAGGTGAAGGTCCTGACATCACTGTGCCGCGACAACAACCTGGTGCTTAATGTCAGAAAAACCAAGGAGCTCATCGTGGATTACAGGAGACTGCAGAGAGGAGGCCACACCTCCATCCACATCGAAGGAGCAGAGGTGGAGAGAGTCAGCTGCTTCAGATTCCTGGGTATCAGCGAGGATCTGAGCTGGTCACACCATGTTGGTGTCATGACAAAAGCAGCAAGACAGCGGCTCTTCTTCCTGCAGTGCCTGAGAAGATTCGGCATGAACTCCAGAATACTTACAAACTTCTATCAATGCACCATTGAAAGTATTCTGACTGGCTGCATCACCACTCAGTACGGCAGCTGTAATGCTCTGGCAGAGGGTGGTGAGATCAGCGCAGCGGATCACCAGGACTCAACTGGCAGCCATGCAGGATCTCTACAGACAGCGCTGCATGAGGTAGCGGATCCTCTCTGATCCCGGCCACACACTTTTCACACTCCTGCCGTCTGGCAGGCGGTTCAGTAGCATCCAGACCTGCACTACCAGACACAGGGACAGTTTTTCCCACAAGCCATCACGCTTTTGAATTCCATACACACCACTACAATTACAGGACTCTGCACACTGTCACTTCAACAAATGCAGCTTAAATGCTCATTGCACAACTTTGTACAACCTGCAGATACTCTTGCACAAACTTATAAATACCAACTTGTCTTAAATGTAAATACCAACTAAATTCTCTAATATTTTTTCCTCTCCTTTTTATTGTTGTTATTATTATTATTATTATTTTATTACTACCACTGCTCCTTTCTGTTATTTTCTTCTCAATATAACTGCACACTCTCTATATGCTCATGTAAAGCTGAGGAGCACGAGCCAAAGAATTTCATCATGGATAAATGTGGCTACACTGTTTACTGTACATGACAATAAAACTTGAAACTGAAACACGCTGATGCACGCCGCCTTTCCTTCCGTGTTTTCTCAAGCCCCGGGGCTTTCCAAAATTAGTCAAAAGACTGTTGCATATAATAAAATTTTTGCGTAATGCAATGTGCATAAAGTTTCAAAAAGAGACTTTTCCAATTTGATTCAATTTTATTTATATAGCGCCAAATCACAACAAAAGTCGCCTCAAGGCGACCATTTTATATGATGGATTTTACAGAAAAAATAGAATTGGGCTGAAAGGTCTATTGCTTTATTACATATTCAGGTTGTGTATCATGTAACTAAGTAATAAAGTAACTAATTACTTTTGAAACTAAGTAAAGTAACAGGATTACTTTTTTGGAGAAGTAATCAGCAATTAGTAACTAATTACTATTTTTAAGTAACTTGACCAACACTGGTCACCATATTACGGTAAATTGTTTCACGACTCACCAGGTGCTTGAGCTTTTTGAAAAAGCTGATGTCTGTAACAATGAAACAGACGTTTCACAGATGCCAAAGCTTTCGCACTGAGTTTAGCCAGAACGTGTACAAATTCATGCAAGAGACATTTAGAAGATTTCATTGAATCTGATCTGACGGGCCAACAAAAAAGGACTTCCTGGAATTGCCTCACTCACACACGTACAGGCAGTCTTTGAAGTTGAAGTTGCAGCCCAACTCTGCCCATTCCCTGTGATGGCAGGTCTGTCCGTATACTTCTCAAGGTTCACCTTATTGTTAGCAGCATCTCTTATGTCCACACAGACACTGTGCATGAGTTTTCTGCTCAAAATCTTTGAGTATTTTCGTTTACAAATAAACAACATTGCATTCTCCTTTATAAATGTGGTCTTCATGCAGTCTTTTCGATCCAAGTGAAAACTCAGTGGAATTCTAATAAAGCCTTGTCCTTATCATGAACAAACATTGCACTTTTGACAACACAGACCTTATAGTTATAATGTTTAAAGGTCTCTGTTTAAAAGTCCTTCTGTTCTCACACTGACAGGTCTGGTTTCTTTTAGCTCCCTTCTTTATAATGCTTATAAGTTAGAATGTACTGCGAAAAGCCTGCAGATGAAACTGCCGTCAGTGCCTATTCACTTTGTTTTACCAGAGCGTATTCTCTCTCCTTGGGGAAGCGAATCAGTAAAGGTATGTAATGGTAATATTAGTATAAGCTCTGTCTGCAGAACATTGCAGTATTTGTGATACTCTTAACAACCCCACAGCTCTCCTCCCTCCATCTCTTCTTGTCCTCTGTCCATCTTTCATCCACTGCCACTGACTGGTTGTCATGCAGTGGATTGTCAGTGACCAAGGAACTATTTCTAGGAGAAAAATGTAATTTTATTGTTGGTGCTTAAGTCCAGTCTTATTTATATACACTCAGTATTTCTCTTGTTCCCAGCTGTGGCTATCTTTAAACTAGTCTCTCTAAATTTAGCCTGCAGTTTTAGATCCCTTCCCAGGCTCCATTTAAGACTTTTAATGCCCACACACATCTTGTATGTGTCATATGCTGTGGGAGTGTCTGGTCGGGCGTGGTCCAGGTTCCTGTCATTCGTCCCTGGGGGTGGAGTTGGCCAGCTCATCACCTGTTGTCAATCTCCGGGGCTCCACCTAGAGGGTTTTTAAGCCGGCACGGCCTGCCACTCCTCGCCAGTTCGTCCTGCTACCATCTGTGATTCACCACCCGTCGCACTCATCAGTAGTGCTGGTTTGGTCTCCATTCTGTTCTTCCGTCTGCTCTGAACCCGAGGATTATATACTCCACTTCTCCTCAGCCTGCCCTTCAGTCCGTATTCTCCACCTCCTTGGAATCTGGACCGGACTCTCCACACTCTTGACCCTCTCTGGAATACTCCCACGGCAGCCCTTTTCCCGCCTAATAACTAGGGTCTCCAAGTAAGCCCAAGACTATCCACTGGCACTCCGTACCTCTGTCCCTTACTCGTTTTTTTTCCATTCAGTAACATCTCTCTCCTGTGTTTACAGAAGTTCCCGTTAGAGTTCTCCCCGTGCTCTACGCCGGTCTCTCCGCCCACGGATTTCCCTTAGTTTCTGCATATGGTTTCTGTTAAACCCAGTTCTGTTCACGTTTTGTTCTTTTCAATAAATTATACACAGTTCGAAGCAAATTGAGTCTGCTCTTGAGTCCACCGCATTCTCGCCCGTGACAGTATGAGGTGAGCTCAATGAGTCACATGATAGGCTGAGGCAAGATCTCACAATCATTTCACATGAAAACCAGTCCTTCTTCACCCCTTGGCAAATGTAGAGAGGTACATGATTAATAGTGGGTCAAAGATCCCACTAGGAATTAAATACCTGAGACTCTCCACCATTTGGTTTTAGAATTGAAGAAGCCAATCAATCTTTTAAGTGCTCGGGGGGGGGGGTACTGTACTGTACTCGCAGTACTGTTCCTTCTAATATATGTTCTAAATATTTGATTCCTTTACCACTCCAATCTGAAAAGTTTATCATATTATTGTTTTGTAATATGTCAGGGTTGTTCCAGATAGGTGTACATTTGCATGGGGTTCAATTAAAACTGCAAAAAGTGAAGGGGAGAGTGGGCATCCCTGGTGCCCTCAGGAGACAGAAGCTGGAGGATGTCTGGTCATTTGTTCTGACACAAGCTGTTGGGGAATTATATAATATTTTTAACCAGTTTATGAAAGAGGATCCAAAACCAAATTTGTGTAAAGTTGCAAATAGAAATTTCCAGTTAACTCTGTCAAATGCTTTTTTGTAGTTTCAATTTTTTTACTGTATGAGTAGTCTATCAAATTAATTAATCTATGTGTATTTGTTGATGAGTGCCTACCTTTTATGAAACCAGTTTGGTCAGGATGAATTAAGAGGGGGGTTATTTTCTCCGGTCTCTTTGAGAGAGCTTTGCAGATTATTTTAAGGTCAACATTTATAAGGGATATTGGACGATAGCTTGAGGGATATACAGGGTCTTTGCCTGGTTTTAGCAGGAGATTAATGTTTGCAGAATTCATATTTGATGGAAGTCTGCCCTTTTCTTTAATTTCCAACAACGTTCTGTAGAAAACTGGTGCTAGAATCGACCAGAATTCTTTGTAGAATTCTGCAGGAAAGCCGTCTGGACCTGGAGCCTTATTATTGGGCATACTTATCAGAGCTTCCTGGAGTTCACCTGGTGTCAGTGGTGAATCCAGTGCCATTGCTTGAGTGTCCAATAATTTTGGAAGAGTTATGTTGTCTAAAAACTGATCAATTTCTTTTTTAGATGGGTTTATTTGTGGTGAATACAACGTTTTATAGAAATCCCTGAAAATGTTGTTTATTTGTATCGGTTCATATATTGTGTTCCCAGATGAATCTTGAACAGCACATATATTTGTTTTTTCTTTATTTATTTTTAGCTGGTTTGCTAGAAATTGACCGGATTTATTACCATGTTCATAATTTTGTAGGCGTAGTCTTTGTACTAAGAATTTTGTTTTTTTTTATCAATTATCTCATTTAATTCTAGTTTTGTCTTGCGTATTTTGTTCAATGTTTCCTGATCTTGGTCGCACGCGTAGGCTTCTTCTAGTGATTTGATGGTTTTTTTCTAATTCCTGAATATTTTTGTTTTCTTCTTTCTTTTTGTGTGATGAGAAAGAAATTATTTTACCTCTCATCACAGCTTTCCCTGCTTCCCATAGAACAGAAGCTGATGTTCCGGGAGTGTCATTATAGTCTAAATATGAAGTCCACTCTTTTTTAAAATATTTAATAAAGTCTTCATCTTTAAGTAGTGATATATTAAATCTCCAGTTTTTTCTTGGCGTAGTATTATTCTTGTGCATTAGTGTTAAAGATATAGGACCATGATCGCTGACAGCTATAGGGTGAATCTCAGTGTCTGAAATGTCGTTCAGCAGTGAGCTGCCGACCAAAAAATAATCCAGACGAGAGTAGGAGTGATGAACATGTGAGAAAAAAGTATATTCCTTACTGGTGGGGTGAAGGGAGCGCCATGCATCGCAAAGACTAAAGTCGCTCATATACTGTTTGATTATATTTGTGGACTGCCAATTACGCTGAGTTCCCGCTGTATTGACCCTATCCATGTCTTCATTTAGTCCAAGGTTGAGATCGCCTCCAAGAACAAGTGTGCCATCTAAGTGTTCAGAGAGTGCACTGAAAAAACCGTGAAAGAATGAGGGATCATCAACATTTGGACCATATACACTTGCAATACATAGCTTTTTATCAAGTATAGATAGTTTAATGATTAAGAATCTGCCCTCTGGATCTATAACTGTATCGAGTACTGTGAAATTAATATTTTTATGTATTAAAATTGCTACTCCCCTTTGTCTAGAATTATAACAAGCTGAGAACACATTAGGAAACTCAGGTGTTTTAAGTTCATTGGAACCTCTACGAGGTCTGTGGGTCTCTTGTAAAAGGACAACATCTGCCTGTAGTTTTTTGAGTTGGTTAAATATTTTTAACCTCTTTTCTCTGGAGCCAGCTCCATTTACATTCCATGTAACAAACCTTAGTGCACCCATAGATGTCTGTGTATAACTAGGGATGTATGCTGTGTGCGTCGCTTAGACAGGTGGAGAGAATACGTCACTTTTTCATAAATAAAGAGAAGGAGAGAGAGAAAGAATGCGTGGCGAGATGCTCCCTGAGTCTGACTATGTGCGTGCATAGTTACTAATATGAGTAGGCTTGGCTTAAGTGTGTGTATCTTATATGACTGTGTGCGCTGTCTGACTGATGTAAATGTGCTGCCGTTGAGCGCATGACTGTGCGTGATCGTGCTGTGCGTATGTGTGGAAATAAAGGATGTTGTTTGTGGATGAGTGTGGAAGCAGGTGATCAAAGCAGTGAAAGAAATAAAGAAAGAAACCAAGGACAAGAGTGAGCAGCATAAAAACAAGAGGGGGAAAAGAGGAAAGAAAAACGAGAAGGAAAAAAACCCGGAAACATTCCAATTAAATCACTGACGGAGAGTGACGGTGTTAATTCTGCTATGAAATCACACTTTAAGATGCGATTTGATACTGGTAAGTTAAACAGATGTTAATGTTAAGTTAATGCAAGTTAGTGTGAGTGGATAGTTAAAGGGTGTAGCTGATTCTTATCTGGTTAAGAAGGTAGGAGGTTAATACAGCCACGGAGTGATGCCGGGGTCGCGGTAAAGCTGTCCATCCATGTAGAGCCGGTCCACAGCGTGGGAGCCCTTCTGGATGAAGCCGCGTCGGATTGGGAAGAGGACCCTGCGTCGTTCCAGGATCTCTTTTGGGAACTGGTCGTTCACGCTGAAGTCCGTTCCTTTTAATTCTCTGCCACGGCTTTTCACCTGCTCCTTTTGTTTGAAGTGGCCGAATTTGGCCACAATAGGACGTGGTCTCCTGGTCACAGCCCGCATGGGGCCGATGCGATGCAGTCTATCAAAGGCTTCTGGAATACCAGAAAATACCAGATTGTCACGCATGCTACGAGCTTGTAGATCGATAACTGTTTCTTTTATTTTTTTATTTTCTCTATTGAGCTGGGTAACATTATCTGTGAGACATTTCACCGACTCCCTTAGCGTGGCATTTTCAGCAGCAAGCGTTTCCACCTGCTGCTGGCTGAACTCCAGGGATTCTCGCAAGAATTTAAATTCCCGGTGAAGAATCTCCACTAAGGACAGCCTTGCGTCGAAACTGTACAATCGTTTGTCGATTGACTCCAGTATGTCGGCAATATCTTTGACGGCTGGCGATGTTGTGCCGGGGGAATCTGCCGGGCGAAGTCTTTTCGACGACGGCGTGTCAGGTTTGGCCGGGGAAGATGCACTCTGAGCCTTCTTCATCACGAGATCCTGAAAGCACTGATCGATGTAAGATTACATCGATCAGTGCTTGTAATCGTTGTTCTCCACGGTGTTGGAGATGATTTAGACAAATGTTGTTAGTTATAAGATAATTGATATTTGGTAATACTGAAGCTTAAAGGAATTTGTTCAAATGTAAACTACCATTCGCTTTAATTTTCCGCCAAAATCTCCGGCGTCTGACATCAGCTACAACATGAGTCACTTACCTTGTCCGTCACTTCCGTCACTTATCTCACTTGTAAAAAATTCTATTGTGGTTTGGCACATAGTTCAAAATATACTGGATGATTCCATGTTTCATTATCCTGTTTTTCCCCAATCAGGGATAATGAGCTCTTTACTCCGGCACATAAGGACATGGGTTTTAAAATATGGTTGCATAAGGGCATAGTGAAAATACAAGATGTATATAAGGATCATAATCTTATGTCATTCAGCGAGTTGAGGGCAAAGTTTGATGTGCCTCAGAAACACTTCTTCAAATATCTACAACGTAGAAGCTTTATTCTGGTTCGATTGAATAATTCAATGCAACAGCCCCCATTTTCCATCCTAGAAACGCTTGTTACAAAAAATTGTTTTGGAAAAGACTGCTCACTCAGTTTTATAACATGTTGGTTGAGAAGCATAGAGACACCTCAGACAATAAGAGACAGGAGTGGATACAAGACTTACAAGAAGATACTTCATCCATCGAGTGGAGTAAAATAGAGACACACACCCAAACCATCAACACCCGATTGAGAATGATTCAATTTAACTGGATAATGGAAACATATGCCTCCCCTGCAAAACTAAATAAATTAGATCCTAATGTATTGGACATATGTTATAAGGGTACCGATCACAAGGGTCCATTGTACCACTGTTTGTGGGAGTGTGAAAAGATTCAAAACTTTTGGTGCTCAGTGTTAAAATATATTTCTCAGATCACATCTTCCCCTGTCCCATTAAGTCCTAAGGTCTGTATTTTAGGCATTTATTCAGATGAATGTAATTTAGCTCAGACGGAGAGAAAGATGGTTGACCTTTGCTTATTCCAGGCCAAACGTTGTATTGCAATATGCTGGAAGAAAGTTGGTGGCCCCTCTTTTGACCAATGGTTCAACAATGTATTATCAAGTTTAGTTCTTGAGAAACTGACCTATGCGGTTAGGAAAAGATCATCAGAATTTTTTGACATTTGGAAGATGCTTCTGGACCTGTTAAAGACTGAGGACGTTGAGGAACTGGAGAGAGAGTGAAGTAATGAAAATATGCAACTAAATTTGGGAATGTATACAGTATAGACTATCCTGTACACTTTTTTCCTTTGTATTTTATTTATTTAATTATTTTTTATTAATCATTAATCATTCAAGATCTCCCCAAATATCTTTATTTTATTATTATATATATCAAAAGAAAGGGCACACATTTAGATTTTTCAACACTATCACATGATGTGAAAACACCGATTGCTGGAATATTTCACTGCTGGCAGGGACAGTTTTAAGTTCCACAGCATAGTTTTCCTTCATTGTTGAATTTTGTTCCCTGTGTGGCTACTAGACAGTTTGTGTGGAGGGTAGCTGAGGACACAGCTGTCTTGTCATCCTCCCCAGCTGGAATCCGGATGGTGCTCCTTAAGCTGTTTATGCTCACCTGCCCGTTCCTGTGTTCTTCTCTTCCACAGCGTTGACAGGAAGCCAAGCTGAGTCAGAAGGCCCTATCCAAGGTTTGCAAAGAACTGGTGAGATACGACTTCGAAGAGCCACCCCTGAAGAGACTTACTGGGCATACTCAGGTGTGTTTCTCCGTGATCTACTTTTGCTTTGAGTTTTTGGTGAGGAATGTGTGAGGCATTGTTGTCTCACCTGCAGTGGAAAATCTGGATATTTAAAAAACAAAATCAAAAAGCTGCAAAATGAAGGTAACAGTCTGTATCTTTTTTCCAACAACATCTCAAGTAGTGGTTTGGGTGTTTAGATCACTCCAAATGCTCTGAGTTACTAAATGTCCCCGGGGGTACATGTCTATAACAAGATGCTGCCATTTTATAAATGCAGGCAGTAGATGGCAATTTCTTGCTTTATGATGTAAAGTTGATGTCATAGGCAATTAGTTTCAAAACAAGAGGGACCTGATGGGACCCAGGTATTGGGTGGAAAACTTTTGTTGTTTATTATTAAATTGTTACCATTATTAGTGTGGACTGCATAGAGAAAGTGTGGTTGTTCAACGAGCACATTTAGGTGACCTGTGATATATTTTGCTAAGACTTATAAAACAATGAGTACAAGAGAAACCTGTGTTTCAATGTGAAAGCACTTCTGTGTCACTGGCATTGCAATATGTTTGACTTCCTCTTTGTGATTCCTTCCTCCTTGGCCATTCTCTGCTTCTTTGTGCTGTCGCCTGGAGCTGTGTCAGAACCCCCCTTTTTTTACTAGTGCTTCAGAGGAGAAAAAAAGTCACTTTCTCCGTCCCTTTAGACCCTTTAGTTCTTCAGAAGGGCAGCATTAATCTTTCACCATCCATGCAATGCCAGCCTCGGGCCACAAATGATCTTTTACTTTATTTCTTTCAGTGTTTTTCTGCATGTTCATTCAGGCCTAATTGGCTGCCTGTCATTCCTGTGAGAGTGCAGGAGCTTGTAGGTAAAAACAGAGCTAGTGACTGTTTCCGTTTGTGTTGCTGTTCTGCTGTCCCTCTGGACATGTTTGATTGTGGCTCTTATGTAAGATCCTGATGTAATGGTGGGCAGGATTGAAGCCACAGAGGAAAACGATCAGCTAGTGAATATTTTGTTTTTATGTCATAGCAAGGTTTTTTTTTCTTTATTCCCACTTTGAGCTTTCCGTTGGACAATATCAAATAACATTAGCAATACGGTTCTTATCACTGTATTTTAAAAAACGTTAATATTCCCCATTTTAAATCTCTAATTTTAAACTGAAGAATCAAAAAAGAATTAGTGAGTGTAGAAATGCCCCATCTCACTGCCAGTATTGTTGGCAGTTGGATGTGCCATGTTTGATTTTTAGCTTATTTTCTGATAACCAGTTTTATACATAGCCCCCCATTTATGGGGTCAGCAAAAATAATAATAATAATAAAAAAGGTAACATACTGTTAAAAATAAGGCTTCTATTTAATATGAAGTGAGTTGGCTGATGTGGCAGCCATTCAGCCATTTATTCTCCTTTGTGGTCAATGTCTGCCTGAAGTCTAGAGCCATGGACAACAAAACCCCACCTGAAGAATATCACATTTATTTTCCTTAAGAAACTCCTGGGTTGCTTTTGGAGTTTGTGTGGATCATTATCCGTGTGCACTTTAAAGGCCATCTGATCGGTTTTACAGCATCCGGTAAACCAGTGTAAATCTGTACACTTCAGATTCACTTCTATGAGCAGTCACATAATCAATAAACACAAGTGACCCAGTTCCATTGGCAGCCATTCATTCTCCTGCTAGAACATTTATACTATGGCACCATGCCTGTGTACTCCTAAGCTCAGATAAATCAGGAGTGTTATGTGAGGAAGAGCATACATCTTGGCCAAATTATACATTTGAGTCATCAAGAATGAGATTTCCATATCGGATTGGTCAGGCCCTGGGTTAACAACAAACTCCTACAGCAGGGTGCTGACAGAAACTGTGCTACACCTGGCTAACACAAAGGAAAAGGAGAGTGTGGAGAGGGGTATTTGGAGGCAGCAAGAAAGAAAGAAAGAATGAGTGTGGAGGTCAGAGTAGAGACTTTAAATACAGAGACTAAGACTGGCAAAGGAAGTGAGTTGGCTGATGTGATGGAGTGAAGGAATGTAGATCAATTGTCTGTCCAGGTGGAAGGACAGAAAGATCATGCATTCAAGCTGTTCTACTATGATGCAGATAGGAAGGAAAATGTAGTAAGGGAAATCTTGAAGTATGTATATACTGTTTTGGAGATGAAGAGATCATCTGACAGGATCAGGAGTTTAAAGCTGGGTGATAAAAATCTTTTTCAGTCAGATCAAGGGTTGGATGTCAGTTATGCGAAATTGTGGATGAAGTTGTAAAGCTTGGTAGAGAGTGGTGATAGGACCAGACTTTAATGGACATCTTGGATGTCATCTGCTGGAGCCAGTCAATTTTGAGGTCACTGCCCGAGTGCTCAAAGTAGTATGGAGACCACTGCTGCCTTCACCCTCCATTCTCCCTCCTCTCCAGCCCATCTCTCAGCCCTTGTTATTTCTCAAGCTTTTCTTGTTTCTTTTTCCTGATACTGGTATCACTTGGTATAGCTACATGTATCACTTATGTGCCTTATGTGACTTGTCTTAGGGGTATCTACAGTGGGGCAAAAAAGTATTTAGTCAGCCACCGATTGTGCAAGTTCCCCCACTTAAAATGATGACAGAGGTCAGTAATTTGCACCAGAGGTACACTTCAACTGTGAGAGACAGAATGTGAAAAAAAAATCCATGAATTCACATTCATGACACTAATGCAGTGCTGTTAGCTTCTTTAGCCAGTAGCTGTGAATCATGTCAGGGCCTGGTGCTGTCCAACTTTTCATACTGGAGACTCTGTCCTGGATGTATGCCACTGTGACAGTTACTGGATCCTGTTCAGAAAAATTACTGTGGTAACCTTGCTGAACAGAATCAGCTAGAACTGATAGACCGCTTGCTATACTTCGTGGGCATCCCTTTCTTTGTCACACCTTTCTGTGGCTCCAATAGTGGGCTAACTTCCCTCCATGCTGCCTTTATCTTGGCCTCTAGTCTCCTGGTATAGATCAGCTGGTTGGTTTTAGTGAGGATCACAATAGGGATAGTCCATAATGCTGCAATCACATCTTCTAGTAGCCTCTCAGAAGTTACCTGTAGTCTGTAGTAGGCCACGGAGGGTCCAGGTTTCCAGTTTTCCAGTTTGTCTTCAATTTTAGGTTGGCTCAACGCCTTCATTGTACCAGTCGTTCTTGGGACTTGATACCAAATCTCAGCGGGCGAAGATAATGATATCTCACCCTTGACCTGACATCTTGGCTACCCCTCGCCATAGCATTTGTGTTGTAATAGCAGTTGCATCTTCTGGATGATGAAACACTCTAGATGTTGGATGTTTTATTTTACTTTTTGTAAATAGTCAACAGTGCAATAGACTCAATACTTGAAATGTGCAATTCACTTGTATTTTTATTTTTTATTCCTATTTATTCTATTTATCCCCTTTGTATATTTTATTTATATTTGTCTCTGTATTTATATATGTGTGTGTGTGTGTGTGTGTGTGTGTGTATATATATATATATATATATATATATATAACAATTCTGTAACTGTAACTTCGGTCGTTGCTGTGCTTTTTGGAAGTCGAATTTCCCAGAGGAACCCACCCGAGGGATTAATAAAGTTCTATCTTATCTTATCTTATCTTAAAAGAATTCGTAGGTCCCATATCCTGTTCCCACATCAATTCCTGTGTAATAGCATTCCAACAGTTCCTTATTTTTATCCCTTGTCTACTTAAACCTTTTTGATCCAGTAACCCAGTTCTAATCAGCAGCTCCTGGTTCCTCAAAACCTGACGTGAACCATGTTAAACTGGGTGACTCTGAGCCGGTATGGCTTCAGTTATATGCCTTTCACTCATGCTCTGAGGTAGGCTTGGGGAGCGTGTTGTCTTTGTTTTATTGATATTTTTTAGCAACTCTTTACTTGTCCTCCAGTTTGTGTTTCAGTGAGATGATCAAGACTTCAGGGCTTTCTGGTGCATTATATTTTGTCCAGTGGTTTCTAGCCATGTTTTGCTGCCACTGATATTTTCCAATAAAAAACCTGGACTCTTTCAGACACAGATGCTTCTGTATTAATGGTCAAAGGAGCTTGCAAAGAAAAGTGTCTGGACTTCTTTAAGTTGCTTGAAGATATTTCACCTCTCATCCGAGAAGCTTTTTCAGTTCTAAGGTCAAGACTCAGCAGTCCATCTGCATCTTAAGGATAAAGTACACTCTTTCGAGGATGCCAATGTTCACATTTTGGACAGAGAGGACAGATGGTTTGAAAGAGGAGTGAAAGAAGCCATCTATGTCCACTGTGAGCGACCATCTTTGAACAGAGGCGGGGTTTACGACACCAACTCTCTGCCATCTATAATCCAGTTTTGAGATCCCTTCCCAGACGCCTTAATGCCCACTCACATCCTGGGCCATCTGACCTCAGGAATTCGCATGATAAGGTGGGGCCAGGTTTCAAAATGAACACACCCGAAACTCTGGCTGATTGTGACCCACACCCAGTTTCACACCTTGGCTCAGGCGATTAGAGGATCATCAGGGGGTCCTTTTGTCCCTCTGTGGGGGGATACTCCCACTAGGTTTATATCTGGGACTCTCCACCATTTGACCTTAGAACTGAAGAAGCTTCTCGGATGAGAGGTGAAACGTCTTCAAGTAACTTAAAGAAGTCCAGACGCTTTTCTTTGCAAGCTCCTTTGACTACGATGACCTGGATGACTGAGAACCTTCACAGACATATTCTCTATTAATCCCGGCGCCATTGTAGATCTCTGGAGTAGGTTGTGTATGAAAACAATCAATTTATTTATAAGCACATTTGAAAACAACACAGGTTGACCAAAGTGCTGTACAAAGTAAAAAGTAAAACAAACACACACAAAGAGAACAGCACCAAACTCACAATTAAAAGCTAAAGAGTAAAGATGTGTTTACAGATGGGATTTAAAAATGTTGAGTGTTGGAAAGATCCTAATTTGAAGAGGCAGACTGCGATTGCTGCGCCTAAACTGTGGAACAAAGGCCCGGTCTCCTCTGTGTTTCAGTCTGCTTCAAGGAACAACTAGAAGCAACTTATCAGCTGACCTAACAGTCTAAACGAGTCTTAAAATCAATTCTAGAATGTAAAGAAGCCAAAACTGGGGAAATATGGTCGCATTTACGTGTCCTGTGAAGAGTCGGGCTGCAGCACTCTGAACAAGCTGAAGACATGTAGACTAGTTCCATATTAGAGGGTGGCATACTGTTCCAGATCGTTTTCCAAGAACTTTATTTGATTGTCTCAGCCGCAGATGACAGCGATAGACACATACAAAAGTGTGAATAAAGCTACAGAAAAATTGGCACTGATGGGCCTACAGAAAACATGTCCTCCACGCTCTGGAAACAGTCACTACAGAGGCTTTACAAGCAGTGTAAAAATGACATCTAAAATCAGTCTGAGTTTGAAAAGGGTCCAGATTTGGGCTATAAATAGCCCTTACATGGTGGTCCTATGGATGTCACAGTAAATGTTCAGTAAACTTCACCTGAGGTTACAAACAACCCCTTCAGTGGACGAAAATCCAAAGTCCAGAAATGACATATAAAAGACAGTGGACAGTGGATTGACTTTATTCTCAAAATGATGAACTATATATTTTTTCTTAATGTGGCCAAATATTTTTTTCGGCCTGACAGTTGAACAGAGAGTTGGGCTACGGGATAGTTACCCTACAAGAGTAACGGACAAAGTGGAGGATGCTGTGGCGCTGGCTGATCAATGAAGAGAAAATTCTCTTCTCAAAATCAGTTAAAAAAACCCCAACAACTTATAATTGTCTAAAAATATTTGTTTTATGAGTAAAAAGCAATGAAAAAATTGCTCACTCGTCTTCATTACAGAGCAGACTTGGAAAGGCCTTGCTTAAATCAGAACCTGAGGGGGAACAGGAAAGAGTCAAAGAGACAGACCAAACATGAAAAACTGAAAAAGTTGTAAAATTTAAAAAAAGAAAAACACATTAAACTCCTGTACCATACCAGTTTTCTTAGTCTTGGGTTTTATACATATTAGAAAGTGTATAAATAGGTGTTTTCTTAGTGTCAGCTAAGAACAGAAGAAGCTCTCAGTGTCCTTTATATTTCAAGGGAAAGCTCAACAATCTGATGACCCCAATAAGCATGGAGATAGCAACTTTATGAATTAAGTATTCAGAGTGCTTACTGACTTGTAGGCAGTGTTTATGTTCAGTGTGTGGTAAACACTATATAAGGCAGCCTTCCTGGAGCTGCATGATGTCTGAAGCTGAGATGCCATCAGCTGAGAACTGTATGAATAAAAGCAAGTGTCCTTAAACTTGTAATAGTGTGTGTGTGTGTGTGTGTGTGTGTGTGTGTGTGTGTGTGTGTGTGTGTGTGTGTGTGTGTGTGTGTGTGTGTGTGTGTGTTTACTAGCTGTGGATATAAAACGTGACCTGGTTTGAATGTTAGCCTCTGATGTGGAGGATGGCAGCTTTGTAACAGCTGCATCTTACACTGGTTGCTGTTTATTGAGTACAGAGTGGTGATATCTGTTCATTCTCATATTTACAGTCAGTGATAGATTGTACTCACAACACAATTGAGACTCTGTCCTTGTTTTGCCAGATTTGTTAGGATTTCAGATCTTGTATATTTTCCTTCTCTTTTCTTTCACTCTCTCTCTTTTTAATATGATATGGTTGATTCAACAGCCTTGCAACAGACCTGGGCGTACCCTATAACAGCAGGGTTAGACTCCAGTACCCCCATGACCCTGAATTGGATAATCATGGATTGATGGACAATTAATTCAGTAAAGTTACAAATCTACAAGCGTTAAAGTAACCCTCTATGTTGATTACGAATGTTAAAACATCCGCTTAGTCACTGCAAATACCACCTTCAAATGCAGAACATTAGTTATGCATATAAACATATATGTGACATAAATGAGTTAAAATTGTTTTAATTAAGACAAAACATAAATATGATAAGCACCAAACATGTTAAAAGATAATAAATAATACAGACATGTTTATTTGTAAAAACAAAACAAACAAAGAGGAAATGACAGCAGCAAGAGCCAAAGGAAAGGTTTACAACACTGTTTCTAGATGGTGGCACTGACAAAAAGGCATCAGGTGGAGCTGGCAGAACTGAAGAAGCTAAGATCTTGTTGGGAGTGATGAAGGTGGATTAGAAATGAGTGCAACAGAGGGACAGCTAAGGACGAGAATTTAGACTGAAATGGTTTGGACATGTGCAGAGGAGGCATAGGTGCTTGAGAAAGGATGTTGAAGATGAAGGAAGAGAGAGAAGTAATGGATGTAAGTGAAGGAGGAGATGGAGAGGGCTTGTATACTGATTAAATTAACTAAGACAACTTATAATTTAAGGGTTTTTTTGTAACTTTAAACCTGTACTACCAGGAAACTTTTCAAAACTGGAGGTATTGGCTTCGTTGTATGGAGGCAAAGTTATAGATTCACAAAAACGTGATGATGATATGATAATAACTTATACTTTATCTAGTATACATATAATATTAGAAACGAATGTATATGCATGAGCAGGGAGAATAAAACAGGGCCCAGAATAGAGCCTTGAGGTATTCCAAGAGTATTGTTTACCCAGCGTAACAGAGAATGTCCTGCTCTCTAACTCAAATAATTTCAGAGCAGAACCCTGCATGCTGACATGGCTTCAGGCTGTTTAATAGGGTTATGTTATCAACAATGCTGCACTCAGGTCTAAAACTCCTTTTCGATATTTAACTGAAACAGCGATATTGAAGTGTGTTCTGCTTTATTTTGTGTAGCATTGTTGTTTATTTTATTTTCTAAATAAACTCTGTATATTGATCACCTGATCTAAATGAATTGAACACCAAAAACCAAAAAGAAACAAACAAGATAGATAAATAGATAAGTGCTGAGCTTTGTTGCTGCTTATATTATTATAATTTTTTAAACTCCATTGCCCATCCTTCCACCCTCACTGCATTGCACTGGAAGACTGGAAGTTTCCAAAACTGATTATGGTTTATTTAGAGAAAGCTGTGTGTAATCTGGGACCATTGGTCATTACTATGCCTTGATAATATCCAGCCACCGCACACAGTGATACACTCAAGGGACTGCATGTGAGTGTGTGCACTGTATTTTTATCTCATGGCTTACACTGCAATGCTGCATGTGTGCAGGTTTGTCTGAGAAAATCTAGCACTGGTGTGAGCATTTATGTTAAGCACAGTGGTGCGCAGATTAACACTGTTCCCTCACAGCAAGAAGGTCCTGAGTTCGATTCCACCACTTGGCCGTGGTCTTTCTGTGTGGAGTGTTTGCGTGGGTTCTCTCTAGATACTCTGGCTTCCTCTCACAGTCCAAAGACATGTGGTTAGGTTAATTAGTGACTCTATATGGTCTGTAGGGGTGAGTTTGGATGGCTGTCTGTCTCTATGTGTTAGCCTTGCAGCAGACTGGTGACCTGTCCAGGCTGGGGTGGCTGTAGCTCAGGTGGCAGAGCAGGTCAGCCACTAATCAGAAGGTCAGTGGTTCGATCCCAGGCTGCATCCTGGCTGCATGCCAAATATCCTTGGGCAAGATACTAACCCCGTGTTTGCCTGCTGGTGGTGGTCAGAGGGCCCGGTGGCGCCTGTGGCTACAATGTAGCTTGCTATCGCCAGTGTGTGAATGTGTGTGTGAATGGGTGGATGACTGAATGTAGTGTAAAGCGCTTTGGGGTCCTATGGACTAGAAAAGCGCTATACAAATGCAGGCCATTTACCCTGTTTCTCAC
Source organism: Copadichromis virginalis (assembly GCF_057382275.1). Taxonomy (NCBI): domain Eukaryota; kingdom Metazoa; phylum Chordata; class Actinopteri; order Cichliformes; family Cichlidae; genus Copadichromis; species Copadichromis virginalis. Next base: position 2,539,117 of record NC_140622.1, read on the forward strand.
CCTATGATAGGCTCCAGCCCCATGTTAAGGTTCACAATTGAGGAGGGAGAGTACAAACCACCCTGGGTCCAGAGGATCTTGGTCAAACAATGATTTTAATGACTACACACGTGTGGGAAGAACACTCTGTACGCCGACAGCAAGTGATCTCCGACTTAATCAAAGCATAAACAGATATTTTATAGCATCAGGGTTTGATTTACTGACGCCCCTTCATGCGTCACAGATACATTTTATACATAGATCAGATCAACACCACAATGACTTTTAACCCAGAAGATCATCTTCTATTTTCATGGCTGGTACTTTCCGTTCTTGTCTTAAAGTGAATTGTTCCTCTTTCTTGCCGAGACATGACTAATCTCTCCTCTAAATAAATCTAACTCATGTGTGTGTGTGTGTTGACCTCACATGCTCTTTCTCAATTCACCTGTTGCACTTCTGACCTTTCACCAGACCAGAGGCTCACTGAGACTATGTGTATGTCTTCTACTAAATAAATGTTTTAACCAAGAACCTCTACTTAAAAGCTTAATATAAAATGATCTGATATATAAGTCGTTAGCTTCATAGCATAATTGCCTAAGTCATTTGACTAAGTCAATGACTTAGGCACTTATGCTATGAAGCTAACGAAGTGTTTTGTAAGCATGTACTGCAATTCCTTCTATGGCTCCAAGTCACTTGCACAATAGATTGTCCGGACATCGCGCCGAACAAAGCTTCCGACCCCCAATTAATTGACCGAGCTCCAACTCTTTAATAAGCACAGATATGCATTGTGTATAAAATAGTCATAACTGCACCTGAAATACAAGGTCAACATAATAACTGTATGCATAACATCTTAAGGCCTTCTTAAAGCTATCTGTTACATTGTTAAAGCCTCGTCTTAGCCTGCTGCTCAAAATAACTTTCATTTCTGCAAAACTCTCCAAGCCTGTTTCCTGTCCTGTTACTTTTAGCCTTTCTGAAAGACACACTGTTTAAACCTCTAAACACAATATAAACTCCAGATTATATTATTAATGCAATGGTAATGATGACAATTATTTAACAATAGCAGTAAAATAATTTCCCTGCTCCACACCCACCATGACCCTGACAAGGATAAGTTGGGGGGATGGATGGATGGATGCTTATGGTCATTTCTCACTCTTTGACAAACAGTAAGCAGGGCTACAGTCCTGTCCCATCCATGTATTTGTGTGTTTTTGTGTAGAAGTGTACATATGAATGTGTGAGATGACAGGATTCCCTGTCTCATTTATCTGTTGTTGACAGTGAGCATGATTTCCTCAACTAAGAGCAACCAATGCCCCTACTTATTAATTATGCCCTAAATATTAAAGATGCTCCATCAAACATAAATTATTAATGAATTTGGCTCAGTTCATCTTGGCTAAAGATTTCATTTGTCATACATCATCTGATGAGGCCATGAGGCATAGTGTTATATCAAGGAGTGTGAGTATGTGTGTGCGTGTGTGTGTGTTGAGGGGGAGTGAAATTCTGTCTGTGTATGTGTAACACAGACCGTGCCGTGTTTGAATCACTACCTTTTTCTTTTTTACTATGGTAATACATTTTTAATACTGTCACCTTGGATGTACACATTCAGTTGACTTCTAAAACACATTATCTGATTTCAAGGTCTTAATAACACAGGGTGACTCTTACGTTCTCTCTTACCTTAAGTCAGATGTGATAATGTGTCTTATTGGATGTGTTTAAGCTTTTATAGGATGTCTTTGAACTGTCAGATTTTAAATTGTAATGTCTTAGCAAGGCCAAAGATGTGTTTTATGTGGCCCACCAAGTGGATAAAGAATACCTGCCTTGCATGCGAAGAATGAGGACACTGGAAGAGGAACTGTACAAGTGGTCAAAGAAACATTGAGTGCTGGATGGGCCCACCTAAAGTGGGACCACGGCAGGAAGAAGCAAATCCGTGCAGGGAAGAAGATCCCTTCACGAACCCCAACTCTAGTTGCAGCTCTTGCCCCTCCTGATTATGCTGAATTATTTTAGTTGGATGTTTCTGAATGCCACCTTTTTCAGAAAAAGGAGGGAGGATGACAACTGCTGCTGAAATACACTTTACAATACTGGACAACATGGAAAAAAAAACAGCCATATTCCTGAAAAAAACAAAGGCATTTTGATATGGGACAGAAAGGATCAAATCGGCAGAAAAACTTTCAAAAATACATGTTTCTGTTGTTTCGCTGCATTTGCCATTGAACAGAATCCAAATTCCAAAATTCGAATTCTAGGACAGTGATTCAAGTAATATCCCTCTCACTGAACATTAACTTAGCTTATGTTGTGCTGTATCCTATTTTTATTTGTTTTGTTTCGTTTGTTGTTTTTCTTTCTTTTTCTTTTAGAATCCAAAGATCGGTGATTTCATTTTAAAGATATGAATTTCAGTTCTCAAATAAATGACTTGGATTCGTGTATTTTGATACAGATAACTGTCTCATTGACGCTACAAGACTGAACGTCACTAGAAGTTGCTATTTCCATCTTACTCAGAGAAAACTCGATGTTTACAGTTTATGATTGCTTTGCATATGAACCATACCTACGCCAACTGTTATGTTTTAGGATCTCAGTATTCAGTGGTGTCCAACATGACCACACCACCGGTCTAAGAGGGTAATTGCACATGTCGAATTCATATAATGCCACAGAGGTAGGTGACGTGCAGCCTGCATGGTAATAAAATAATAAACATTCTGAATTAGTTCAACGCCTCTCAGATACTTCTTTCAGGGTGGACCTATTTTGGTTCTGTGGAGGAAAAGACTCAGATGTGGTCACGTCACTCATGGTGGTATAGGACAGGAATGTCTTGCTCCTGGCACAGAGGGGAGGTGTGTGTGCTTTCATTCTTAAATACACAGCTTCAGATGTCCATTGCTGGAGTATGTTGGAGGACCTGGAAAGTCAGGATGAGATCGAGGAAACCGGAAAGAAGATACTGAAACAGGAGATTTTCTCCCATGTGGTAAAAGTTTTTTGTTGCCCTTCACTATGTAACAATTGTGTGATCAGACATTTCCAATTGACCTCATGTTGCACTCTTGATAAGCTAGGCTGATGGCCTATAGGCCCAGTAACTATTATTAGAGGAGTGGCAGACTAGTCTCACTTTCTTGGGACCCCTGAAACAGGTTTAACAGAGAAAGACTGTTCTGATCGTTCTGATTTTGAGTTTGGATCATCTTCTCTTATAAACGAACTCAACAAATGTAGAGAGAATACAGACTGTTACGCCTCTAGTCTAGGTATGTAGAGACGCACATAAGATTATGAGGAGAGAGAAGCAAGTACCTGCCCTTTTTCCCAAGCCAAACAACGAACCCGGTTTTGAGTAAAAAAAGGTGATTTTATTAAGTGACAAGAAGCGCAACTCCAGGGTGAACCCGGGCCAAATAATAAATAAAACCAACTAAGTCCTGCCAGAGAAAACTAACTTAACCCTAACGGTGTTTTCACACCGAACGCGATAGACGCGACCAAAGCGCCAGGTTTACATGTAAAGTCAATGGAAAAGCGCGACGACGCGCGATTGCGGGTCCCGCGAAAATTCAGAAGCGCGACTACGCGCAGTAAAAACCAGTCCACATGGTTTTTACTGCCCTATGCATCGCCAAGAAAACGGTCCTCATGAACTGGAAAAATAAAAATAATCTTAATTCTAGCCAATATAGACACCATCTAATAGATCACATTAGTCTCGATATAGCCTCTGCCACCACATTAGATCAATCCCTCTGGGCTCCTTTGATCGGCTCCATCACCTAGCGGGGGTAGGGGGTCGTGGTTTGGTCCCGCCTTAGCTACTGTGGTTGATGTGGAGTTGGGACGGGCTTAGGGCGCCTGGAGGACCCCTAGAGGCGTTATCCCTGGAGGGCTTAACCCGGGGGTTGTGTTCATAACCTGGTTAGTGGCTCTGGTCGCTCTTAGAGGTTGTTCTCCTCGTGGCTGCGTGCAGCGGGGCTGGAGGATGGTCTGTACTGGTGGACGTAGGTTACTGGCCTGGTGGCCTGGCTGTCCCTGAGTGGATCCGGGGTAGGCGTGGGGGTTTGGGGTTCGGGGGTGCTTCGCCTCCGTGCTGGGGCTCTGGCTGGGCCTTGGGGGCTTCAGTCCTCGTCGGTGTGTCGCCGAGGTTGTGGGCGGGTGGGTGCACGGGGGCTCAGCCCTGGCACAGGGGGCCTCTTGTGCATTGGCCTAACTGGGGGGCTCTTCAACTGGCGGGGAGGTTGTTCCATCCTTGCAGGAGTCCACTCTGCAGGTGGGGGAGAGACATAGGAGAGGTGGAGAATAAACTTAACCTGGGTGTCTGTTGTCTTGTGTAGTCTGGGAGACGATTGAATGTTGGGGTGGGTACAGTTTCCTCTGCGGTGGGGTAGGGTGGGCTGCCCCGGGTCCTGTGGGGCTTGGCAGTGCTACCGTAGGCCCCGGTCTGGATGGGCCTGGACTCCCTTGCCTTGGTGGGTATCAGAGGACGGGGGTGCCTACTGGGGTCAGCGGGGGAGCTGGCCCTAGGGAGGGGCATCCTCCCCTCCCTCCTTTTCCTCCCCATCCCCAGCTACCTCCCTCTTCCCGCTCCACCACACTCACCCACACAGGTAGGGCCTTGGGGAGCCGGCGGGCACGCCGGTGCAGCCCCCTCTAGCTTCTGCTCGGTGGCTACTGGGTGACGCCTCGTCTGGGGATCCTCAGCCCTTCCCATGAGGGTGGCACGGATGCCCCCTTGTTTAATAAAAAACAAAGATCAATCAAATGGACCAATACGGCAATGCCACGATGATCCATTTGGCAAAATAAATCCATTGGGTCTCCTTATTGGTCTTCAGACAACAATTCTGACGGCTAAAGAACCAAATGGGACAGGCAAAAAAAAAAGAAAAAGAAGAAGCGCGACGACGCAACGCAAAAACGCGTTCCAAAGTAGTGCGTCGGAAGCGTTTGACGCTCGAATAAAAATACGCGCGTCAGTTTTTGTGTTGCATTTTGTGCATTCGTGCGTATCACGTCTACCGCTCGAGTTGATCTGAACTCCAGCGTCAATTCGCGCCCCGACAACCAATCATAAATTGAATTAAATCGGGACTTGATAAGACCTTTTGAGTATCACTAGAAATATTACAAACAGTCGTCTCCATACCACCATTTGCTTTCAGTAAACATCGACGGCATATCACATCCATATTAGCAGTGTATAAATGATAGTTTAGCATATATTAGCACAGGTATCAATAAAGGACTACCGTATTAAACACTTTTACTAACCGCAGGCAGACGGACAGGCGCTCTGCAGGTGGGATTGAGTGCCTGTAGTTGGTGGGATGGTGGGACCGACGCGGAACAGCAGGTCCTCAAACTGGGCGAGGGACAGACGGTGGTACCGCTGGAAGCGGCCGTCATCCAGGCGCAGCTCCACGAGCAAATGGTGAAACTCATCAAACTGCTCACGCCTCTGGAGGACCTGATGGACCTAGGTACGGTGAGGACGTCCTTAACACCGCTGCTCGGCTCTCCACAGTACATAGAGGAGGGAGACTCTCTCTTCAAACGCTAGCTCGACAGCTGCCATCTTGCAAAGATACTGTCTGGCACAACTCCCTCCCACATTTCCGGTTCACACGCGTTTAATTTGCGTTGGACACGCATCGAGGTGTGAGTTTGCACGTGTCAAGTTAGGGGTCCAATCAGCAGCCCACTGCTCTTTATTAGAGGAAGGACCTGCAGAGATTCTTAAAACACAGTAAAGAAACACAACACAGCAGCTAACACAGATTTCCTATGGCCACAGGCCGTAACACAGACACATAGGACTAAAAAAAGGGAAATGAGAGGAAAAGGGGAAAAGAAAGGAGCCACTAAGGCTGTGTTGCAGAAAGGTCTAAAGCCTTGATTACTCTGCAACCATCAGAGTGTGACTGTGTGGGTAAAGACTGAAGTGCTTTGAGTAAGTAGTTATAAGCCCTGTGTACATTACAGTCCATTTTTCAGCACTGTCAAAGGCTGAGCATGTATCCAATCAAAACCATGCACCATGACCAGTAAAGACAGTAAAAATCCTGACTATGACAGTTCAGGAGTTTCTGAGAAGACAGAGACCTCTCCTCAGATCTCCCTGTCAACTGATAGAGGTAATCAGCTTTAAGTACTAACAAGTGCTATTTTTTTATGGGCATGATGCAATATGTATTAGGCAAGGAGTTGCAGGAAAGCACAGTTAAAACCTGGATCTGCTATTCAAAACTCTGAAACACTGTCACTGCTTGTGCAGAGAATTTTGTCTTAGGATAGTAAAATGTTCACAATTCCAGTGTGCAGAGAAATGAGCTGATAAGCTGGCGATTTTTTGCAGCCTAGTTCCCTGATAACAGTTGCATGTATTGCTTCAGAGCTGTGTCATCTGCTTCTTTACCTGACAAACACAGAGATAGTTACAATCTGTATTGTACGCTGCATATTGTCATCTGTGAGGTGGCTCACTGAAATAAAATAAAGAAACACTGAGAGATTTTAGAAGGTTCACTAAAGATGCTGATCCACAAGAGGACTAAATTCAAGCACACGTCATTAGGAGAGGAAAGGAGACGGCATGTGTGTTCTTTATGTGAGCGTGAGGACATTCGTATATGTGTCAGCTGCTGCTGTGTTATCAGCCCTTTCACTGTGGTGGCTTCTGGTGGATGCTACTTGCTTGTTGCTGCTTTGTAGTCACTTTGGCATTGTGTAATTGAAAATCCATGTGTGGGTTTAAGAGATTTGGTGTCAGATTAATGATCAGTGAAATATGGAGAATTAATCACCATGTAGGTAAAAATGTTTGTTCTAGCAGCAGAGGCATTGATGGTCATAGAAGAGGTGTTAAACTGCACAGAAACATGGAAGAAGACAGTTAAAAAAAATGCAATCTTTCTGTTGCTCTCTGACGATGTGGGTCAAATAGCTTCCTCTGAAGAACCAACAGCATTGCTGAGGATATACAGCAGTATATCCTCACGGCTGCTTCAAGTAAAAGGATATTCTCTGCTTTTGGAATACAGAATGAGATGTTTAGCTTAACTGAAGTTCTGGTGTAAATTAGGGCAGAGTGGACACACCCGAGGAAAAGACCTGAATAGAATCTAGCTGACGGGACAGGGGAAGCAAAAGTGAGAATCAAACACATGAGATTGAGGGACTGTCAAAAAACAGGAAGTAACACACGCACTAAGACAGACTAAGAAATGTGAACTTAAAAAAGAGAGCAGAGATGATCAAACATCAGGCTAGACTGACTAAGGAGACAAAAGGGCAAAACCCAGAGATATGGGAAATCAGACAGTCATGGAGACAAAACACAGTGAGACCAGATAGACACAAACACATGAGACAAAGACAAGACACAAAAAGGAAGCAAACACGAGTAAGAAAGAACCACGAACTAAAGCTAATAAACTCAGAAACGCTATCGAACTAATGACAGTCAAGAGAATGGAGAGAATGTGTCCTCAACCAAAGCTTATCTTTGTTCATTAAAGTTTAATGGCACGGCCATGGCCTCATTTTCTGAATATTTGTAGTGACTTCTAACACATTCTAGTAAGCGAAAGGAAGAGCAATGGATAGTAATTACTGCTTTGTATTAGAAACCTAAAATATATGTAAAAATGTTTTAACTCAAACGGTACTGTGTATGTACAATTTGACAAATCACCATTGCAATGTTTTTGAAAATGCATACCTCTATAAGGGCTTTCAAATGTGTGGCCTCCTTCCCCTTCAGTGCTTATCCTTACGGGTTATAGGAGTGGATGCAATAATTTAATTTTACAACAGGTGGCCTTAGTACAAAGAGCTACGTCTGGATAACTTTACTACCACTGGGGGAGACTGAAAGAATGTAATTATGACATGAGCGACTGCATCAATTTGAATCCACTGTGGCTCCCCAACCGGCAGTCTCAATTAGTTAATGAGCTTTAGAGAAGTGTAAGTGCCTGTGATTATTTTATATGTATTTGTAGCCCCATCTATGTAATGCATAGCAGGGTGTACTGATTGTTGCTAGTTTAAAAGAAATCCTTCAACTGCCCATTCTGTTGCTTGAAATAGAATTTGAATTTTAAGCCATGTAAGTGAAATATAATCAAAAGTTGATCCCACTTTAACAAGCTAACATGTTCAAGCTGTTCCGATATGCTGATTTCAACCAGTTGGCTAAGATGTTTTGGCAGAAACATTTGGCAAATTGTTCTCTGATGTTGTTGTCTTCTCCACGTGATTGCTCAGTGAGAACAACCAGGTCAGGATTAAACATGCACGTAATTCATGTGACGAGCTTCATGACTTGATGAAGTTCATTTTAGAATGAAGAGTGAAGCTGTGACTCGGGATGTTAGATAGAAAGTACAGTCTGTTTAGTTTGCATGCTTGATTTAAATATTCTCCTCCATATATTTTGTACCTTAAGAACGGAACAAAATAGGAATAGATCTTGTCACTGTGCCCTCTTTGTAAATACCCAGTTCATACTGGCAGAACATGTAAGTAAATCTGGCCCAGGTAAATGAAATTTCACTTTCTTAACAGTCTGAACTGAATATAATCTTTCGTCTTCCTCTCCTGCCATGTCTTTTTTTTAACATCTGTCTCCATTTCTTTCCATCAACTTAGCATGTTTTCTTTTCTCTTCCTGGCATTCTGCAACTTTACTTTAGCTAAAAGCAGTTTCGAACAAACTGGATAGAAATAATTTGTGTAGATCTAGCTAGATGTGAAAATGCCAAGATCACAACTTTATACATCTGCACTATGAATGTATTGCAGGGATGGTAGGGAAAGAGGAATTTTTTGAGGGTGCAAATGGACCATTGGATGTAATTACTTTCTCATTACTGGTATCAATGCCAGACTTCTGCACTCAGTCAGCAGCAATACACGTTAACCTCCCTATCAGATTTATTTTAATTGAAGGTGTCGGATTCCAGATTGTTCAGCCCACTTAACCCCTTAATCTAAGTAAATTCTATATACAAGTGATATGCATAAGTCACACATTGAAGATAAGTGTAGTTGTTAAAACATACAGACACATAATCAGTCATTCATTCCAAGATCCACACATACAGTGGCTTGCAAAAGTTCCCAGAATCCTTTGCGGTTTTACCCCTGAATGACGTCACAGTTTCAATCTCTATTACGCACACACCATTTTGCAGTTATTTATTTGTAAAAAATGTTTGGAATCATGAATGATTTTCCTTCCACTTCTCACGTGTGCACCACTTTGTGTTGGTCTTTCACGTGGAATTCCAATAACATTGATTCATGTTTGTGGCTGTAATGTGACAAAATGTGGGAAAGTTCAAGGGGGCCGAATACTTTTGCAAGCTACTGTACATGCATGCATGGTTGCAAACTATGGTGAAAAAATGAAGCTAAAAAGATTAAGGAAATACTAACCTATAAAAATGGCTTAAAAGAAATAACAGAGTCAGCCGACCTGATTGACTGAGGAAGGCTTCCCAGAGTTTGGGGTAACAACCTCAAAAGCACGATGACCTCTGGTGTTAAAATCAGAGCAAGGGACAGTTAGAAGACAATATTTAATCATCTAACAACAGTATTTCAAAGTGCCTGTAAAAGCCTTATAAATTATGTGAAATGAGTAAATAGCTTTAATCCAGTGGTTCATTATGTTCCTAATTAGCTAAGAACATGCCAACTAAACTAATGAAGTAAATCAAGTCCTACATATGTGAAAGGAAGAAGTTATTTTCATTGTATTTGCTTGGGTGAATATTCTGTTTTGAAATGGAATGATTGAAAGATTTTGTTCAGATATTCTTTCTAACTTTTTTTAATGTTTTCAACTACTGTCTGCAGATGAGAGGTGCTGATAACAACCTCACCCACTTATTTCCTTCATACATCAGTTGTGTTACAGAGAAATCTGCTACTGAAAATGAATGAGGAGATTGTAATAGGTATGCTAGGGTGCATACAGTCTCTTGCTAACAAGGATCCTTGAAGTGCATTAATGACCTGGTGAGCGGCATGCTCTCAGAAACAAGATGATGAGCATCGAGGAGGGAAAATATCCAGTTTTCATTATTTTAAATTTCAAATACTGACGCATATTTATTGTAATGTGCATAAAATTAAACCTCTGAAATGACAACACCTTTTTAGAATAGAATTCAACTTTATTGTCATCGCACACATCACAAGTACAAGGCCACTGTTATAAACAGTGTTGGGCAAGTTACTTTGAAAAAGTAATTAATTATAGTTCCAAGTTACTTCTTCAAAAAAGTAACTGAGTTAGTAACTGAGTTACCAGATTCTAAAAGTAATTAATTACTTGAAAAGTAACTATTGCGTTACTTAAAAAAAAAAAAAGAAATGTTTAGGGTCCAGGGTATAATTGGCCATTTTAACTACTTTTGATGTTTCCTCTACATTTCACCTTTAAAAACGATTTACTTTGCCTTGTTTGGTATCATTCTTTTCAGCACAACCTCACGTGTCTTTTACATTTACGGTTATGTTTTCATTTTTACATACTCTTTTCTACCTGGAGACAGCAGTCACCTCATTGTTCTGACACACAACACAAAACTATCCACAACACTACACACTAACTACACAAGACAACACATTATCTACACAAGACAACACATTATCTACACACTCCAAACACGCTAAACGTCACAAATCTCTCACATCTCAAAACTCGCTGTCTCTCCTTTTCTGCTCTCTCTCTCTCTCTCTCTCTCTCTCTCTCTCGCGGTCACTTCTAAATCTTCCCCCTCTTCCATAAACATCTAAATGTCATGTTGCCATATCATTTTTTGATTGGTCGACATGGTGCATTTTTCCACCAACGCAAACGGGCGTTTTTTTTCTTCTGCTTTTTTATTTTTTGCTCAGAAGCAGAGAGTGCTTGCTAGCGCTGTCCTTAGAGAGCAAATGTGATCAGAACTGAGAGAACTGAGGTTTCAGACATGATATCCCCAAATGCACACTTGAAGACTAAATTGGAAAAAAGAAATACTAACACTTTTTTAGACAGAAACTATTGTTGTTGTTTTTTTCATTAATAATAAACACCTTCATTTCAAAACTGCGTTTAATGTTTACGTGTGTTGTCCAGAATTTAAATTTGTTTGATGAACTGAAACATTAAAGTGTGACAAGCATATAAAAACAGGGAATCAGGTCCTGGTTTAGCTCAGTGCGTTGAGCAGGCAACCACATGCCGCATGGCTGAAATTGGCCAGTCAGGGCTCGAGTCTGACATGTGATCCTTTGCTGCATGTCTTCCCCTCTCTCTCTCTCTCTCTATTTGCTTTCCTGTTATTTCTTCACTGTATCTGTCAATAAAGCTAAAAAAAAAAACGAGCCCCCCCCAAAAAAAATCAGGAAGGAGCAAACACTTTTCAGATACTCTAGGTACTGAAAGAAACCAGGATACAAAAGTCAGAAGAACTAAGAATCCTAAAGACTAAACTCAGACATGATGAGATGAGATAGCCTTTATTTGTCAGTTGCAGGTCTTTTGCCCACAACCGAGATGACAGACCTCCGACCGTACATACAACACAAACATCACATTGGGGAGACAAGTCAGGCCAGGTAGCGAGGAAAAAAAACATCGAAATGTGTAACACAGAAGGATAATACAGGAATGCACAGATATCAACACACCATAACACAATAAACACAGACAGCAACATGGGTTCCAGTGTGGACATCTGATCTGGGACCGCTGCAATCTTCGACTGCGCCTCCAGCTGACCCGATGTCCACATCATGGGGGAGGTAAGCGTTGGAGGTGGCGTTGGATCCGGGGTAGGGAGGGTGATGCGTCAGTGAGTGCTTATCAGTATCAGTCAAAGGAGCTTGCAAAGAAAAGCGTCTGGACTTCTTTAAGTTGCTTGAAGACGTTTCACCTCTCATCCGAGAAGCATTGGTCTCTACTACATTGGTCTCTCCAATGTAGAGGTCTGAGCATTCCTCACTGCTCAGACCTCTACACTGGAGAGACCAAACAGCCACTTCACAAGCGCATGGCACAACACAGAAGAGCCACCTCCACAGGACAAGACTCAGCAGTCCATCTGCATCTAAAGGTCAAAGGTCACTCTTTCGAGGATGCCAATGTTCACATTTTGGACAGAGAGGACAGATGGTTTGAAAGAGGAGTGAAAGAAGCATCTATGTCCACTGTGAGCGACCATCTTTGAACAGAGGCGGGGGTTTACGACACCAACTCTCTGCCATCTATAATCCAGTTTTGAGATCCTTCCCAGACACCTTAACGCCCACTCACATCCTGGGACATCTGACCTCAGGAATTCGCATGATAAGGTGGGGCCAGGTTTCACAATGAACTCACCCGAAACTCTGGCTGATTGGGACCCACGCCCAGTTTCACACCTTGGCTCAGGCGATTAGAGGATCATCAGGGGGTCCTTTTGTCCCTCTGTGGGGGGAAACTCCCACTAGGTTTATATCTGGGACTCTCCACCATTTGACCTTAGAACTGAAGAAGCTTCTCGGATGAGAGGTGAAACATCTTCAAGCAACTTAAAGAAGTCCAGACGCTTTTCTTTGCAAGCTTCTTTGACTACGAGGACCTGGATGACTGAGAACCTTCACAGACTTATCAGTATCAGTATATGTCTGTGTGTGCGTGTCCATAGTTCAGCTGAGACAGTGTCCTTCGCCCTGCCAGGCTAAGTAAACAGTTTTCCAGCCAACCCAGGTGGCCTTGTAGGGAATGGGAAGGAACAGACTCAACACAGTCGTTATCAGGGAGTTGTTGTTCGGCTCCAGCCTTGAGCTGGCGCCAAAGGGGTAGCCGGATTATGATGGTAATTTTTCTTTTGCAACAACTCATGAGAATTTCAAAGTTGTCTCTCAATCCCGCGTTGGAGAACCACGAGCTTCCCCATGATGGTATCAAACTTGCATTGCGTGATGTTGTCATTCTTTTGCTCAGAGAGCCGATTCTGAGAACTCACGACTGCAGTGAGCTTCTCCAAGATGTGATCCAATTTGCACTCAAAGGTGTTATTCTGAGCAGGCCTCTCCTTGATGTCACCCAATATACGCTCAGAGGTGTTATTCTGAGTATTCACGGCAGCTGTAAGCATCTCCAAGATCTTAACCATGCTGCACTCAGTGAGCCCTTTCTGAGAAGTCGCGCCTCGTTCCATCGTTTCAATCCCAGCGGGCAGCCTTGGGGGGGTTTGAACAGCCGGTTCCGCTTTCTTCTCTTCAAATATTTTTATTGTGAAGCACAAATAACAATCACAAATTGTCCCATAGACTGACATTGCTTCCTTTTTACAGTTTTGGCATCAAGAAAAGGGGAAAAACAAAGCGAACAACAACAAAAAACAAAAACAAGAAAAAACAAAACGTACCAAAAAGGGCGGTCAAAAAAACAACAACAAAACAAACAAACAAAAAAAACCCTCCTCCCTACACCCTTCCCTTATCCCAGAGTGCTATCAGCTTATTTTATGCAATGGTGAAGTCCACATAATAGCTCTCATTTGTTCATAGTTTCCGGGTGCTCAATGAGCGGCCTCCAAATCTGATCGAAGTCCTCCAGTTTGTCATTTAAAATGTAGCGGATCCTTTCCAGATGAAGAGTATCTGTCAGTACTGAAATCCAGGCTTTCAAGGAGGGCACTTCTTTTCCCTTCCATAGGAGAAGAATCAGTCTCTTTGCACACATCAGGCCAAAGGACAGGAGGGGGATCTGTGTGCTCTTAAGTTTTTTAGATTGTCCTGATAGTCCAATAAGAATCAAAATGGGGTCGGGGTCTAACTGCACATCAAAAAGTTTGGGAAAAAAAGAAAAAACTGAAGCCCAAAAACTTTGTAATTTGGCACACATTACAAAACTGTGAAGCAGATCAGCTTCTGCACATTGACATTTATCACAGATGGCTGACGATTCAGGAAATACCCGATGTAATCTCGTCTTCGAGTAGTGCAATCTGTGCAAAATTTTAAACTGAATGAACCTATGTTGGGAGTTGATAGAGCAGGAATTAACATAACGGAGCCCTTTAGTCCAGATATCATTATGAATTTCTGACCCTAATTCCTTTTCCCAAGCTGATTTTATTTTACCTGTATCCTTCTGCCCGAGTGGCTGTAATATCTCATATATAAAAGCAACCGCATGCTTTTCTGTTATACAATCCGCCAGGCATTGGTCAAGCTTACCTGGAGTTGCAAACTCAAATTGCTGTAGTTGGGACCTTACATAGCTCCTTATTTGAAGGTATCTAAAAAGATCACAGGCTAATAAATTGTACTTCTGCTTAAGCTGTTGAAATGAAGCAAAAGAGCCCTGAAAATACAGGTGTCCCACATTTCGCAACCCCATTTCCTTCCAGCGATCAAATGTCCCATCTAAAACTGAGGGTTTGAATGCAGGATTAGCTGTAATAGGTGTCAAAAGCGAGAAGGCTCTGAGTCTATACTCTTTCACGATCTGTCTCCAGATTTGAATTGTATTGTGAATAACTGGGTTACAGTTGTAGTACGTCCTTTTAAAACGAACAGGAGACAATGCAATTGCACCGAGAGAATAAGGCATACAGTCCTCTCGCTCCATGTCCAACCAACTTCCCATTATAACTGTATCATCTAGCCAATAAGCTATGTATTGCATATTAGCTGCGAAGTAGTATTTTTTAAAGTCGGTTCCGCTCTCTTAATTCTCTGATAAGCCAGGGCCAAGCCAGCTCCGATCAGCAAGAACCCTGTTATCATGGTTCCGAATAGATAGATATCTTCAGCGTCCTCGATCGACAGTCCCTCCAGGCACACGACCCTCCATTTCTGTATCCGGCAGGGAAAGTCCCTCCAGGGCACTCGGGCTCTCCCGAGCCCAGACTTCTCATTGAGAAAAGGGTGTCAATAGCATTCAGAGACCAGTTGATCAAATCCATAATTCTCTTTAGGTTTTAGAGACAGAGTGTGAGAGAGTGTTCAGGGAAAGTAATACAAAAAAGACACGAGACTAGACAAGGACACAAGAACTAAGCAGGAAAGACAAGGGAGAGGAGAAGAAGTGTGTCCGCCTCCTCCGAGAGCCAAAAGGAACGAGCCATAATGAACCAGAGAGAAGTGAGTGTCCAGCTACTGCCAATTTTATTTATCTAGTGCCAAACCCAAACAACAGTTGCCTTAAAGCAACTGGTAAAGAGCTTTTCATGAGATGCACTTCAACTGGTAGCTGAAAAGTCTGGGGACTCTGATCTTTACTCCAACTTTCTTTTTTTTTTTTTTTGTATTTTCATTGATTTTTTTTTCTTTTTCCCCAAGTACTGATGGATGCTTCAGTGGGGAGAAGAGCTTACTCTAGAGTAGCGCTCCCTTTTCATTGAAACAGAGCAAATCTGGGAGATACCACTCTATTCCAAATGAGATAAAGAGGTGTTTCTGTGGTTGTCGTGTTGGTGCAAATGCAGTTTTATATGTCACAGTTGGGAGAGTTGTAGTGTAACAGATCAAGCTTGTCTAGCTCTACAAAATTACTGTTAGTAATCAGAAATGAAGACAAGCATCTTAATGAAGCAGGATTTTCTATATGAACTTCTCTGTGTGGAATGTTTTACTCTTCTGTTAATACAAAGCTGAGAATAAAGCAGCAGTTTGTTTGATTGTTTATTGGTTTGTTTGTGTGTTATTCCCAGTCCAACATGACTTTCTGCCGTCGGATGGGGATTGTTGGTCTGATAGTTAAGTTTGTGGTTGGGGGAGGGGGGGTGTATGTGGAACATTGAAGTTTCAAAGGAAGAGAAACGGAAAGTTCAGAGCTTGAAACAGGAGGTGGGAGCTAATGCTGTGCTGTGAGGTAGAACTCATCAGAGAGGGCTGTAATTGCTCCTAATATTCATTAAAAATTTATACTTTCCCTTCTTTCACTGCTGTGTTCCTTTGCTATAGATTTTTCTAGACTTTTTTTTCTTTACCTCAGGCTTTACATGCATTCCCAAGTGTTAATTAAAAAAAGTCCTTAATGCTGTGTTTGAATTGATACAAACACAGTTTTATAACTAAAGGAAAAGGAGAAAAGGAACTGTGAGGGAGAAAACTGAAATTGAGAAAGGCTGATGGAAAAATGTAAAGAAGAGTAGAGAGAGCAGAGAATCATAAAAGCACAAAGTCAAGAAAGACAGAGAAAAAGAAGGTGGGGAAAGATATGACTAAAGGTCAGGTGAAGATGGGAGGGAAACTTCATTTCAGCTCATAGCGTGTGGCTCAGCCAATAGCCTTATAAATTCATCAAAATAATTATCCATAAAAAAGTGCTGCAAAGTCAGCCTGCATGTGTGTGAGTGCACAAGAAGGACAGCAAGAGAGAGAAATGCTTTTATGAGTTGGGCAGAGGAATGCATTTATTTCATAAAGGGCATAAAGGGATCTGTTGACCATTTGAACATGAGATCAATGCAGGGGGAGATGAAAAAGATGACATTTAACCTGATTTGTGCCCCTGGGCAGGAAGGACCTCTGCAGAAAGCCACACTGCCTGCTTCCTTTCTCTGTGAGTCCACACTGCTGTCTTCATGTGGGAGAAATTAGACAAATCACAAATCTGCTTCCTCCCAAACTCCAGATTTGGTACTATTTGAAACAGAAGTCAGGTAAATCATTTTTGACCATTTATATCACGATAAACTGGAAACATCTTACAAGTCATTCAACGTAAGAATGACAACAAGCATTACGTAGCGGGGTACGGTCTGTGGCTCAGCTCCAGAGCAGACGGCCGGCTAACCCAGCTGGAGGTCATCATCAAATCATGCCTCCCCTGTTTGAGAAGCACGCTGGGAACAATAAGGGGGGAGGAGCTATAAGTGAGCTGTCACCCTCAGAGTCAGAGGCGCTGATAACAGCCTGGAAATGCTTACTTATAAATAAACAACTGTGAGCAGTGACACACTGCGTGTGCGTGTGTGTGTGTGTGTGTGTGTGTCGTGGTGCGCAGAATCGACACCAGCTTGCATTATGCATAGTGATAAACATACAGACATGTTTATCAGCATTTATAGTTTATCCAAACATAAGTATCTAAAAAAATGGGGAAAATGGGGAATGGGAAAAAGTTGAATTCATACAAAAAGGTAAACTTTCATGTGTTCTGATTACACAAAGTGAAATATTTGAAGCCTGTTTTAAAAATATTTATTTAATGGTTTATAGCTCATGAAAGTCAGAAGTCTAGGATGTCAGTTATTTAATTCAGTGACATTTTATTTATGTAGCGCAAAATCACAACACGGGGCGACCGTGGCTCAGTGGGTTGGGAAGCGCATCTGTAACCAGAAGGTCGCTGGTTCGATCCCCAGGCTCTCTGTCCTGGTCATTGTGTCCTTGGGCAAGACACTTTACCCTACTTGCCTACTGGTGTTGGCCAGAGGGGCCGATGGCGCGATATGGCAGCCTCGCCTCTGTCAGTCTGCCCCAGGGCAGCTGTGGCTACAACTGTAGCTGCCTCCACCAGTGTGTGAGAGTGAATGAATAGTGGTATTGTAAAGCGCTTTGGGTGCCTAGAAAAGTGCTATATAAATGCAATCCATTATTATTATAACACAAAGCAAGTGAGAATTAAAGAATTTGAATTAAAGCTATCTGAAGCATGTACAAGCTGATATTAATCTTTATTAGGGCTGTCAAAATTGAGAGCAAACAAAACTGTATAATGCCCTCTGCTGTCTTTGTGTAATTGGTCACATGACTGCATCACATGACTAACATGCGTCATTGTTTTAGAAAGTCTCAGTTTTCGCGACACGAAAGCACCGTTTTGAAATGTGTGCGTTTTCAACACGCTGCGCTTTCCATCAGCACTAACACAGTACGGGAGGCCCAAACGGAGAGGAAGCGATGCGTTTTCATACGAAAACACATTAGTGTAGACGCAGCCTCAAACTCACAGAGGAGCTCAGCACCTCCTTTGCTTGGTGTGAGGCCACCTCTCCTTTCCCCCCTGCCCCATAACTTCATCACTCTCCCTCCAGGAACTTGACGTCAGGAGGAGTTTGAGATCAGTGAACCCCAGGAGAGCTGCTGACAGGCATTCTCACCAGGCTGTTCAGCCTCTCCCTGACTCGTGCCACTGTTCCCATCTGAAGGCATCCACCATCCCCAAAGAGACTGGTATAGACAGCCTGGATGTCTACAGACCTGCAGCACTCACGTCCGTAGTCATGAAGTGTTGTCTCAGCATGTTAGAGACTGTCTACCCACCTGCCTTGACCCCCACCGGTCCACAGAGTCCACGGAGGATGCCATCACCATCACCCTTCACAGAGCCATCTGGAGGACAGGAAGGACTACGTGAGGATGCTCTTTGTGGACTATGGCAGACATCCTCACCACCAAATCAGACCACCTTCAGATCCCCCCTGCCACCCGCTCGAAGATTTCCTCACTATCCGACCTCAGTCAGTCCTGCTTGGCTCCAAAACTCTCCAGCACACTCAGCACTGGATCCCTACAGGGCTGTGTTCTGTACCTCGTCAGGTTTGCTGATGACACCACTGTGACTGAGGTCATCTCTGATGGAGATGAGACAGCGTACAGGGTAGCAGTAGAGAATTCGTCCCGCTAGAGTGCTTAGAACTTCTGCACATTTTTCTTTGTAAAACAAATGGCGGGGGGATGGAAGTTTGCTTTTCTTCATGTTGGAGTTGATCAGTTGCTTTGATAAAGGCCTGTGTGGTAACGTCAGGCTACAGAGCCGTGTATTAAACGAAACATCCAAGATTTTTAATAACTGAATTACTTGATGAAGCGTTGCGGCCCTAATAAATGTGTGTGCGTTATCACTATGGGCAGACCTTTGTGCCATCAGAAACTGAATTTGAATAAGTTAAATTCAAATTTGAATTGCTCAGATGTAACTTGAATAAATGCTTTTTAAAACTGAATTTGAACGAGCTTAATTTGAAATTCAATGTATTAGTTTGAAAATGATGGTCACTACACTGAAATTGAATTTTATATTTTGAAAATGAATTCATTTGCTTTGAAACTGTATTTTGTCCTTTAAAAATGTAGCTCTCGAATATTTTCAGTTTCACTTCTCACCGTTCAATTTCAGTTCCAAAATTCAGTTTTTTGGGCTGAATCTACAGCATCTTGAGCTGAATTAAGACTTCAGAAGTCATTCGTCATGTCGAATGACAGGCAGATAAACTCTCAGGTTGGTAATAAATGTATTACATGTGAACAAGCGTCATGTTAACAAATGAGAGCCGGACAGTAACTTTTATGCTTATTGTAGCTGTTAGCTAAAACGCTAATTTAGCGTAGTTTGCCCTGGATTCAGCTTTGACAACAAATATGATCGACTGTTTCTAGCAGAATTCCAAAGTTGTCATCTTGTACCCTCTCAGAGCCCTGTATGCTTGCAGAGACCCCTACAGTAGGGAAACATGCAAAACGGTGTCCAAACCTTTGTATTTGAGCTTTATTTATGTCTTACACAGCATCCCAACTCTTTAGCTAACTTAATAACTTTAGTTAGTGAATAGTTTAATTCATTAGTGCAGCATTACTGGATCATCTCTGTTTGTAGTGATATGATATACAACTATCACTGAGACAGCAAACTCTGTAAAAAAATAATAATCAACACTTCTCATTCTTTTAATCAGGGGTTGGCAACCTTTCTGATGATGAGTGCCATCTAAAATTTCAGCCTATTCAAATTCAGTTTCTGATGGCACAGGGTTAGGGGGTGAGTGTAGGTCTTTTAAGTGCGCCTTATAGTGTGGAAAATATGGTAAACTTTTTGAAAAGGCAAAAAACGTACATTTAATTTTCTGTTAGAGGAGTCTCCAGAGCATTTCACATTGTGCAGCAATGTGTGGCAGAATAAGACAAATTGTAAAAATTATATTAAATATAATGAAGTTATTCAGGTGAGTTTATTTTATTTTTATATATTTTTTCTTACCACAATTAGATGAAAAGAGCAGAAGATATGAATAAATTAAATTTGTGCTCGTGTCTCTGAAATGGATTTACTTTCATTGAAGTCAAACTTCTCTGTTGGCAGGAAGGTGTGTCTGTGTGGTCACTGAGGCAAACTGCTGTTTTTTTTCTTCCTGAGACCCAGCTGGTGTCCCACTTCCCTTTTCTTTATGTCTTCTAAAGGCAGATAAAAAAAAAACAGAGTGACTGCTTTGAACGGATCACTTATGTATTGAAGAAAGGGGCTTTTTAAATTTTTTTTAGCATTATTAAATCAAAATCTGAATCATAAGCAGATTACAAGAACTGGATGAGAATTTTATGTTCTGCCCTAATGCTGTGACTCAACTGGCTTAAGAATGTGTTTGCTGATCAAAGTGATTTTGATATATATTTCTAATTCGTTTATTTAATATTTAAACAAAAAATCAAGATAAGTAAACAAAGATCTAAACAGACAACCCTCCCTGAAAACCAACTGTTATGATGAATTGTTGTTGTATTACATTTGTAATTATTGGATCTAAAATGTGTGCTGGTGTTTACGCGTTTAAACTCTGTAAGACACGGGATTAAGATTTAACTGACACACAATAACAGGGCATACCCTTGAGACACTATGGTCAACAAGATCACTTATGTTAACTACAATATCTCAAAGTTTCTAGTTTCGTCCACTCAGGAGGTAGATCAGGCCATCTCCTAATTGGAAGGTTGGTGGTATGAAATTTGGTTTATCCAGTCAGCATGCCAAATATCTTCGGGCAGCATACTATCCCCAAATTGCCCCCATGGGAGTATGAATATTAGATAGAAAACGTGTGTGAGTCGCTGAATGAGGCATGCTGTGTAAAGTGCTTTGGGTACTGCAGTAGAGTAGTGCAGATGCAGATGTACAGAGTCTTGTCCTGTCGTGGTGCCTCGTCTGTGTTGTGCCATGCATTTATGGGTTGTCTGTATGGTTTCTTCAGTGTAGAGGTCTGAGCACTCTTCGCTGCACTGCACAGCATACTCTATGTTGCTTATGTCTTAATGCATGCTCAATCAGAAACCAGACGCACAAAGGTTTTTACTCATTTAAAATCATTGAGATCCGATGTTGTATATCTGCAGGAAACACACCTCCGATCAAGTGAACAAATTAAAATAAAAAAAAAACATGGATAAGGCAAATATTTAGCTCAAAATTTGAGGATAGATCACGGGGTGTGGCTATTCTAATTAGGAAGGGGATTCCATTCATTCCACTATCAACTGTGGCGGATACCAGAGGGAGATATATTATTATGCAGGGCAGGTTGTATGGGAAACAAGTAATTCTTGCAAATGTATACGGACCAAACTGGGACGACCCAAATTTTTATTGTACCTTTTTAAAACACCTGCCAGATTTAACAGAGTCCCATTTGATACTGGGTGGTGACTTTAGCTGCGTGCTTAATCCTCAACTCGACAGATCAAATCCAAAACCTGATAGCAAAATTTCAAAAGCAGGTAATGTTCTAAAATCCTTTATGCAATCTTATGCTTTTTTTGACCCCTGGAGGAACAAAAATCCTACATCTAAACAATTCTCATTTTTCTCACCAGTGCTCACGGATAGATTTTTTTTGTTGTAAATAGTAGAATTCTTCCCAAGGTTTTAGATTGCCAATACAACTCTATTGTTATCTCAGACCACAGTCCAGTACAATTAGATGTTAATTTTTATGAACGCTCAAGTCAAAAACTGCCCTGGCGGCTTGATCCTTTACTCCTAACTAAAGACTCATTTAACCCTCGTGTGGTGTTCGTATTTTTGTTACTCAGCCAGTGTTCATGGGTCTGGTGGACCCGCTAGAGTTTTGGCTTTCCAAATTAACACTATCAAACAATTTTATGTTAAATTACTCAACAGATGTTTACTTCATCCCAATTACAAGACATATGAACAGCAAACATGGTTAATTTTTTTCCTTTACCTTTGTTAGATCACATTTATGAATTAATGTGCTTCTCGTTTTTCTTTTATATAAAATGTTATAAATAAATCAGTTATAATCAAGTGGAGTGAGTGGAAAGACACAACACATTTACACGTGAAAAAATAATTAATTGTTTAATTTTTCTTTTGACATAAACTGAACACGGGTCTCACAGACCCGAACACCATACAAGGGTTAAAAAAATGGTCTCTGAGCAAATACAGTTTTTCTTAGAGACAAATCAAACCCAAGGGATGAAAATGACTGTTGTATGGGAGGCATTAAAGGCCTATCTTAGAGGCCAGATAATTTCATATGTATCATTTCAAAAAAAGAAATACTTACAACAAATGAACAACCTAGCCAACAGTATAAAAGAGATTGACTGCTTATATGCAGAAAATCCAACACCAAACCTCTATAAGAGAAAATTACTAAATTCAGAATACGAAATTCGGTCCATTCAGCAAACAGAACTTTTATTTTTCAAATCAAGGCAAAAGTTCTATGAACATGGGGAAAGAGCCGGAAAACTTTTGGCACATCAAATTAAGCAATCCATATCAGCTAACACGATTTCTGAAATCTGTAAAACCTCTGGAGAAAAGACGTCTGATCCGAAAACCATTAATGACCAGTTTAAAATGTTCTATTCCAATCTTTATACTTCAGATCCGGTTGATGAAAACAAGGTTGCTGAAATGCTTGATAGATTACCGATTCCACAAATATCTGTAAATGATAGAACAGAAATTAATAGAGAGATAACCATTAGTGAAATTGTTGAAGTAATTAAATCAATGCAAAGTAACAAGGCACCGGGACCTGATGGTTTCCCTATTGAACTATATAAAATGTTTATAGACAAACTAGCACCAATACTCAAAGATGTATACCAGGAAATATTCTTTCAAGAGAAATTACCAGATACTATGAAACAAGCCATAATTTCTGTGCTGTACAAAAAGGGTAAGGATCCCTCACAATGCAGCTCCTACTGACCGGTGAGCCTCTTAATGTCAGGTTTTGTAGATCGGACTCACCCGCAGACCACTAGTGTCTTCAAAAGGTGCATTTATTTACAGTGTTCCTCTACAGTGGAATTCATATATACATATAGTGATGTCAAGGGGAAAAGGGGCCGGGGTTCCAGGGTCCAGGAGTGAAAGAGGCAGGAGTCCAGGAAGGGAAGGTTTTCATTCAGCCCTCGCACATCTCCTCTCCTTTCCTTTATCTCTCTTGCTTCCGTTCAGTCGCCATGCACAGGGAAAGAACAGGTCCAGAGGCGATCTATACACAGGCAGAAAAAAACCATTAGTTTCCTGGTTCAGACAGGCTCACAAACTGACTTTACAAAATACAGGACGACTGACGCTGATGGCTCAACGATCCAGCGACGAGTAGAGCAGACTCGCCCTCTTAAGAAGGGTTCCAATCTCTTATGATCAGCAACAGATGTGCTGATCACCTCCAGGTGTGTAGGCCAGGGGCAGGAGCCCATACTGAGCTCCGCCCCGGCAGGAGAAAGAGAGAATGGAAGAGGGCGAGAGAGAAAGGGAAACAAAAACAAAGCACCTGACAGCTGTCAGCTGTCGAGGAGCGGAGACCATGACACTTAAACTGTGATTACAAAATTCTCACAAAAATCTTAGCTAATAGAATCGATCTCATACTGCCAAAAATTATGAATCCTGATCAAACCAGCTTTATACCAGGGTGACAGTCATTTTATAATATGCGCCGCCTATTTAATATTTTATATGCATCAGAACCAAAAGAAAAGTCAGAAATAATAATTTCTTTTGATGCAGAAAAGGCCTTTGACCGTATAGAATGGCCATATCTTCATGCGGTCCTAAATACATTTGAATTTGGCCCATTGTTTTGAAAATGGATTAAAATACTGTCTTCCTCTCCAGTTGCAGCAGTGAGGACAAATAATGTAACCTCTGACATTTTTCAGCTTGGTAGAGGCTGCAGGCAAGGCTGTCGTTTATCTCCCTATCTTTTCAATTTAGTAATTGAACCTTTAGCTATGTGGATACAAATTGAACTATTCAAAAAGCCTACTGTTCCCTATTGGAATGCCCAGTGCAGTAGCACGTTCGTGCTTCACTTCACTGTCCATTCACACAGTATATCGCAACCAAGCCAGACAAATTTGGGATCAAGTTCTGGATGGCCACGGACTTGGACACCAAATATGTCTGCAGTGCATCTCCTTACTTGGGAAAAGACCCCAGTCGTCAAAAGGGAGAGAGGCTGGCAGAGAACGTGGTCATGAAACTGATGGAGTTGTTTTTGGATGATGGGAGAAACGTCACAACGGACAATTTCTTTTCTTCACTGTTACCGTCGCACAGACTTCTGCAGCACAAAACAACGTTACTGTGCACGGTGAATAAAGTCCGGCGTGAACTTCCTCAACTTGCAAAAGATACTGCAAAGTGAGAGGTATTCTCCACTTCAGTGCTTAGAAGTGGCGGTGTCTCCTTAACAATTTATGCACCTAAAAAAACCAAGACTGTGTGTTCTAAGTTCCATGCACCAAGACGTGACGATCGGTGACGGCAGAAAGAGGAAACACAACACGATAACAGACTATAACCACATGAAGGTACGTGAATGTGTGTACAATTTTACACCAGTGCTACAATGTTTTCTGATGTGTGTTATACAGGCCTATAGAAAAAAACATATACTCATGACTCTCTCTCTCTGCTTTTACAGTGTGGTGTAGACGTGTTGGACCAAATGGCATGGATGTATTCCATAAGAGCAGCAACACGCAGATGGCCAGTAGTGGTTTTCTACAATATGCTGGACCTGGCGGCGATGAATGCCTACATTTTGTACAAGGCATGTACAGGGTGGACAGACAAAAGAAGATTGTTTCTGAGTCTTCTAGCTCAGCAACTTCATTGCCGATTCATGCAGCACAAGGAAATATTAGCACAGAGGCAGGCTGCTGAAGCTGCTGCAGCTGCTGTGCCAGGGACTGTAAAGACAACGCAGCGCCAGGTGCAAGAGAGCTGCAACAGGAATCGCAGCAGGTTTACCTGTGCAACATGTCAGAAATTCACCTGTGCCAAATGCAGGGATGATGGACACTGGGTCTGCAAACGCTGTAAAGTTTGAAACACTTTGAAATAAAACAGACGTGTGTACCCATATATTGTGAATGTGTGTCTTTTGTATGTAGGTTGTAACATAGAGGTTTGGCCTGCCTTGGATCTGAGTAAACAAATGCCAATGTTGCACACACACACACACACACACACACAGCAAATCTGCATTTATTTGTCCCACAAGTGGAAAATCTGCATTGTCATTGCAAAAAAGTGGACAGTGCAAGACAACAGCAGCTAAATAACAACTGTACAAAGAGCACAGTATAGAAAGTGCACTATACAAACAATCTGGAAACATAAATATGGACACATGTATTCAAAAATATTGGTGTGTGTATATACACACACACACACACACATATATCTATCTATCTGTGTGTGTGTATATACACACACACAGATAGATAGATATATGTGTGTGTGTGTGTGTGTGTGTGTGTGTGTATGTATATATATATATATATATATATATATATATATGTATATATATATATATATATATATATATAACTAGACTTTATGCATATTATGTAAGGTGTGGCTATATAAATGTATGTACAACTCTGTGTATATATGTTTATGGACATGACATGTAGTGACAAGGACTGACAAGAACTAATATTGCATATGAGAAATATTGAGAAATATTGCACATAGAAACTGCCATGGTGTATTGTACACTGCAGGTAAGGAGGGTGTCTTTGCACAACAAAAGCAGGAGAACAATGGAGCTGAAGAACCTGTGAAAATCTCAGCGGGGTGCCAAGAGGTGGTAGGGTCGGGGGAATTTACACAAATTTGCGCAGGGCTAGTAAATCTAGTAGTGGGGACTTGCACCAGGGAAAAAAGGCTCAGTAATTCTAGTGTTTAATAACATAGAGCAAGATTTCTCTGCCTTCCCTTTTAAATTAGAAAAAGAAACGTTTAAATATTTGGGAATAAATATAACTCGCACAATGAACAAGTTGTGGATTCATAATTTCGACACTTTGTTAGAACAAACATCACAAGATTTTAAAAAATGGGCAACACTTCCAATCTCATTAGCAGGCTGAATAAATCTAGTTAAAATAGCAGTCTTACCAAAACGTCTCTATGTTTTCCAAATGGTTCCTGTTTTTATAACCAAATCAAGTTTCAAAGATTTAAACAGATTAATAGCAACATCTATTTGGAAAAATTCAAATCCCAGAATGGAAAAAACATATTTGTAGGCACCAAAAGAGGCTGGTGGGCTAGGGTTGCCACTACTGGGCGGCTAATATCACCAAATTATTGCACTGGAAATATGTTTATGAGAACAGCGAGGGCGAGGCTGGGGTAAAAATGGAACTGATGTCTAATCCACTTCCCCTCCTAACCTCATCCGTAGCTCTAAATCAAAAACAGAAAATAACAAATCCAGTTGTAGGAACATCTGTTAGAATATGGCTTCAATTCAGAGGGCACTTGTTGCAACAGGTTAGTAATGTTTTCCCTGTTTTTTAACCCTTTTTTGCCATCCATTTCAGATAAAGCATTCCAAATTTGGCACAATAACGCTTTGAATTTTTTTTTACAATTTATTTTCAGGAGAAACTTTTAACACCTTTGACGCTCTGATGAGAGATTACAATATACCAACCTCACATATGTTTAGATACCTGCAAATACGAAGTTTTTCAAAAACATTGTTTCCTTCATTCTCCTACTTACCTCCTAAAAATCAAGTGGATACTATTTTGGAAATAGATCCTTTTGGCAAAAGGCGAATCTCCGTCATATACAAACTGATGCAGAGCTTAAGGCCTGTTACTTGGGAAAAAACTAAAAATAATTGGGAAAAAGACATTGGGGTGGATTGATCTGATGATGAGTGGAGATTTTGCTTGAATTGTATACATACTTCCTCCCTTTGCATTCACAGTGGTTTCATTCAGTTTAAAATTCTTCATCGTCTTCATTATACAAGAGAGAGGCTTTTAAAAGTTTTCCCAGAAGCCGATCCTGCCTGTCCCAGGTGTGGACATAATCCAGCAAATGAGGGTCACATGATGTGGTCTTGTCCGAACCTGGATAATTACTGGGGAAGTATATTCAAAGTATTATCTCACATCAGTGCGCAAAATTTAGTGCTTGATTTCCGCATTGGCATTTTTGGAGTTATGCCACCTCAATACGAAATTATTAAATCTCAGGAAAATGCCATAGCGTTTGCTACGTTGCTTGCCCATAGACTCATTCTATTCCACTGGAAGTCTGATGAGGCTCCTTCATAGATACAGTGGTTAAAGGAGGAGCTTTTCTTTTTACCACTGGAAAAACTTCGATACAGAGTTCTCTCATCACAACAAAAATTCTCTGCGACTTGGAACCCATTTATTGACTATTGTTGAAATCTCCCAATTCTTTGAATCTTTGGGCTGAAGGAAGGACAATACTCGGTGTATTTATGCTCAATCAACAATCATTTATTTCCATACAATTCAACACTTAAGAGCATAAGGACCATCATGATGGGGAGACATGCCTGAAGAGGGTCACAGCAAATCTCAAAATGGTGACGGGTTGCTCAGCTTTTTATAGTCTCTAGTGGCCCCCATCTAGTCGTAAAAGCCAAAACATCACATTCTTTCTCTGTTACAGCGCCTAAGTTATGACCTCGGCTCCCTGTCTTTCTCTGCTTTCTGTAAGGTGGGGGTGTGGAATGTGGTCTGTCTCTTCTATTATCGGCACAAGGTCCTCTGCACACAACATTCTCTTCATGATTCAGCAGTATGAAATGTCAAGAAACAGTGTAACACATTCAACAGTGTCGAGTAATACAGGTCAATCCAATAGATCTAATGATTTTCACACTCTTTTAAGTCAGAAGTATAATGCAAACTAAGACTACATACTGATCACACACTCTATGTTAAAGGGTATCATATGATCTACAGCAGTATCATACTTCAACTACTTTGATTACATATATAAGGTAACATATGATAACAGAATAATATCACAATTCCCCCTTTGATCTCTTTTCTTCAAAGAGATCACTTACAACATACACTCCAGCATTGCAAGGTCCAGGTCTTCTTGGTCCTGAGGCCCTCTGTCCCCCTTTAACGGGTGGACCATATGTGGGATGACCTCTGTGTTCACGCAGTTCAGATGCAAGCAAAGTTAGATTTACAACCATAACAGCAGTTACAGATGACACTCCCATCACTCCCCAATTCTCCCACAGCTTTATTTTGGTGCTCCAGTTTTCCACCCCCTTTTTAATGCCCCCTTATACCTTTCAAATGTACTTAGACTAGAACCTCTGTCTAAGGAGCTTTTAACCTTTATTTTTATTGCTGCAGCTACCAGTGTTTTCCAGTTGGGTGATTCTCAGCTTCTTTCTTCGACCTCCGGGGTTAGACCACCCTTTAGTCATTGCACAGTTCTGGGGATTATTCTGCCCCGATTTCAAACAAGGATCTGTGTGTTTTGGGATCACCGCCGTGTCCCCCTTTTTGCCAAGAGTCTCTCGAACCTCGTTGGTCTGGTGTTCCTGGTTTTCGCCAACCCCCTTCATGGTTATTGCTGTGTTTGTGGGATCCATCTTCTCCAGGAGCCCAAACGCCATGACACTTGACCCCAGTTGCTGTCTCGGCAGTCCCTACATCTGTCTCTGCTGTGAAGGGTCCTCACATCTCCGTGTCCCCGTCTGGTGTCTGTTCCTTTCTCTGCAAGAGACAGAAAACCAAAACACCTCTCTCCCTAGCCTTGATAATCTAATATTGTTATCCATTGTTGTTCTAATGATTCAAATTTGGTTTAAAATATTATGTTCAGGACCTATTCTAATCATAATCTATGTGTGTGTAAAAGAAATCAAAAATTAATGAACCATTTCTAAGTGTAACACCTTATATGCTTAAGTTTTGCCATAGCTAATTTATTAAACACAGAAATAACGTCATAAGATGTTCATAAACCCATTGTTTGGTGTTCGGACTCAACTTCCCCCTTTTTGACACACTCCCATGTGTCAATTCATTGGAGCTAGACAATTAAAAGAGAAGGTTAGTGACATCATATCTCAGAAAGTATCAGAAATTCTTCTCTCGAGTACCATTGCTCCAGCCTTGTCGTCCCAGAGGATCCTCAATCCCGGAAATTTCCCTTCTCCTCATGTAATAAAGTCTGTCATCCTTCCATGCCCTGGTAACTGGTCCATCCAGAGCTGTAACATTTTGAAATGTACATACAACAAGCCAAACCACACCTTGGTCACACCAACCCTTTTCTGCCCTGAAGATGTCCAACGCCATCTTAGTCTGGACCAGGGTTGTAATAGTTTTGCAATTTTCATTAGTTTTTATTTTTATTTAGCTTCGACTTCAGATTTTCAATTTTATATCAGTTTTAATCAGTTTTTACCAATTGTTTGCTAGTTTAGTTTAGTTTTGATTAGTTTCAGTTATAGTTTTAGTTGTGTCTGCAATAATTAAGTGTAGCAAAATCCCAGTCCCATCATATCAGTCATGCTCTTGTGCTTATCCTTGGGTATTGTGACTATTAACTCTTGCAGCACCGGGTGCTCCTAATTTTGGTTCGAGTGAATTTATAAACTTTGTGAAGGGAATTGACTCCTCTGCACACTGGAATAAACATAATCAACATGATCCACATTTTACTGCGTGTTATTTCACCATCTTATTGATTCAAATGCTCCATCCTTATGTGGTTTGCGACATTATGTTTATCCACTCTGTCTCTAAATGTTTGAAGAATTTTCAAGTTTGGGATCAAATTTTAAGAATTTGACCATAAGTGAAAGTTATGGTGTCATCACCCCCTTCGGGGCTTACCTTTCCCAGTTGTGATGATATTCCTCCCTATTCTTTGCAAATACCCCCTGTTGGTGGCGAGAAACTGTTGGTGTGGTCAAGTGGGTGCTCTAGAAACAAAAGCTCAGGACAGAACAGTTATCAGTCATGTACTTCATACAAATTTTGCATATGTTTTATTCCATATTGATCCTCTGAGTGTAATGGTACATTTTAATTTGAATTTATCCAAACTAAACACAATATTTTCTTTATCTACTTTGCTCTTGTTCTTTTGCAGTACCACATCCTATCACATGTCCCTGTCGATTATATTCTACTTTTAATACTTACTATTTCAAGTGAGAACCTAAATCACGTGGCCCAATGTTTATTATTGCATATCTCTATTCTGAATGTGGCAAGTCATTCATAGGTATTGTTAAAGTTTTGGCGATTTTCCTCTATAAAATTTAATTGACTTTTTTACAGTGGCCTGCTGTGGTTAATAGTAACATATTCCAGTCATGAGTGATATCAATAGTTTTCTCCACTGTAGCATTTGGCATTCCCAATAATATCACATGATACCTTAATCAAAACACAGCTAATCTAGCACAGTTTTCTTAATGCAAACATCAGTAACTCAAAATCAGCAACCACAGTGTTAAGTCTGCAGTTCATACTTATGTGAAGCTAGAGTCTCCTCCTCCAGTCTCTCTTATCCTCCTGCTCCTGAAAAAACAAAACGAAGCGAAGCATCCACCCTTCTCTTGTCGGCTGGGTGAATTGTTTATGAATTGTTTATTGACATTTACTAATCCTAAAGTGGGTGCAGTCATTGTCTCAGTATCAAGTCAGTCAAAACTTTTAGTCGTCAGTCCATCACAGTCCAGTCACATGCATACCTCCATACACATTCATACCAGATGTTGCTGATAATGGAGTCTCACGCGCAACCTATTCGAGCATCCATCATCAGCAAGATGACGTCATCATTTTAAAGGAAAACAATTCCTTGTTGTTTTTTGGGCCGGATTGACTCGGTGCAATCCTTTTAGACTCAGAACTTCTCAGTGTTCCCTATAAGTGAATTTCTCCCAAGCCAATTACAATCATGGAGAAGCACACTTTGCAACTGTTTTTGTAAGAATATTTCATAGCGCTTTAAATTTCAATCTTTCAGGCCTGGTTTAAAGAGCTGATTGTTAAATCATAAACTCACAAAATATCAACATATCACCACCGGTGGATCACACCTCTCCGATTTTCTTATCTCAGTGCACTGTAACAAAAACAAAAACAGACATAACCAACAAAATACTACTAAAATAACACAAACTAGGGCCCGTTGCAGACATGTCCAAGCATAAAACTATCCCTCTCTCGCTTACGAGAAAGAACACAAGCCAAAGCTCACTGATAACATCAAGCTAGCGCTAAGCAAAACCAAAAAATCCACCAGAAATTCACAGGATTCGAGCCGCTTCGAGGCTGTAGCTAAGGACTCCAACGATGCTAGTGCTAGCGGCGCTAACGGCTGCAGACAGGAAGATACTGCCAGCACCGGAAACGTGCTCGTCATCTCCGAGCATGAAGTAAGGAGAGCCTTCAAGAGAGTGAACACTAGGAAAGCAGCAGGACCAGACGGCATCCCAGGTCGTATCCTAAGAGACTGCGCATACCAGCTAGCTCCTGTGTTCACTGAGATATTCAACATCTCTTTATCTCAGTCGGTGATCCCCACATGCTTCAAAGAGTCCATCATTGTTCCTGTCCCGAAGAAACCCCACCCTGCTTCTCTCAATGACTATCGCCCTGTAGCCCTCACCTCAGTAGTGATGAAGTGCTTTGAACGCCTGGTCAGAGACTTCATCATTTCTTCACTACCAGACACACTGGACCCACTACAGTTCGCTTACCATCCAAATCGTTCCACAGACGATGCCATCTCTCATCTCCTCCACACATCACTCACTCACTTGGACACTAGAAGGGGGAATTATGTTAAAATGCGCTTCATAGACTACAGCTCTGCATTTAATACCATAATTCCCTCCACACTCACCACCAAGCTGGAGCATCTGGGACTCAGCTCATCTATGTGTCAGTGGATCTCCAACTTCCTAACTGGCAGACCACAGGCAGTAAGGATGGGCGGACATGTCTCAGCCTCCACCACTCTCAGCACTGGAGCCCCCCAGGGGTGTGTTCTGAGCCCCCTGCTGTACTCTTTGTACACATATGACTGTGTGGCCACTACCAGCTCCACCACCATCATCAAGTTTGCTGACGACACCGTCGTGGTGGGCCTGATCTCTGATAACAACGAGACGGCCTACCTGAAGGAGATTAGGAATCTGGAGAACTGGTGCCAGAGGAACAACCTCCTTCTAAACGTCAGTAAGACAAAGGAGCTGATAGTGGACTTCAGCACTAAGCAGGAGAGGAACTACCAGACCCCCCTAATGAACGAGTGCCCAGTGGAGAGAGTGGACAGCTTCAAATACCTCGGAGTTCACATCACGCAGGACCTGTCATGGTCCTGTCACATCAACACCGTGGTGAAAAAGGCCCGACAGCGTCTCTACCACCTCAGACGCTTGAGAGACTTCCAACTGCCCTCCAAGGTGCTCAGGAACTTTTACTCGTGCACCATAGAGAGCATCCTGACGGGAAACATCTTAACCTGGTTCGGGAACAGCACCATGCAGGACAGACGAGCTCTACAGAGGGTTGTGCGGTCAGCTGAGCGCACCATCCGCTCCGAGCTCCCTGACCTGCACTCAATCTACAGCAGGCGGTGCTGGACCAAGGCCAGGAAGATGGTGAAGGACCTCAGCCATCCCAACAACAGACTGTTCTCTCTGCTGAGGTCAGGAAAGCGATTCCGCTCCCTGAAGACCAACACAGAGAGACTGAGGAGGAGCTTCTTCCCGCAGGCGATACGGTCTCTCAATCACACCACCACACAGTACTGACCCACACATACAGTTCTTACACACACTGGACATTCTGGACATTGTTTTCACTTCATCACTTTAAGCATATTTGCACTGCACAAGACATAATGTGGATTGCACAACACTGGTCACTACATTCTTCATTTCCAGTTAATACTTGTACAGCTGCTGTTATTGTGTATATATTTATTTATATTTCTTCATACATTCTTATATAGTTCTATATTGTGTATTTTGTTGTACAGTTATTTTATTTTCAACTTTAATTTATATATTTTATCTTATTCTTTCCCAGTTAAATTTACCCTTCATTCTAAATTGTGTTGTACAGTTATTTCGTTTTTAACCTTAATTTATATTTTATTCCTTCCTAGTTAAATTTACCCTTTTTAATTTTTGTATCTTATAATTTCTTTTTTTTAATTTTATGTGGAGTATTTATTTATATATAAACATATATAAATAAATAAAAAAATTACATTAGTAATTCATTTTGTGCATAATTTTATATTGTTGTTGATAATAAATTAATTAAAGCAACAAAACAACCTGAAGAGCCGGGAGCCGAAAGAGCCGGTTCTCTAAAAAGAGCTGGAATTCCCATCACTAGTTTCCACCTCATTCCTTTTGTTGTGATAAGCTAGGCTAGGCTAAACATACACTGGACACATACATTCCTGGACTTAGAAAGCTTGTAGTTGGATCTGTTTTCTGTTGTAAATAGTACAGAGCAAAGAGTATCTGCAGCTGAATGGGTCTTTGTGGGAGGACTCTTTTTCTCTTTGTCAGCTCTGTCACTTCTTGGGAATTGTACCTCCCTTTGTCTTCTCAGAACCCAATCTGTTACATTAAAGAGAAATGAGCTCAACTATGCTCCTTAATAATTCCAGCAGGCGAAGGAGAAGTAGCTGGACACTCTCTCTTTTTCTATGTTCTGTTGACTTTCTCTCACTGTTCTCAAATGATGGTTTCATTTATCAAATTTATAGAATCTAATTTAAAAATATCTTCTTTACATACTTACGTCTTGAATAATATTGAAGACCTCATAGCACTCTACCACCCCAATAGAGCACTTTTCTCTCAGACCACTGGTTTACTTGTGGTTCCCAGACTATTTAAAAGTACAGGGTGGGCCATTTATATGGATAACCGTAACAACATGGGAATGGTTGGTGATATTGAAGTCCTGGCACATTAGTATATGTGAGGGGGCAAACTCCTCAAGATGGGTGGTGACCATGGTGGCCATTTAGAAGTCGGCCATCTTGGATACAACTTTTGTTTTTTCAATAGGAAGAGGGCCATGTGACACATCAGACTTATTGGTAATGTCACAAGAAAAACAATGGTGTGCTTGGTGCTTGGGACCAGGAAGCAGAGCTGCAGTCTTACACGCCTCTCTGCAGCTTCTCCCCTCCTGCTACCCCCCCCCCCCCACCCAAAACCTCATCCCCTCAGAGACTGTGTCAGCTCGCAAACAGACAGAAAATAAGCAAAGAATGACTTAAACATAAGGCAAATCTGATGAAAGCCTGATTTTTAGCTTTGTCCAGCCTAACTGGAAAACTTAAAAAAAATTGTAATATTTGTTATTATCACCCATGTAGATGCTAAAAATGACAGCCTCAACACGTAAAAGTGATACGTGACCAACTCAGTTGGTTTCTCTCAAAATGTAAAAGAACCCACCCACCACTTTAATCACACTCTAGATCTTGTTTTAACATATGGCATAGAAACTGAACATTTAACAGTGTTTCCTGAAAACCCTCTCCTGTCTGATCATTTCCTGATAACATTTACATTTACAATAATTGATTACACAGCAGTGGAGAGTAGACTTTATCAAAGTAGATGTCTTTCTGAAAGCGCTGTAACTACGTTTAAGAATATAATCCACCCACTGTTATCATCTTCAATGCCCTGTACCAACACATAGCAGAGCAGCTATCTGAACGCTACTCCAACAGGGGTTGATCATCTTGTTAATAATTCTTCCTCCTTAGTACGTACGACTCTGGAGCTCCAGTAGAAAAGAAAGCCTCAAATCACAAGTACTTGACTCCCTGGTATAATTCTCGAATGCACACCTTAAATCAGATAACTCATAAGCTGGAGAGGAAATGGCATCTCACAAATTTAGAAGATCATCATTGCTGGAATTGGAAACACTCTCAAATCACTGAGAGCTGCAGAATTATATGAGATTTAAAGAGAACAGCATTCAGTGACAATATCCAACTTTGGGGATGTAGAGTTTTCTTCATCCACTCTGTCAATGAAGTAGTATGCTCTAGCCATCTTAATCACTTAAATGGACAGAATTTGGGGGTTTTGTGTGCAAGACATTTTTAAATAATTCAAGAACTTCATACTGAAAAGTGATGGCAGTTGTCTCACTGAAAGGAACAGCAGCTTCATGTCAAACAATTTGAGACTTAAACACAGGGGACATGACAGACTCACACACTGAAGACACGGCAATATGAACAACATAGTGAGGAGAAACTTAAACATACCACTAAACGGGGAAACAGAACTCAACAACATAGAACCAGCTGAAGCCTAAACTCAATAACTATAAAAACTAGAACATTATAACACAAAAGTCACCAAACTCAGAATGCTGGGTAAAAAAACCCAGAACCATGACACATGGTATAAATCTCAAACACTGTAACAATGTAAACACTGTTCACTCTCATATACAGACTGAGGTGAAACCTGCACAGCGTATTCTGTAAAGAACTACAGTAACTATATGGACTGTGTATTGTGTCTACAGATGGTGTGTGTTAATTTACCCCTGTGCTGGTCAAAGCCTTCTGCTGATGTGTGAAAATGTTGTTCACATCCTCTGTCAGTGTTATTTGGTTCTTTCTGTGCGGACTCAGCAGGCCCAGCCAGGGAAGACCAGAAAGCAATAACTGTGTATGAGGAAAGCAATAACTTGGTTGGCCCCCTTATCAATTCAGACCCGAGTGGAATAATCAGCAGCTTGAATCAGAATGAAGAAAAAAGCTGAACTGATAATATGTGAAATGTCATCAAGAGAAAAGCAATAATAAAGGAATCAGTGAGGTGCAGTTGTTTTTGCACTTGTGTTGTTTCATTCAGAGATCAGAGTGTAGTTTCCTGTGCACGCTCACTCATTCACACACTCACTCACTCACTCACTCAAGGCCATTTCTACACAGGCTGTCAGCTGGGCCTGAGTTAGGCCTGTCTCTCGAATCATTATTTTCTTTTCTTACTTTTATTCTTATTCATCATTTTACCCAAACATCTTTATATTTAACTGATTATGTTCTGATCAATATTGAACATATTTAACTGTCAGCAAATTTCTCTCTGGATCATAATTCTGTGTTTAACCCTTACAACATTTAACACTATTTTTCATGTTCAAAAGTATAATGACAGATTAGTGACACAGTTCTCATCTTCTCAAACACGAATAAAAAGTTTGATGATGGATCATGTCTACACATTATTACAGTTTTTGTCCGTTGCTTGAACACATTTTGCAAAACTTCGCTCATTGTGCCAAAACTCTAAACACAAGTAAACATGACACAACCCTGGGAAATATACCATTCACATCTGTGCCAAACTGAAACTCTACTCTCAAAACCTAAACTCTGCTGTCGAAACCTAACATTCCTTTGTCAAAATGTAACT
This sequence comes from Copadichromis virginalis, assembly GCF_057382275.1. Classification (NCBI taxonomy): domain Eukaryota; kingdom Metazoa; phylum Chordata; class Actinopteri; order Cichliformes; family Cichlidae; genus Copadichromis; species Copadichromis virginalis. The sequence continues at coordinate 2,575,671 of NC_140622.1, forward strand.
CTGTTGACAAAATGACACATACCTGCATCACATGCAAACACTTACAGATCAGGGGGAACACACTAGTCTACTTCATATAAAACACTGCAGTCTTTGATTTTCATTGTTTATTCAGAAGGCATATTTTCAAACAACCAAAAACGCAAATAGGCCTACTCAATATTGTACATTGCAGTACCATGAATTCAGATAAAGTAAAAAAAAACAAAAGAACAACATAATACAGTAATAGAAAAAACACTATACTGTAAACACAAAACATTATGACAATTGTGCATAAGTGGGCTCATGGATCCCGCCGTCTGTTGGGGTCTGGCCACAGGACCTCATCGACATCGCAAGCAATGTCTTCTCCCGCTGGGCACCGGGGAAAATATCCTCTTGCATGTCGAAACCATCCATGGATTGCTGTCACCTGAATGTCGCCGCAGGCCTGTTCCATTGCCTGCAGAAGAGGCATGCGGGCATGTGGTTGGCGGTCATATACACGCCATCTCCAAGCCGAAAAAAATTACTCTATAGGGTTTAAAAATGGTGAGTAAGGGGGCAAGTATACCACTTCAAGTTGGCTGTGGTTGGAGAACCAGGCCTGGACCAGAGCAGCCCGATGGAAACTGACATGATCCCATATCACCACAAACCTGGGCTGATCTGTTCTGTACAACTATATCATGGAGAGCATCTAGAAATGTGAGTATATGTTGGCTATTGTATGGACCTAGTTTTGCATGATGGTGCAGAAGCCCTCGAAGGCTTATGGCGGCACACAATGTGATGTTTCCCCCGCGCTGCCCTGGGACGTGCACAATTGGCCTTTGGCCAGTTACATTACGACCCCGTCATCTTGTTTTGCACAGGTCGAATCCAGCTTCATCAATGAAAATGAATTCATGAGGCTGTGCAGCTCCATCCATGGCCAAGATTCTCTGTAAAACAAAGAGAACATATTACTGTACTACAGTGCTACACATACAGAACCCTCACCCATCACACAGGTACCTGTGTAGCTCTCAGGATGGATTCATGTGGTACTGAGTTTTCCCAAGATGCGTCTGATGGTGGTGATGCTCACATGGTTTATGTTGTTGAACACTCGCCTGTCTGCAAGTATTTGCTTTCGTAGCTGGTGGAGACGAATGGCATTGTCTGCCCTCACTAGGTCCACAACGGCAAGTTCCTGCTGTTGTGTGAACAGGCGTTGGCGTCCCACCCCAGAAGGTCTTCGAGTCATTCTAGAGAAATACAACCACATATTGTCATCGCTTTGCTTATTTGTCTTACAGTACTTTACTGTATATACTGTATCATCCACTGTACAACACTGTACTTCAATATAAGTAATCATGGTATGTTTCACAGAAACTACCACTTTGGCTGCAAAAGGAGCATTAGCACCCTGCAGTACCCTGTACACTTGATATGGTGATATGCTGTAGAACAGTGCTATAAAAACCATCTGAGTAGAGTAGAAGGTAGAGAGGTGAAGACAGACCTGTTTCCTAGTTGGAATGTTCTTACAGTTTTTTCTGATTGCTTAAGCACATTTTTTGTAACTATTGGCTAATTTTGCAAAACTCTTCACACAAATAAGAAAACCTGTCACCCAATAATCAAAACATTGTAGTTCTCTTGCAAAAGCAAACACAGCTAGATTGCAGTTTTTCTCAAATGTTAAAACACAAAAGCCAATCCTGTAACCCAAATGACCAGTAGTCTAAACACATTTACTAAATGTAGCCACTATTCCAGTACCATAAACACATGTCACATGAAGACACAATTCACAAAACACAACCCTCTGTACTCATAAATCTAAACACATTTTTCCTTGCTAAAACACATGTTGCAAAACAACTCTGCTCATATTCTCAAATGAAAGCCCATGTGATGCAAAATGCTTGCCACAGTCACCAATCTTTGAACACAGGGAACACACCTGGCGTCAGTCACTACACACAACGACTCAAAATTGAAGACACCTGTTGCTAATGATGTGACCCCACCTATAAAAGCATAGTTTGGTGAAGATGCCAAACAATCACAATGGATGAAGGCATTCGAGCGTGCGGAAGGTGAAGAGCTGCAGGCCAAAGAGGAAGAGGGGTTGAGATCAGAGGAGGAAGAGGTGAAGGCCTAAGAAGAAGAGGAGTTCGGAGTAGAGGAGGAAGAGAAGGAGGCCAACAAGAGAGAGGAGAAGGTCCAGGTGGGAGAAGAAGACAACCTCGCACCATCATAACAGATGATATGCGAGCAACAGTAATTGATCATGTCATTGTCCATGGCATGACAATGGCTGAAGCGGGACGAAGAGTACATCCAAACCTGAGTAGGTTCACCGTGGCCACCACTATCAAGGCATTTAGACAACACAACAGGTGTAGTACGCTATTGCTTTCTTTGTCACACTACAGTTTTACAGGCCTGTGAAAGTGGTCTGTTACTTTACATGTAGTTTTACATATAAATCAGTCAATTGGCAACACATGTTTCTTTCTTTAGAGCTGAAAGAATGCCACATAGAGGTGGGAGGGTTGCCATATTCACAGCGGCACAAGAAACCCTCATTGCAGATATGGTCCGTGAGAACAACTGCATTAGACTCCGAGAGATCAGAGACAAAGTCATTGCAGATAATGTAAACTTTGAGAACATTGATGCTGTCAGCGTGTCCACAATAGACCGAGTTCTCCGGCGCCAACAGATGAGGATGAAACAGGTCTACAGGGTTCCCTTTGAGCGCAACTCTGCGCGACACATAGAACAACGTTACGAGTATGTGCAAGTACGTATACATCCATGTCCACAGTACAGTTAGTGGACATACTGTGTTGCTTAGTGGCCTACATGAAGAACATGAAGAAGGCGGCTTTCAGGAGCAAAGTGAAGGAGGAGATGAAAGCAGCACAGCGGGAGGTGAAACGCTGCCTGAGGGAAGCAAAGGACACCTACAGGAGGAAGGTGGAGCAGAAGTTGGAGAGGAACAATATGAGGGAGGTCTGGAATGGTGTGAAAACCATCACAGGCCACAACACCAAGAAAAGCACAGTGGGGGGGACTGTGGAGAAGGCAAACGAACTCAACAACTTCTTCAACAGGTTTGACCAGCCCACAACCCCCCCACCCTCACCCTCACCTTCACTACAGAGTCCTCTCCCCACTCTCCTGCCTCCCTCGCTTCCCCCCCTTCCTGACACCATGACACCCCCCTCCTCCAATCCCTCTCTCAGCAGCAAGACATCTCCCCCCCTCCCCTCCTCCCAAACATCTCCCAGTGTCACAGTGGATCAGGTCAGGAGGCAACTGAGGAAGCTTCGCCCCAGAAAGGCAGCAGGCCCAGACAAGGTGTGTCCTAGGATGCTAAAGGCGTGTGCTGCTGAACTTGGGGAGCCGCTACAACGAGTCTTCAACCTCAGTCTGCGACTGGGGAGAGTGCCCGCCCTATGGAAGACATCCTGCATCGTCCCGGTCCCCAAAAAGAACCGGCCCAATGAGCTGAATGACTTCCGACCGGTGGCACTGACGTCACATCTTATGAAGACTCTAGAGCGGCTCTTCCTCAACCTCCTCCGACAACAGGTACAACATGCCCAGGACCCACTACAGTTTGCATACAAGGTGGGTGTCGGAGTGGAGGATGCCATCCTGTACCTCCTACACAGAGCCCACTCACACCTGGATGGGGGAAAAGGCACGGTCAGGATCCTGTTTCTTGACTTTTCCAGTGCCTTTAATACCATCCGGCCCTGTATGCTTCAGGAAAAACTGAACAGGATGGAGGTGGACCCCTGCCTGGTGGCTTGGATCTCCGACTACCTCACCGACAGACCACAGTACGTCAGGCTGAAGGACATCACGTCTGACACAGTGGTCAGCAGCACAGGAGCACCACAGGGAACTGTGCTGTCCCCTCTTCTCTTCACCCTGTACACCTCTGACTTCTGCTACAACTCTGAATTATGCCATATTCAGAAGTTTGCAGATGACACGGCCATCATGGGGTGTATCTGGGATGATCAGGAAGAGGAGTACAGAAGTCTGGTGAGGAACTTTGTCGCATGGAGTCACACAAACCACCTGCAACTCAACACCTCAAAGACCAAGGAACTGGTTGTGGACTTCGGGAGGTCTAGAGCAGGTCCACTGCCAGTTCAGATAGAGGGGGAGGAGGTGGAGGTGGTCAACAAGTACAAGTACCTCGGGCTGTGGATGGACAATAAACTGGACTGGTCATGCAACACAGAGCACCTGTATAAAAAAGCCCAAAGCCGACTGTACTTCCTCAGGAGGCTGAGGTCTTTTAACATCTGCAGGAAGCTCCTGAGGATGTTTTACCAGTCAGTGGTTGCTGGAGTACTTTTCTATGCTGTGGTGTGCTGGGGGAGCAGCACAGCAAAGAGGGACTCATCCAGGCTGGAGAAACTGATCAGGAGGGCTAGCTCTGTGGTCGGCATGAAGCTGGACACTCTGGTGACAGTGGCAGAGAAAAGGACATTAAAGAAACTGATGGACATTATGGACAATGCTGGGCATCCTCTGCACACGGCCATAAACAACCAGAAGAGTCTGTTCAGTGACAGGTTGCTTCTCCCCAAGACAAGAACTAACAGACTTAAAAACTCCTTTGTCCCACACGCCATCAAACTGTTTAACTCCTCTCTGGAGGGGAGAGGGAGGGGAAACAGGAGGACAAAGGAGGGGGGAACAACTAAGCTGTAGTGCCTCTTCACCTCACTGTACAATACCTTGTGCAATACTTTTTGTAAATAGTCAACAGTGCAATAGACTCAATACTTGAAATGTGCAATTCACTTGTATTTTTATTTTTTATTCCTATTTATTCTATTTATCCCCTTTGTATATTTTATTTATATTTGTCTCTGTATTTATATATATGTGTGTGTGTGTGTGTGTGTGTGTGTGTGTGTGTGTGTGTGTGTGTGTGTGTGTGTGTGTGTGTGTGTATATATATATATATATAACAGTTCTGTAACTGTAACTTTGGTCGTTGCTGTGCTTTTTTTGGAAGTCGAATTTCCCAGAGGAACCCACCCGAGGGATTAATAAAGTTCTATCTTATCTTATCTCTTATCTTATCTTACATTACTTCTGGACAATACTGTGCTACCTGATTGACCGTTCTGAACACCTGTACGCTTTTCCATGTTCACAGAGGATAATGCAGTTGGACGCGATGGCCAGACCCCATGAGTACCTCTTCCTGGATGAGGCTGGCTTCAACCTCCAGAAACAAAGGCGAAGAGGCCGTAACATCATTGGCCAAAGAGCCATCTATGAGGTTCCTGGCCAACGGGGGGGTAATATTACTCTTTGTGCAGCTATGGGTATGGAGGGGCTTGTCCTTGGGTCTTACAACACCCAACGTCTCCTCATCTTCCTAGAGGAGCTAAAAGACATCATCCTGGACCATCAACAACACCATCCTAGGCTAGCACATCACATGTATGTGATCATTTGGGACAACGTCCGCTTCCACAAAACACACCAAATCAGAGAGTGGTTCACCACCAACAGTGACCACTTTTTAAACGTCTGTCTGCCACCCTACTCCCCTTTCCTGAACCCTATAGAGGAGTTCTTCTCATCATGGAGATGGAAGGTGTATGACAGACAGCCATACACAAGAGAGAACCTTGTACGGGCAATGGAGCTGGCCTGTGCTGACATCCCAGTGGAGGCCTTCCAGGGATGGATTCGCCATTCCAGGGCGTTTTTCCCGCGGTGCCTAGCAAGGGACAATATAGCCTGTGATGTGGATGAGGTGATGTGGCCCAATGCAGCTCGGCGACATGATGCCGCACAGTGACTGTGTGTAATATTGTAAAAAGACCGTGTAGACAATAAAAAAGACTTCACACCCTGATCATGTTTCCGAGAGTACTGTTGTGTGCGATAGATTCTGTTTTTGCATTGAGTTGTGTTACAGTAGTGTACGTACATGCAGGATGTTTTTATAGATTTATAGTCTTCATGCGAAACTCACAAATCTAAATGCCTAATCCTCTGCAGGGTTCTATGACGATCCGTTACTGTACAGTTTATAAAAATATGCATTGGCAGTTATGAACCAAAGAACCTTCTCACAAATTGAGCATTGTGTTTTCAATTGTTTTGCTGTAGTGTGTAATGCTGTGTATAGTGTTTACAGTTTTGACAGCTTTGAGCTGCTCTCTTGGTGTGGGAGTTTGAGTTTTGCAGTGGGAAGGTGTGGTTGTGTTTATGTAGCTTTAGAGAAGGGTGTTGTGTCAGGACATTGGGGGACCTGGTGGTAACGTTTGTGAAATGTGTTTTAGCATTTGAGAAAAACTAACTCTTCACACCTTCGTAAAAATGGTGTTTCCGTATCAAACAGTTAACACAAGCCATCATCTACTAGGCACACAATGCACCAACTACACACTGATGGTATGAATACAAAACACATCTGGCTTTTGCTTCCTCTGTGCACAAGGTAGGCTATGTCAGTTTGAGCTCATACTTCTGTCATAGATCCGTAAGCATAGAGGGATCCAAACTTCAAGTACTGGTGTTTATTCAAACACATCAAAACAAACACAAGTGTTTATTTCCAAGTATAGGATTATTTGCAATCGCCATAATGACTATATGGGTTACTTGGTCTGCAGTGAACATGCTTCCTCTGCCCCCAGCATCTGGTCATCTAGCAATTCTGTAAAGTAACAATTTCAGTATTTTTACATCAATGGTATTGGTGTGTTTCTCATTGGCATATGGCAGTGCTACAAATCTTTGTGCGAAGTGACTGTACTAACCGATTCTCATTTCAAGATGTCCTTATCAGAATCAGAATCAGAATGGGGTTTATTGCCAAATGTTGAGCAGGTTTACAACATTAGGAAATTGCTGCGGTGCTTCAGTGCAAACATGCTGTCATAAATAGCACTTAAATAGACATGGAAAAAAATAAAAGTAGGGATAAGAATTAAAAGTGCTACGTGGAAAGATATGTGCATGAGATATACATGAGATATATACATGAGAATAAGAATTAAGAGTGCTACGTTGAAAGATATATACATGAGTGCAGGTGGTGATCAGTGCCAAACATAGAATGATGCAGTGACACAGCGTAGGGTCATGTGTTAGTGGCGGGTACAGTCATATGGTTATTGTTCATGTGTCCAACAGCAGAGGGGAAGAAACTGTTCTTATGGCGAGAGGTTCTGGTGCGAATGGACCGGAGCCTCCTGCCTGAGGGGAGCAGGTCAAACAGACTGTGTCCAGGGTGAGAAGGGTCAGCTGAGATCCGAGCTGCACGCCTCAGTGTCCTGGAGGTGTACAGGTCCTGCAAAGATGGGAGTCTGCAGCCAATCACCTTCTCAGCAGAGCGCACAACACGCTGCAGTCTCTGTTTGTCCCTGATAGTGGCTCCACACGCTGATGGAGGAGGTGAGGATGGACTCGATGATTGCAGTGTAGAACTGCATCATCGTCCGTGTTGGCAGGTTGAATTTCTTCAGCTGCCTCAGGAAGTACATCCTCTGCTGGGCTTTCTTGATGACGGAGGTGATGGTGGGCTCCCACTTCAGGTCCTGGGTGATGGTGGTACCCAGGAAGCGGAATGAGTCCACAGAGGTGATGGGGGTGTCAGTCAGGATGATGGGGGGGAGTGGGGCTGTGTGCTTCCTGAAGTCCACAATAATCTCCACTGTCTTCTGGGCATTCAGCACCAGGTTGTTGTGGCTGCACCAGGACACCAGACGTTCAACCTCCCTCCTGTAGGCAGACTCGTCCCCGTCCGAGATGAGTCCAATAACGGTGGTGTCATCTGCAAACTTGATTAGCTTGACAGACTGGTGGGTGGAGGTGCAGCAGTTGGTGTACAGGGAGAAGAGCAGAGGAGAAAGAACACAGCCCTGAGGGGAGCCGGTGCTGATGGTCCGGGAGTCCGAGACATTCTTTCCCAGCCTCACATGCTGCTTCCTGTCCGTCAGGAAGTCAGTGATCCACCGGCAGATGGGATCAGGCACATTCATCTGGGAAAGCTTGCCTCGGAGATGGTCTGGAAGGATGGTGTTGAAGGCAGAGCTGAAGTCCACAAACAGGATCCTGGCGTAGGTTCCTGGGGAGTCCAGATGCTGCAGGATGAAGTGTAGGGCCATGTTGATGGCGTCGTCTACAGACTGCAGGGGGTCCAGGAGGGGGGCCGTGAGGGTCCTGAGATGGGAGAGAACTAGGCGCTCAAAAGACTTCATGACCACAGATGTCAGAGCCACGGGTCTGTAGTCATTTAGTCCAGTGATCCTAGGTTTCTTGCTACAGTGTAGCAGCTCGAGTTAGGCTGGACCCGTTGGCCAGCTACCCTCAGGGACATTCCACAGTTGATTACATGGTCCACTATTGTAGCTCTGATGTCATCAGCAATTCTATTTCTTACTCTTCCTACTCTTCCTCTCCCCCCTCCTCATCCTCCTCTCCCCCCTCCTCCTCTCCCCCTCCTCGTCCTCCTCTTGGTCCTCCTTGTCCTTGTTGTCCTCTTCATCCTACTTCTTCACCTCCACGTCCTCTTCCTCGGCCTCCTCTACTTCTCACTCTTCCTGCTCCCTACATTGTACTCCATACACAGAGCTTACCTGTATTATAGTGCTTAGGCTGATTGCAAAGTGAACTAATTATTAAACTAAAAAAGCTTTCACATGTGACAGTGTGCCAGACAGTTGGCAAAATAGTGTAAATAATGTCCGTACATGTGTATAGTTTTGCTAGGAGTGCGTTGATCATTTGGGAATTGAGTGTAAAGCAGTGAGTTGTGTTTACAGTTCTGCAAAAAGAGTGCTGTGCAGTGGATTGTAGCTACAGGTTTGCAAAGTGTGTGTTACAAAATGGCAAACTAAGTGCAAAGCAGTGTTTGTGCTTTTAGTTTTGCAAACTCAGTGAGTGGTTTTGCTATAAGTATCAATAGTTTTAGAAATTGTGCTGTAAGAATCACAGTTAGGGTTTAAGCATTCAGAAAAACTGTATTACAGATGCCACTGTGAAGCAGCTTTGATGTGGGTGGACTCTCTGCCCAGCTTCCCTCATAGCCAGTCCGTGGTTGATGACATGGTCCACCAAAGTTGCTCTTATATCATCGGAAATATGGGTCTGTGCATGGCCTCTTCGAATTCCTCCTCCTCCTCCTCCTCTTGCTCTCCCTCCATCCATGCTTGCAAAGTTCTTGAATTGGCTGAACTGAGGGCTTTTTGTAGTTGGCTAATTGGTGTTCAGTTTTGCAAGTAAGTGCCTTCAGGTGTGTATTTGAGTGGTTGCAATTACCCGATGTGTTTTGCATTTTGGATACATGTGTTTTCCAAATGGCATTTTGTGAACGAAGTGTCTTATGTATGAAATAGAGTGTAGTATGCAGGACCATGTGTGTTGCATAATTGCAACTAGGGTGCAAAGCAGCGCTTTTGTTTAAGGTATGAGTACATGTGTTTGAGGTATGGTGACACAAGCTTCAAGTTGTGTTACTTTAGTCTAAGCATGGGTTTATGGTAAATGGTAAATGGCCTGCATTTGTATAGCGCTTTTCTAGTCCATAGGACCCCAAAGCGCTTTACACTACATTCAGTCATTCACCCATTCACACACACATTCACACACTGGCGATAGCAAGCTACATTGTAGCCACAGCTGCCCTGGGGCGCACTGACAGAGGCGAGGCTGCCGGACACAGGCGCCACCGGGCCCTCTGACCACCACCAGTAGGCAAACACGGGGTTAGTATCTTGCCCAAGGATATTTGGCATGCAGCCAGGATGCAGCCTGGGATCGAACCACCGACCTTCTGATTAGTGGCTGACCTGCTCTGCCACCTGAGCTACAGCCACCCCGTTGGTTTGTAGTGTTCAAGCAACGGGCAAAAACTGTAATTCCGGTTCTTTCGGATTCTTTAGGGCCAAAAAGACACGGCTCAAAAGTGGTCTTTTACTTGTGATCTTTATTTTACATACCCAGGATATGGAGACCTGAGCACACAGCACACAACCCCAGGTCTGAAGCACAAATGGAAGCCTAGGTATTTATATACTTGCTCTCTAGTGTGCATCAAACAGCCTAGTTGGTTTCACTTTCACTTGATTCTACACTGAACAAAAATATAAACGCAACACTATTGTTTTTGCTCCCATTCCCCATGGGATGGACGTAGAGACCTAAAATTCATTCCAGATACACAATATAACCATCCCTCCCAAACAGTGGTCACAAATCAGTCCAAATGTGTGGTAGTGGGCACATCTGCTATATTGAGATAATCCATCCCACCTCACAGGTGTGCCACATCAGGATGCTGATCTGACATCATGAGTAGTGCACAGGTGTACCTCAGACTGCCCACAACAAAAGGCCACCCTGGAATGTGCAGTTTTTTGCGCTATTGGGGGTCTGGGGACCCAGAACCGGTCAGTATCTGGTGTGACCACCATTTGCCTCATGCAGTGCAACACATCGTCGCATGGAGTCTATCAGATTGTCAATTGTGGCCTGTGGAATGTTGGTCCACTCCACTTCAATGGCTGTGCGAGGTTGTTGGATATTCGTGGGAACTGGCACACGCTGTCGTATACGCCGGTCAAGCACATCCCGAACATGCTCAATGGGTGACATGTCCGGTGAGTATGCTGGCCATGCAAGAACTGGGACATTCTCAGCTGCCATCTGCCCTGAACAATGTGAACCATGATTCATCCGTGAAGCGCACACCTCTCCAACGTGCCAGACGCCATCGAATGTGAGCATTTGCCCACACAAGTCTGTTACGGCGACGAGCTGGAGTCAGGTCAAGACCCCGATGAGGACGACGGGCATGCAGTTGAGCGTCCCTGAGACGGTTTCTGACAGTTTGTGCAGAAATTGTTTGGTTGTGCAAACCAATTGTTCCAGCAGCTGTCTGGGTGGCTGGTCTCAGACGATCTTGGAGGTGAACCTGCTGGATGTGGAGGTCCTGGGCTGGTGTGGTTACACGAGGTCTGCGGTTGTGAGGCCGGTTGGATGTGCTGCCATATTCTCTGAAACGCCTGTGGAGACGGCTCATGGTTGAGAAATGAACATTCAATGCACGGGCGACAGATCTGGTTGACATTCCTGCTGTCAGCATGCCAATTGCACGCTCCCTCATTGCTTGTGGCATCTGTGGCATTTTGCTGTGAGACAAAACTGCACATTCCAGGGTGGCCTTTTGTTGTGGGCAGTCTGAGGTACACCTGTGCACTACTCATGATGTCAGATCAGCATCCTGATGTGGCACACCTGTGAGGTGGGATGGATTATCTCAATATAGCAGACGTGCCCACTACCACACATTTGGACTGATTTGTGACCACTGTTTGGGAGGGATGGTTATATTGTGTATCTGGAATGAATTTTAGGTCTCTACGTCCATCCCATGGGGAATGGGAGCAAAAACAAAAGTGTTGCGTTTATATTTTTGTTCAGTGTAGCTGCAAAAGCATGCAGTTTCCTGTCAGGACTTTTTGGCACAGAGTGTACTCAGAGTTAGGCCTTTCTTATATAAAGCAAAGTCATCAGCATACATTTGAGATGATAAATTTAAACCTCAACAACACACAAAATCTAGAGATTAGAACAGACATTTTAACTACTCAGACTACAGAGTCTCTACCATCTCTGACTATTTTCAACACATTTTAACATATAAGGCTGAGTGTCAAGTCCTTTTATCCCTTCAGCTGTGATGGCAAGGGGCAGCCATGGGGACTTTAATCTTTCTTCACTCCACGTTACACGATAACAAAAATATACTAAGAGCTGCAACCTTGTTATTCAAATTTTACTCATATTTATTTTTTCTTTTACTACTCACAACCACAACTCTGTGATTACAACCCGTCAAATCAGTGAATACAAGTGCTCACTTCTCAGTTCACAAAAACATATATTTTGTACTTTGACTTTTGCAAAAGAGTCACAAAATTTCAATTTGTAATTGAAAGGGATAGGGGGTGGTGGCGGGTATGGGGGTGTCGGGGACAGACTGAATGGTTGGTTTTCTCTGTCCTCTGTCCGCCATTTTAGTGGATACTTAGCAGAGACATTATGCAGCTGACAGCAACTTATAATGATAATATGTCTCTAATTCATCTAACACAGCTTACTTGTAGACCTTGGATATCAGTTTGAATAAATAACACTTATTTTGGTGATCTGCAGTGGAATTTGCTTGTATAGAGGTTTTGCATGTAACATCATGCGCAGATCACTTAAGAACTGTCCACCATACTCGATGCAATAAATGGTAATGATCATGTCCAATCACTCATGTAGTTTACAAGAAGTTACCACTTTTTCCTCCTTTACAATTCCTATAAGCCCTCCACGATTGGGTGCAGCAATCATCAAGGACAGAAGAGAATTTTTTTTTAATCACTTTCCTGTTATTTCAGATAGAAGAATATAAAAAAGCACCAAATTAATGAATAAATGCATCTGATAAATAGTATGACAGTAAAACAATTATAAGTTATCTGAATTTTTAAAATCACCGTGTGGCAGGGTCTGGTTTGTGGCTCAGGGTTCAGGGGAGGGTTGGAGTAGTGGGTTCAGGGTGTGGTGTCATGAGAGGTGGCTAAGCTGTCATCCCTGTTGGACAACATCTCACATCACACTATATAGGGATGCACCGATACCGGTATCGGGTATCGGCCTCGATACCACATTTTCTAAAATACTCGTATTCGTTAAAAGTCCCCCGATACCGAGGACCGATACCACGGTCTGAGACCTGTCTATGTTTGAGCGGCATGTAAGGGGTTAATCACAGGCGCCGAGTGCCCGCCCCCAGGCCCCGGCTGCAGCTCAGAGCGGGGAGAAAGCGAGGCGAGACATATCAGCTGTGTGGAACTATTTCAAAGTGAACAAAGACGCGAAAGCAAAGGCGGTCGGCAAATTGTGCTCAGCGAAATTGTCCAGAGGAGGCTCAAAAGGTAGCGCATTTAACACAAGCAATTTAATCAAGCACCAAAATCCCAACACGACAACGAGTACAAAGAGTTTACCCACACTTATTTACCCACGCTTATTAGCACAGAGGAGCATAGCTGATGCTATAGCAGTGGGACGGAAAATAGTTGGGCATTTTAAACATTCCGCCTTAGCCTACTCCCGCCTCGAGGACATTCAGGGACAGCTCAACCAGCCAATAAAGAGACTGCAGCAGGACGTACAGACGCGCGGGAACAGCACGTATTACATGCTCCAGTCCCTCATTGAGCAAAAGCGAGGGCTGGGGGTGTCCGAGCATGAACTCCCTGACTATCTCACCGCTCACCAATGGGCTCTTATGGAGACGACTGTTGCCATCCTCGCCCCCTTTGAGGAACTAACTAAAAAAGTGAGCAGCTACGACGCACTAGCCTCTGATGTCATCCCAGCTGTGACTGTGCTAGTGAGACTTCTAAACAGAGAAACAGACGAGGAAATACCTCTCAGCCCCATGTAGCAGTGTGGAAAGTGAAAGGCTTTTCAGCTCAGTGTCACACATTATAGATGAAAACAGAAACAGTCTGACTGCTGATAATGCAGAAAAGCTACTTTTCTTAAAAAAAACCTGCCACTCACTTTTTCTCTCCATTAAGTGAGTCATCTTAGACTTGATGTTAATGCCTACCTCAGTTGCACTGACTGCCACAGTTCTATGTTGGTGGATGTTGTTGGTTTATTCAAATATTGTGCACTAAATGGCAAAGATGTTTATTAATACCCCTTGTGTTGTCCAAAGCGGCAGAGTTTGCAATAAACTGAAAACAATACTTGAGTTGCACTGTCACTGTTTAAATTTTTTTTCATAATTATTTATTTAATTTATATTTAATCATTATTCATTTTAAATAAATGTTCTTAATTCCAAACCAGTCCCTTGTTTTGTTTTGTTTTTGTTAAATTATAGGACTAAAGCTGTTACCTGTAAATTTAAATCATGTTTTTATTAAGTACTCGGTATCGGCGAGTACTGAAATGGAAGTACTCGTACTCGTTTCCAAAAAAGTGGTATCAGTGCATCCCTAACACTATACACCCTTGATAATGAGGAGGCATGGAGGAGCCTTGGGTCTTGGTTTAGGGGCAAGAGAGCATGGGCCCGCTGGACTTTTGGATTGACCTCCTCAGTCATTGGTATTTCCTGCTGTGAAAGCTCCCACACAAAGCACACAGCAGCGCCTTCAGCTGTCATGGTCCTGGGTCGTGTGACCCAGTGTTGAGTTTTACGTATCTTTTGTATTCATTTATGCTTTAGCTTAGTTTGTCTAGTTAATTTCTAGGGTGCTGTTTAGCCCATTGTTTCTTAGTTGTTTATGTCATCTCCCTGTACTCAGTCTCTCTGGTTTGTGCGTCTACCTGTCATGCGTCATGTCTGTGTGGTTATGTTAAGTTCATGTCATGTCTAATCTCCATGTTCCCTGTTTTACTTTGAAAGTCTGTGTCCACTGTCAGTGTATTTAGTTTCACTTCTCCGGTCCTGTCTTTAGGTTCATGTGTTTCCACTTCCCCTGATCATCCCTCATGTGTATTTAGTCTCTGTGTTTCATGCAGTCTGTGTTCCCACCCTCCATGTTTTCATGCCCAGTCTTTTGTATTCTTAGCCATAGCTTTCCGTGTCTTCATAATTTATCATAGTATTAGTTCCCCAGTTTAGTTCTCTACACTGTGATTCTGCCTTGTTTGAACCCCGTGTCTTCAGCCAAAATAAAGGCTCGCTTTTCGTTCAAAACTCAGTTTCATGTCTTCGCCAGTGTCTGCGCCTGAGTCCTCCACACACTCTCCATACGGTCAGCCACTGCGACCGTGACATCAGCCACTCCAAAAATGCAGATGTTATGTTATTTGTCCTAGACCTGGACCCCAAGTCTTTGAGTTTTTGCTGCATCTTCTTCTCCTGCTGTAGGATTGTTGTCAGAGCTTCAGAAGCCTTAACTGGCCATTCCTCCTGCTTGCTCCTTCAGCTCCTGTGCTTACTCAGTGAGCATATCCAACTTGCTGCTTATCTCTTGAGTCCATAGTGTTTCTGAGTTGGTCATTGATAGGTTTGTAGCTTGTACCTATCCGCTGGAACGTTGAGGACAATATAATTACACTGCAAAGCAAGAGACGAGTAGGCAAAGTTCTCTGTTTTACTCATGCATGAGGGAGACCTGGCTGGGGCCGAGTGTCGTTCCACCACTTGACCACCGTCAGACTCTCAGCCAGGCTCCCCATAGCACTCCTTTTATTGAGGTTACATGAATATGCATAGGTTCATTAACATATGACGTCTACATAGGTATACATGTGAACAAAGAATACTCTGTGTGTGTGTGTGTGTGTGTGTGTGTGTGTGTGTGTGTGTGTGTGTGTGTGTGTGTGTGTGTGTGTGAGGTCAAGGTGTGACCCTGTGAAGACTCTGGTGCTAGCTGGTGCCAGGCGTCTAGCAGATCTATCTGAACAAAGGGCTCTTATACTTAAACAGATATACGTGTGTTTGCTATACCATATATCAGCAAGAGAAGATACGACCTCTCCTAGGAGGTGTGATCTACGCCAGAACACTCTGTAGAGGGAGTGAACGCACTCCCCCTTCATGCTACACAGAGCCGTTACAGACCTCCTAGGATGAGACATTCTTTCAATCTACAAATGATTATACACTTCTAAGCATATGTGGGTAAATATTTCTAAGCATAAATGACAATCAACAATACAAAACCTAACATTCCCCCCTTTCTGACAATTATGCTAGAAAAGTTCCCAGTTATGAATACCTCATGTCTGATAGTTTCAATGCAAACATTTTTATACTCAGCATATGTCAAATTACCCTAAATTACTGTAAAAGTACACAGTTTAACAAATGTATTAGCAGTTATCCCATTCATCATTGATCTCATCCAATGGCAAACTGCATCCTACAAGCAAACAAAGAAATTGTTAATTTAATAGTGAAAATAAGAAAGTAACATTTTCAAAAACATCTCAGCTTGGTGATGCTTCCTCCGGGCGTGCAAATCACATGTCTCTCTGCAGAGTGGTTTGAGTTCTGCAGGGCGTCATAAATGTCTCTTCCAGTTGTTTCCATCACTGTCCATAGGACCAGAGTCCAAATGTATGCAGAATAAACATTCAAACATACCAGTTAGTTTTGTTGTTTGTCAACATGGGTCTCAGCTATTTCCAAAGCTGCAGACCTCATAGGAAACTGCTGTTATCACCACCATAGCTTCTGGTTCCTGTGCACAGAATCATGATGTCATCCTTAGACTCCCTCTGCGCTGTCGATGGAGCTTGGCACGCTCCCCTCATCCTTCAGGTGCCCGTCCGTTGTCCACAATCTCCTCTCTTGGCCTCTGGAAACCCCCCGTGGCACAGCTCTCATTCCAACGCAGCTTCACGGTCCTTGCTGTGGCTCCAAAGTCTGATCTCATGATGGGCCCCAACCAGCTTGACCTTTGACCTCAACCACTGCCTGGGCTGTCAGCTATGCCTGGAATGTTTCTCGCTTCTCACTGGGCCTCTGAAGATTCCTCAGGAGAATACTGCTGCACCTGTCTTTCCTTGCTAGGAGGGAAAACTTCTATTTGGAGAGCATGTCAACAATCATCAAACCACATTCTTTAGTTCAGTGAACTTCACTTATAGGCCATCAAAGCCTCATCTGAACATGGATGCACCACTTGCATAGGTTTAATACCTGTAAATAAACGGCTAATCACACAAATCACTGCAACAATAATAGAAAACATTGTTTAATGTTAATCCTGGACCCCTCCTCTTGACTCATGGACACTCCCACGAGTCAACTCATCAAACCTGGATCCCTGTCTTAAAGAAAAAGGTTAGCTAGACCATATCCCAGGCAACATCAGGGCATCTCCGCTGGAGTAGCTCCGTAACCCTGCAATAAAAGATGTTAGTGTGTCTTGCATATTAAGTTTGCTTAACACCTGGCTCTCCCAGGAGCCTGCATACACACCATCATGGCCTGGAAAGCAAAATCTGGAAGTAAAATCAAATTTCATACCTGTAAACAATTGTATCATAAGAACAATAAGCATTCAACATCAGCAAGACAAGTGTCATGTGCAGGTTTTCTCAAATCATTAAATCACTATTATTACCTCAAACATGGATCATCCCATGTACTCTGTTAACATTAATGTAATCAGTGACTTCTCTTAAGCAAAGTCACTCCACTCATATATTACTATGGGCTCAAAGTGGCCAGCTAAGAGCCCATATTCAACTTTTCCATAAACAATCCCTTATACATTTTTCTCATGTCACTTGTCCGCTTCCGCCGAATCTTTTACATGCAGTCTCAGAAAAACAAACATTAGCAACACATTGACTGCGGTCAGACGGAGGTCAGACACAGGTCAACAGGTTCCAGAGGTGCCATAAAAACACCATAAAATCAACCATCCATTGCTGTGGAAAAAATGTTATTCATATCATCAAAGTAACCGTCACATTTTCCCAAAAACACAGTGTAACAGCATCACCACTCATAACCTGTAAACACAGTTTTCTTCACACATAAACCCAGAAATCCTGTAGTAGGAAAAACATCAACCAGTTGTCCTGGTATAAATTATGTGATCAAACCACATGAAGAACTGTAATGCTGTAGAAAAGAAAATGCAAATGTTAGCGCTGCGCAGATGTATACAATTTCTCACAGTTTCTTTTACCAGTCAGTTAGTTTTCTTTCCTTTCACTCACGCATTCATACATTCATTCTTTCTTTCTTTGCTGATAGTGGAATCGATTATCGCATTTAGTTTCCACTCTCAGCAAAATGACGTCATTTCACAAAGAAAAAGAAGTTTAGATAGGATTACATCGCTGAATCCTTTTTAGGCCGGGATTTTCATTTAATATTGTCCCAATAAGTGGCTTTCTCCAGAGCCCATTTTAATGTGGAGAAAACTCACTTGTAACGGCTTTCTCGACCGATCGTATAGCACTTTCAATTCCCGACGTGCAGATCTGCTTAAAGAAAAGAAATAGACAAACAAAATCAGTGCCTGTTCAAAAATGAAAAATGAAAAATAACAGAGATTATCAAACCAAACTCTCAGTGCACTGTGAAAGTATCAAAATAAAAAGGCCTTGTTAAGTCATGACACAAACTCCTCATCAACTTCACAACAGGAGAAGAATCATCAGCTAGATTCACTCCAAATCAACCATCAGCTGCACAAAACACAACATACCCCTAATGTCATATTAGCTATGAGTTTAATCACCAGGTCTGTGCTCTTCTCAACACACAACAAACTCCAACACATCTCATTCACTCGTGCTAGAATTCAGTCACATTTCATTAATCTAAGAACGATCAACTAATTTGCATATCAGCTATTAACCCACTAAGTTGACAGGACAACAGAAAAGCATGTTCAAAATAGTATCAATTTCCCTCATACAGTAAATTACTTATGCTGCATTAATCAAGCAGGAAGCTTCTCCCAATTTACTATATCAACAACTAAATTTATTGTCTGATCACTGGTTGGTCAAACCAGAATCTTTTTCCCCACAAAAGTTTAAATTGTTGTCCTGCAACCTAGAGAGTCAATTTTTTTTTCCTCATTGGATAAATTCAGTATTTGATAACAAGTGTCTGCTAAAGTGACACTATTTTAACACTGATGAAAGATAACAAGCTGATCTTCATTGCATGTGTGTTTGTGTTATTAGGCAGGTTTAATGCATGTCTGTGGAGCTGCATCTCCAGCAGAGCATGTAATGTGCTATGAGTTCCACTGGTCTTTGCATCACACGAGGTGACTTGGACAAGATGATAAACAGACTCACGCTTAAAATGTCTAATCTTCATGAGTTATTTTGTGTTTGTATTAGTAGGGTTAAGGCATGTTCTGTGTGATTTTGTATATGTTTGTATATGTTTCAGACTCCTTCAGAATTTTCCCACTTAAGCAGTCAGTTTTCTTTTCCCCAGGTTTGCTAACCCAAATTTTGATTTCCCACATTAAATAATTCCTATGTGTTCTCACCTAGTCTTCTCACTCTGTTGTCCTCTCACTCTTTTGTCCTCTCCCACTTCAACAGTCCCGGCAGTTCTCCTTCAGCTTTGTCCTGTGTTCCACTGTCTCTTCTTGCCATTTTACTCCACAGGTGGCAAATGTCAAACTCCAACTGTTCAGTTCTCCTCAAACGTTTTCTTCACATGCACAGTGAAGTTTCAGCTTGTTGTAGACACAGTGCCATTCATCCGATCAGTCAGGATGATGGGTTTGCTCTTCTCCTCTGATGCTGTTTGTCCACATTGCTGCTGCTTTGCTGGGACTCTTTGCTCAGGACTTGCTGCTGTCTCTTTATCATGTTATTGCTTTGGAGCTGCATTCTTCAGGGAGGAGTGAGCACTTGCTTGTGAGGTTGAGAGACACATACACATTGCGCTGTAAATAAGTCAGCCAGAAACTTGGCCTGCATGTTTCCAATGATGTTAGACTATAATTCTCTTCCGACTGCTGCATGTGGAAAATTGATTCAGGTCTGCTTTTCACCTGAAAGTGACAAACTAAGACATTTTCATTATTATCATCACTGCTTAATCAACACACATCTCCCTCTCTCTCTCTCTGTGTTTTTGTGAACAATCCTTTCTTAAAAGCAGAAAATGAAATTGTGGTTGTTTTTGGCTGATCAACACAAAACCTTTTCCCTATGATTATTTTTCATCTAAAATATAAATTCTTTCTCTTTTTTTTTTGTAAAATAGCCGGTGACCTGCAGAATCACCTGCTCTCCACAATCAGAGGCAATTACATTTACACAGCCCACAGAAACACTGTGATGTCAAACACATTCACACTCACTTTTTCATCTGCATAAATAAATCACATGGCTGACGATACCATGGTGATCCATAAATATGATCACCAGTTTATTTAATTATTTTTAACCCAACAAAACAAATGAACAAAAACATGATGCTGATGCTACACACACACGAGTCAAGGTGCAGGAAAACTGCTCATGGAAACGCTGCACACTCTCTGTTTCCCTCTCTTTGAGTAGTTCTCAGACAGCTCTTGATCTGATAATGTGTAGCTTGCTCATCAGCTCAGAAAAAAAAAAAAAAACTGCAACGCAACATCACACAGTAGTTGCATGCTCTGCCCACAGTGGCAAAGTCTTACACTTTCATATTCAATACAGCTTCTCCATCATGTACTTTTAGATGTTTCATACAGGGTTCAGCATATTAATTCTTTTCACAGATGTGCTCTATATCTCAACAATGGCTCATAATAAGACGACAGTCTTCCACACAGGTCAAGTGCCTCTATGCACTTCATTAGTTTAAATATTTACCTATATCACTTCACCTCATATGTCATTGTACTGAATTTGAGCAACCACAAGCTTAATGTAGATTACTTTTAACAACTATCCACCGCAATTACGTCTATGGTCTGGCACACAGGCTGTTGTCGATCAGGGCAAGCTAAAGAGTTAACATTTTGTGTCAGCAAGGGGGTGGGGGGAAAGCCATCCACCAGAGCACATCTCAAGTGCTGCTGATGTGGGCTGGCCCTTCTCCACACACCCCCGGTTGCTTAGGAAACAATTATAACAACAACAGTCGGTGTCACAGACCACGTGTTCTGCTCCGCACACACTCACACACAACAACAACAAAAACGACGATGACAATGACAACAACACAAAATAAGCCTACTCCGGACTCACACCGGACCGCTCGGGACCCTGACCCAGTTGTGGGACGCTCACCCAGTCGCGCGACAAAACCCAATGAAGGGACGCTCGGGACACACACCCAGGGCGATTTCAAAACCGGACACTCACCGGACGCTTGGGACCCTTGGGCGATTTAACCAAAACTTCTTTTTCGGGACACTAACCCAGTTATCGCTCCACAAAGCAGCGAACTTCTCAACGCCTCACAAAATGGCGGAGACTGCACAACGACACAGTTATAGAGTCGGCCTCTTTAAACTTACTTGGCGTTGCTTAGCGTGTAATATCAGCCTCGAATCCCGCCGATCGCCATTCATCGAGGAGAAAAGACAGACAGCGAATCCACAGGAACTTCCTGGCTGACGTCAGTCTTTCAGCGTGCCTCTCCTCCCCTCGGTGAATGCGATTCCAGGGCTCCGGCATCGAAGGACCAATTAATGATAGGTTTGTAGCTTGTACCTATCCGCTGGAACGTTGAGGACAATATAATTACACTGCAAAGCAAGAGACGAGTAGGCAAAGTTCTCTGTTTTACTCATGCATGAGGGAGACCTGGCTGGGGCCGAGTGTCGTTCCACCACTTGACCACCGTCAGACTCTCAGCCAGGCTCCCCATAGCACTCCTTTTATTGAGGTTACATGAATATGCATAGGGTCATTAACATATGACATCTTACATAGGTATACATGTGAACAAAGAATACTCTGTGTGTGTGTGTGTGTGTGTGTGTGTGTGTGTGTGTGTGTGTGTGTGTGTGTGTGAGGTCAAGGTGTGACCCTGTGAAGACTCTGGTGCTAGCTGGTGCCAGGCGTCTAGCAGATCTATCTGAACAAAGGGCTCTTATACTTAAACAGATATAAGTGTGTTTGCTAAACCATATATCAGCAAGAGAAGATACGACCTCTCCTAGGAGGTGTGATCTACACCAGAACACTCTGTAGAGGGAGTGAACACACTCTCCTCTTCATGCTACACAGAGTTGTTACAGACCTCCTAGGATGAGACATTCTTTCAATCTACAAATGATTATACACTTCTAAGCATATGTGGGTAAATGTTTCTAAGCATAAATGACAATCAACAATACAAAACCTAACAGTCATTATCCTGTTTGAGTTTAGACTTGAGCTCTTCTATGAATTCCAGAAGGTTGCTCTATGTTATGCCAGTCCTGGCATTTCAGGTAGACTGGAGTTAGCTTGTGGTGCTACTTCGCTGGTTTTCGAAGTCATGCTGCTTTTCTCTTGATATTTTGGCATGGTTTGTTTATAATATTTGCCTCTTGCACTTCTGTTTCCCTTTTTTGCTGTTTCATTTTTTCCCCTTTACATCAGTAACCAGTTTTTTATTATATAAAACAATCGAATTTAAGCTGGAGCAAGTCGCCCACACATCTGTCTACTCCATCTGCTAACCCAACCCGTTCTCACTCCCGACGCGTAAAATAATGACGATTTGTCACGTCCCTTAACTTCTCATGCTGACGCCTAAGGTACCCTTCCACGTTTTTATGTGACGCTGTGGGTTGTCAATTCATTCCAATATGAACCCGCTCGCGGCGATCAGAGACACTTCGAGCAGAGGCTCCAGCCATCCATTTACTCCAATAATAACCCCGTCACGGCGAAACATGACGCCGTGAAGCACAATCTAACTGGAGAACCGGGTACCCTCTCCGCGAACGGGTTTTTCTCCCTAATGTAATGCTTTCTTTTAATGACATCGTTAACATTTCTCAACAAAAACACGAAAGTATCACTGATAATTCAACAATAAAATCGCTTCATGTTGTGGCCATCACACAGTGTTTTCCAAACCGATTCACGATCTGAAAGTGCGCAGATTTAACGTACATAATCCTTCGTTAGGTTTATTATTTTCATTTCACACGTAAAACACATTTATAGATTCATTCACCACTCCTGCTAGTTTTGGATGCGCTCGGCTCCAGCCAATCAGACCAATTTACGCAGACGCACTAATCCCGTAACTGCACACTACCCATAATCCTCAACCGCCGTCGCTATGGAAATGAAGATGACAACAGCTTGGTGCTACCCGTTATTCCTTTATTTACTCTAAAATAATAACCAGCGATAATACGAAATTAAACTGGCCCAGTGTTTAATTATGTAATTAAAAAATGCAAATTGTAGTATTTTATTTTTTACAAATTGCAATATTTATCTACAGCGCGCCTTTAGCGACACGTCAACAGATCTTAAGCAAGGCGATTGGATGGTTTTTACTGCAATGCATCTTGGGAGTCGTAGTAAATGTATCTTTCAACTCACGGTCCTGCAGCGAAGTTTTCGACTGGACACGAGGCAGATCCTAGCTAAGTAAGTTGTGATAAACTGTGGGTAATTTGCATGTTCACTGAAATATTAATTTCAGTGATATTAAACTGATATTAAACTTGAAATGTTTTCACAGAGCAGTCTGTGTACCAAGAGAACTACTTCTGCAAAAGTTTATTTAAATTTTTTAGTGATGTATTCTCATGTGTAAGACACTTGCTTGGCCACCCAGCTAATGTTAGTACTGCTCTATTTTAGCAATGTATCTTTTCTGTAATCAATTCAGGGTTTTTTTTTTAACCCTATTCACGTAATTAACTCAATATTAACGACTTTAATCTCGTAATTGATTTTTTTTCTAAATATGGTGTAATACTGCCTCGTAATATAAGTTATTTCTTTGGTCATAAATTATTTTTGTAATCGTTTCACCAAAACAGACCTGAAATAATCCCTACATGTTCCATTTTCATTTGCAGAAATGACAAAGCCAAAAACCAAACCATGCCCTTCCTGTCAGGCCCCAAACACCTGCAACAGGAAGACATGCAGTGGATGCCTGGGCAGCCTGAACCTAAAGGAGGGATTGAAAAAAAAACAAGAACAGTTTAAAAACAGTAACTGGGCTGCCTCTGTTTTAAAAAACAGAAATGCGAGCAGGGTGGTTAATTCAGCCCAGTTGTCAGTAAGTTTAAAAGTTCTGATCTAATAAGTGGTTGGTCTGGTAGACAATTCTTTATTAATCACAGTTGTCAATGTTTTCTTGTATATCATGAAGTAAGAAACTAACAAGACATGTATATACACATAAAATATTAATTTATAAAAGAGCATAAATAAAAAAGTTATTCACATCAGAATAACATCATCACACTAAAGACATCCAACTAGAAAAAACTTGTTAAAAACTATTTTTATTCAAGCTACTTCTGATTTTTAATTTAATCGGCTATTAACTGAGAGACAAAACATTTCAAGATGGATTTTATCATACATTTACAGGTTTGGTCACCATAAATACTTTTTAACTATCGACAACAATAAAACAACAAAGATGTGAAACTTAAAGGTTTGTTATACATCAATTTGCTTACATGAAAGACTGGCTGCATGTTTTTCTTTGTTGTTCTTGCAGGTTTCAAAGCTACATGCCCTGGGCTACCAACCAATTCTGTTTCTTGGACAGTTTGACCGTAAGGGCCGTATAGTAGGGGACGTGATCACTCAGATCGAACCAGCGGAAGGTGCTGCACGTGACATCCTCATGAAGATGAGGAAGCTTTATGAACACCTTCTGAGAAGTAAGATATGCTTTGTCCATTATCTGTAACCAGGTGTCCTTATCAGGTAGCCTATCCTAGCTGTCTTTGGGTGATACTCATGGTACACCCTAGATAAGAAGGCAGATCATCACGGGGTACATAGAGACAAACAAGATGGTGAGGATGAGGATAGTTAACAGTCACCAGCTATTCTGTTCTACTCTACTCTATTCTGTTCTATTCTATTATTCAGCCAAGGTTCAGACCAGTAACCTTCTTGCTGTGAGGTGACAGCTGCCCTACGTGTCCTGTTGCTAACATGAAAATAGTGTTATATCTGCCTTATTACCTCCCCATGTGTCGGTCACATCACCAAAGCTAGCCATACTGAACCTCTGGTGTTACCCACCTGAACAATTTTGTATGTGTGTGTGTATAGTATGGTCTTTCACACTCATGTATATACAAATGTAATTTTAAAAATCTTCACAAAAACCAGACCTGATAATTCTCTTCGAGACTTTCTAGTATAACAAATGTTATATAATGTTACCAATATGAACACCAAGATTCTTAAATAACTTATATACTTCTTAAGAGGTTACCTGATTACCTCCCTGAGGTAGTTAGCATCACCATTGTACAAAACTCCTAAGTCACAGTACTAGCTTGAAGTGTCAAATGTTATTCACTACAAAGTCAGGAAAGTAGTGTCATCAGAGGAAAAAGTCATTATCTATCTGGATTTATAGTCACACTCATTAATTTTTTAATGTACAATGTAGAAAAGCACTACAGATGTCACACTACCCTAGAGGGCACTTGTACTGAATTATTTGGGTCAGTGAGTGTGCGAGATGACTTATTTGATGCCAATATTTACCAGTTGTATCTTTAGTAAAAACTTAACTGAAAACATGCAAATCACTACTTATTATGTGTTTATGTGTACTGTACATTTTTTCAACCCATTTTAATGAATGTTTAATATTTAAAATTTTTCAGAATTACAAGCTTCACCTCCTGCTAAAAGTTCTACACCAGCAGCTGGACCATCCTCTGCTGACAGTGTCGATGCTGGACCAGTCCCAGACCCAGAGGCTCTAAACGAGGAATTTATTCTTCATTTAGAGCCTGTACCAACATCTTCCCTCTGTCAGCCTCCTGCATCCTCCTCTTCATCTTTGCTTCCTCCTGCATCCTCCTCTCCATCTCTGCTTCCTCCTGCATCCTCCTCTCCATCTCTGCTTCCTCCTGCATATTCCTCTCTGTCTCTGCTTCCTCCTGCATCCTCCTCTCCATCTCTGCTTCCTCCTGCATCCTCCTCTCCATCTCTGCTTCCTCCTGCATCCTCCTCTCCATCTCTGCTTCCTCCTGCATCCTCCTCTCCATCTCTGCTTCCTCCTGCATCCTCCTCTCCATCTCTGCTTCCTCCTGCATCCTCCTCTCCATCTCTGCTTTCTCCTGCATCCTCCTCTCCATCTCTGCTTCCTCCTGCATCCTCCTCTCCATCTCTGCTTTCTCCTGCATCCTCCTCTCCATCTCCACATCCTGCATCTCCCTCAATTTCTACGGTGTACACCTCGGATGTCCCAAACAAAAAAAGGACAAGGAAAGGTTAGACGTTATGGTATTGTAAATGTACGAAACACATGACATGTTCGTTAAGTTTGTTAAGATTTCTTTTTCTTAATTTTTGCATTTTTTCCAGTTTTACAGAACTCATGTAAATATTTCATTTGTTATTTTTCAGAATGCCGAAAACACCGTACACAGAAGATTTTCAAATATGAAGAGATAGTAGACAGGAGAGTTGTAAATGTAAGTAATTTAGCCTGCTGTTGTGCAGATTTGTTTGCGTCTTTGGACTTCCCGGATTTGAACTGTGCCTGACTGAATATCCATAAGCTTTTGTATTTGATGAATCTACACTAATTCAGCCACTGAGTCAGGATTTCACTCCAAATAGGACATTAAATAAGAACAGACCACCTGATACGACCTGGTCATGCTGCCTTCCTGATGTTTACGTTCTTTAAAGTCCTCCTGACATCATGCTCAGAAGGAGTGATTGATGTGGAGGTGCTCCTTCCCATTCAGTAACATCTGCTTCAGTTAGTTTTTCTTGTGAGCCACAATGTAAGCAGTGTTGCTTTGCTGACATGCACTCGATGCTGGCAGTACAAGCATTGTAGTGGTTCTTATGTTTTTGTAAACTAATTGTATAATATATTGAGCCATTCAATAGTACACAAATGTTTATAAGCTCCTTTTTGTATGCAACTTGCATGTCTTTCTTAATTAATTGTTTGTTTATATCATGTTTTTCAGGAAAAAGAAGAAGTTAAAGTCAAGTGGAAGCCTTGCTCAACATGGTATGTAGTAACAACTTTGTTGGACGGGAACAGACATTCATATTGTTGATAAATAGTTATCAACTCAATTTGAATTCATGTATTTGGACTAAAGTAAATTGGGAGCTTTTAGCTATCGAGCTCCTCTTCTGTGAGGAGCTTGATAGCTGTCCACCTCCAAAGTCCATTATGAGTTTTGGAGGTGGACATGGTCAACACTTTTAAGAGTAGGCATAAGACTTTACTTCTTTATAGAGCTTATAGTTAGGGCTGGTTCAGCTCAGCCCTTAGTTATGCTGTAATAGGACCAGACTGCTGGGGGTTAGTGTCCCCCCCCTCTCTCTCTGTCTCTTTCAGGGTTATGCAGGCTCAGTATTGGTTGAAGATGCAGTCACGTCTCCTTTTACTGAAAACTCTCCCCCTCTCCCTCACCACCATCTGTAAACATACATGTCTCAGTAATGCAGTTCATGCATGTTACTAACTAAACTTCTTCCCTGGAGTTTCTGTGCTCTCTCATCCAGCAGGTTCCAATGGATCGTGGCTGCTGCTGTGGTCCTGCTTGACATCTACTACATATATTAATACTCTCTGACTTGATTTGATTAATTTATATTACAATGAAGGTGTATAAAGCATGACATGAATATAGAAGATATTTCATCCTAAAAAATTGTCATATGTCACAACCTAAATTGTCCTATTTTGTGTGTGGTTGTCGTTGTTGTTTGTTATGTTTTTCTCCTGACAGTGGCAAAGTGTGGGATGACACATGGGAACCTGCGCAGTTTTACACACAGTAAACCAGGCACCACAGGTCGCAGAGATCGCACAGTTCACAGTTTGTAGTTCAGCATAAAAGTTCAAAATAAAATATTTACTATACATTTCAACCAGTGTCAGTCTCTGTTTCACTCTCTAATTGTGGCTTAAGTACCTAACATATTCATGAATCTGATCGATCAATAATATCTTCCCTGCACTCGACATCTCATAGTTTTACATATCAGCCAACATTATTGTCTACATCATCATAAATATAGAAGTGACTTGCTTATTATAACATATTACAAGGTAAAGTAATACTGCACTGCACGTATAGTAAGTAACACCTACTGTGTATGGGAGCCTAAAACAAAGTTAACTGCACCAGTACCAGCTTCAGAACATATTGTATATTATATGTTTCTACTTTTTTGTGATATGTCATGTTTAGATGCAGTGACAATTGCACATTTGGAGTTGTGGTCATATGTGGTCTTTATATACAGGGTATTAAAAAAAAAAGACATTTTTTGCTATTTTTCTTGTTTGTTTGCACAATATTATTGTGTACATATTACATATGTAACATTATTGTTAATATTATTATTAGATATCAAAGATACAATTTGATTGAGGGTTTTCCTGTCATAATTTCAATAAAAATGCAATTACACACGTAAACAATAGGATCAAAATAAACTTTTAAAAAGTCTGTTGATCAAATGCTGATTTTCAAAACATTCTAGAGGAAAACAGAGATAAAATAATCTGAACAGTAACAGTGATTGTGGATGATGATCATGGAGGCTTCAATGGATTATTCTGTTTCAATCAATAGGTTCGTATCTATGACAATAATTTGATAAGTTTAACAGGTTGTTTTAGGCCTGGCAATACAGCAAATATTCACAAACTTTTGTTTTTGAAGAATGTTTATCTTTTTTGGGATGAAGCTATCTGGCAAAATGAGACAACCCTTTTAACCTAATCTTTATGTCTTTTTTGTGGCTATGATACTGGATTTTGGTTTGATGCATATGCAGGTTACAGCTGGGGAATGGCAGTATGTTGTGGATTGATTTGGCATGTTCAACCACTGTTACACCAAACTCTCTCACTTATAACATGATAAAGGCCTCTTACTCAGTGTCATGGATTTTCTATACTTTTGGGGACACAGGGCCAAAGTCTGAGGCAATAAGTCAGATCAAAGAAGGCAATGATTCTAAAATGGGAGTTTACTTATGTCATTATATATATCCAGGAATATGTGCCAGAGGATAGTTGTCATGAAATCAATATTAAATCAAAGTATTCCTTAATTACCACAGCTGACACGAGTTCTCCATAGCTGCCTGCTGTCTCAGGATCTGTCTCCAAAAAGGACCAGGGAGTGCTAACATGTTATGTTCTAAACTGATGAAGAAAATGCACATTAAACATAGTATAAACTTACTGAGTGAAGTAATGTCAAGAGGATTCCTTTAGCTCCTATTGGGTTGGTTCCTTGATCAATGCAATACAGAATCATTAATCTGGTTTTATGTAATGTCCTCAAAACATGTCAAAATGAGGCTCACTAGTCTGTGTGGCCTCCACATGCCTGTATGACCTCCCTACAACACCTGGGCATACTCCTGATGAAGTGGCAGATGCTCTCCTGATGGATCTCCTCCCAGACTCCAGGACTAAAGCATCTGCCCACTCCTGGACATTTTGTGGTGCAGTTGGTGGATGGAGCGAGACATAATGTCCCAGATGTCCTCAATTGGATTCAGTTCTGGGGAATGGGCGGGCCAGTCCACAGCATCAATGCCTTCGTCTTGCAGGAACTGCTGACACACTCCAGCCACATGAGGTCTAGGATTGTCTTGCATTAGGAGGAACCCGGGGCCAACCGCACCAGCATATGGTCTCACAAGGGGTCTGAGGATCTCATCTCAGTACCTAATGGCAGTCAGGCTACCTCTGCCGAACACATGGAGGGCTGTGCTGCTCCCCAAAGAAATGCCACCCCACACCAAAACTGACCCACTGCCAAACTCATGCTGGAGGATGTTGCAGGAAGCAGAAGGTTCTCCACGGCGTCTCCAGACTGTCACAAGTGCTCAGTGTGAACCTGCTTTCATCTGTGAGGAGCACAGGGCGCCAGTGGCAAAGTTGCCAATCTTTGTGTTGTCTGGCAAATGCCAAACATACGGCACTGTGTTGGGCTGTAAGCACAACCCCACCTGTGGACGTCGGGCCCTCATACCACCCTCATGGAGTCCATTTCTGACCGTTTGAGCGGACGTGCACATTTGTGGCCTGCTGGAGGTCATTTTGCACAGCTCTGGCCTTTCTTTCCTACCCCACAGTACCTTCCCTTACCATTTGTTTCCTACTCTTTTACTTCTTCTTTGATAACGGTTGTCTTTCTAGATAAGCAATTTCATTTGCTCTGGGGCGAGTCAATGGCTCGGGTGCATTCTGGGACTGTCAGTTCACCAGTGTGCTGGCATGCTTCTTAACAAACACACCACTACAGCAAACATCTCAGTTGTACTTGTTGATTTCTTCGACAAAACACTGAACAAAAAATTTACTTGTGAGTGTGCTGCCTGGTGCTTTTAAATTTTGTGATTATTTGAGCAGCCCAGAAAGCATCCCATAAATTAAATTATGTTATCGTATCTGAACATGTACACTAGTCATTAAATTAGATGGGAAATAATGATTCAGGGTAAACAACTGCACCAAGGAAATTCCATTTTTCTTCTCAAAATGTAAAATGTCTGTTGAAAAATCACATTGAACAGAGATGTGATTAACTTTTTATTTTACCAAACATAACATCAATGATGACACAATCAGTCTTCATCAGAAGTGCTCAAATCACTCTCAGTGGCATCGTCTGAAATGTCCTCCTCCTCCTCCGAGTCCATTTCCAGGAGTGGTTGGTGGCTGAGGATTCTCTTGTACATGTCCTTTACTTTGAGCATTTCAGCTTTCAGTTCACTTTGTTTTTTTAAAACCAGGCTACAGAGTCCCTTCTGTGCATCCTCCGACATGCCAACAAAGGAGGCTGTAAAAAGAACAAAACAAATAAATATGAGAAAAGTAAAAAAAACAAACAACAAAAAAACATCACCTCATAAACACAATGAATTAGGATGCTGTAATTAAACATTTTTTTAAAAGGGAGAAGGCAGTGTTAGCTAGCAATCTAGATATAGGTAAAAGATCCAGTAAGACTTTAGCATCTGCTCTTATTTTCAATCGATTCATCAAAAAATTAATAAATAAATAAAGTGCTTACAGTCTGAGGAGATTGTCCCCAACACCACAGAACGCATTCGCAACACTGTCCAGTGATGCCGCATCTCCCTGCAAAGGATCATCTCCTCCTCTCTCAGGCGCCTCACAGCCATCACCTTCTCAAAGACCTTTCTCTTTGTCCGGAGGTCAGCAGCAGCTACAGTTTAACAACATCAGATGGGAAAACATAGCAGCATATTATGATTCAAGAACAAAACATTCAACTACTGCTCAGATACTGGGAGCTTGTTTAAAAAGGATATTTATAAATCAAGAGCTTACGTTCACTTGTGCTCTGCCAGGGCCAAATATCGGTCTGCATGAGGGCATCACTGGATACGATTTGCTTTGTTGGTTCTGCGAGCTTGTTGTAGTCGTCAACAGCAGCCGCCAAGCGTTTCTTCTCAACTAAGATGACCTTGCGAATTCTGTGTCGCCTCTTGTTGCTATCTGTAAATAATCATAAAAAATTCACACCTTCACATAATGTATATAGTTTCATTTTAATCTACACTCATCAATTTGTTTGCTAGAACAAATCACATCCAGCTTAAACAAACCTGGATCTGATTTGATTCTGTTTACAAAGTAGCTGCACAAGCTGTACAAACTGAGCATCAAACGGTCCGTTTCAAAGAAACTGGGACGTACCATTTTGTCTGTAAAGACTTTGTGTTCGCACTCTGATGATGACGACAAGCTCCTCTATTCGTGCCTGCAACGCTCCAAGGCTGCCATCAGTTTGATCACTTTCTAAGTGAGAGGAATATTAATCAGAATACAGGATGAGTAACAGTCACCAAACTACAGTGGACTCTGTAATCACTGACTTGATGACATTCATTATAAGACATCTGGAGCCTTCATGTGCTGCCATCTCATGATAATCATGAGATAACAAGTATGTTGGTGTTCAGGTTTATAAAACCAACTAGTACGACATCATTTCAACCCAGGTTCTATCCAATTTGATGAAACGCAACAACTCTGCCATAAATTTGCTTTTCCAAGGCTTATTTTTCATTGTTTGTTGACACTGTCAGAAAGATCTTAACTCTAAGTTCTTTAATGAGGCCATGGTGGGTCCTATTGTTATACATGAGTGCATTATATTGAGACTCACCTTCAGCCCATTTCTGCACATCGGCCACCCATTGCTGCAGTGTGTCGTCATCCACACCCAGCTCATTTCTGGTCGCATTCAGGCTCTCCACTTGTTCTCTAAGGATCCTTATGATCTAAGAATGCATTCATAAATGTCATTCATATTGACATTAAAAGAGTACTGGTGTTTTCCCCCCATTACCACACACATTAAAATGGGTGTTGAAAAAATGACCTTTAGATATCGCTGGCTCAAAGTGCGGCCCAGTTGTTCCACTTTCCTTTTGTTCCACCCCAAAGCCAGGAGGGTCAGCATGTCTGTTCGCCCTGCATTTCAGTTAGTATACAAATTAGAATTAATGAGCAGGAGACTGAGTGGAATCTCAGACACGGACACACACCTGCTTTAGACATGTACTTCGTTGTGATGGCCGCCCTAGACAGGAAACTGTTTACTTGTTCCACCTCTTCTCCAACTGTTGAACCGGCCCCATCCTGAAACGCACCTCCCCATTTGATCTATAGAAAGGAGGTCACAATACATGACTGCTGAATTCATTCAACCTTATAACAAAATGTCTCAAACTAATCCAAAACTACAAGCTGCAGTATACCTCGCATTTCCAAGTGTGAGCCTTTGCATGCATGACAGAGAGAAAAGGACGCATTGACAAGAGGTTCCTCAGCTCAGGGCACTGCTGAGCCACCTTGGTTAAATAGGGGAAATATTTACAGGCCACATCGGAGCAAAGGAACGTAATATGTCCTGGGATGCTAGCTGCCAACTTCCTCTGGAGAAAAAGGGGGTAAGCAAAGATCTCCCCTCGAAACATGTTCAATGCAGCTAAGAGGACTCCGTGGCGACAAACAGCTATTTCCATGCCCTCCTCATCCAACTTCCCAGTGGACTTTTTGGACGACTCCTTTGCTGCAGTCCAAGATGAAGATCCGCACAACCCTTTCCCCGGGACCTATACACTCAAAGATTTTAACATAAAAGACATGACATGATTAAGCCCTATCAGGGACAAACTTTTTAAAACAAACGCATAACAATTAGCTGAATTAGCCTCGAGTCACACAAGACCTCAGATCTCCCCAGGACAGCACTGATAACACAAAATAAAAATCATGTTGTTTTTTTTAAATACACATGGTGACAAAATTAAGTAAACATTAAGATAAAATAAAGTAAATAGTATTACGACAACACCAAGAGAAAAATAAAAAAAATATCGACCCATCCATATATGTCCACACACACACACACACACACACACACACACACACACACACACACACACACACACACACGTATATGGTTACGGCATTAACGTCATTTTAACAAGATTAACGCTAACAGCACTAATATATATATGTGTATCTTACATGATTTGTGTGTCTCTGGATGTATTTCACAAACTCAGCAACTTCCTCATCTTTTTCAATGAAGACACCTTCAAAGTTCCCCTGCTCTGAAGTGCTGAACGAACACAGTGACAGTTGTTTGAAAAGAAACATTAAAATACATTTTTCTACAAATCCATATTTGACTTATGTACACAATGCATAACGTACCTTGCATTAGACTGAAAGCGATAAAGCTTGCGGTTTCCATCAACTGAGACGGCAAGCATGTCTGGAGTGCAGGCAGGGCAGCTAAAGCAGGGCTCCTTGCACATCTTGTCCACCTCAAACTTTACAGCACTCCACTCCAAGAAACTTTTACTGAAGGCATCAGCTGATATTCGGCCATTCTTTTACATAGAGGACATACAACAGAATATTCAAGGACAGTCATCATAAACATTGATTTGCACAATTTCCTTAAACTTAGCAAATTTAGAAACTCACCCTTCCAAAATGGGCTGTTCGTTCATCCAGCATTTTGACAAATGCCTTAAGTGACATCCCTGGTGCAGCCTTCTTAATGTCATAGAAAGACTGAAAGACATCCATTGAAAACAGGGTGCAGAAATTTAAGGTGCCAGGCCAATATCCACTACCCAGGATGTCCTTAACTGAGGGGGACCACATTAGGCCACAGCTGGTGCAGCTCACCACTGGCAGTGCAAGGTTATAACGGCCTTTAGAAAGGATAAGGATAAATTCAGTCATGGCTCAAAGCATTCATTTTTTTCATGTTGTTTTCAAATCGGTCTGGTAAATCCAAATGACCTTTGACAGGTGCCCACATATACTGCGGGCCGAGGGTAATTAAAACCAAGATAGCAATGCACAATTTGCAATAAAACCTCCAAACACATCTATTGTGTATGTAGTGTGTGACAAAAGGGCAACTTACCATTTATGGTTACAAGAGCCACAATTGCGCCGGGTGAAACCTCAACGTTACCTGCTGGGCAGTCACACACATGGTCTGGCCTTTGCACAGGCAACAGCCGAACTAACATTAAAACACACAATATATATAAAAAGAATTAGAAATTAACTGATACACAATAAATATACAATAACAGCACCCACTCATACTCATACATAGCAAGAAATGGTCTTGGCTGAGGTTCACTCTGTGCATCATTCTACGCAATTAACAAGGAAAAAAGGGAACACCTAAAATACAGTCTATGATTAAAGCAAAGATTATAAAACATGTTAAGTTAACCAACTTAATTTGACATAAACTTAAAAAAAAAATTCAAATAACATAACGTTTACTCCGTACAAAATATTAGACAAGCGTGTTCCCTCTTTAACAACTGTTTCCACTAAAAATGTTACCTGCATATCTTGAAGGAGTTCGTCAGCAGCCTGAAGCTCTTCCTCCAGCTCGGGATCCTCTGAATCACTCATTTTCAAGCTAAAGAGGAAAGAGATTTTTGCAGAACTCAGTGACATAAACACATAACTAACGCAATTCAAATGATTTTCAGTCTTGGCGCTCCGGTTAATGTTAGCAATTAACGTTAGCATCATCAGTTTGTAAAGAGCTAGCAGAACTCTTAGCGCAAAAACTGCTTTACGCACCATGTGAGGGTATTTTGCAGCACACAAGTCCTTTAACGTTTGTAATAGATTTAATCCATCATCGTTGGATTAAATGGCTAATGCTGCAGTAGACACGTGTAGTCGTTACCTAGCAAGCATGCTGACGGTAGCTGTAGCCATTTTTAAATACATTACACCGTTTCCGAGATCAGTCACCTCTGTTTGTTTGAAGCTTTTATGAAAAAACAAACTTTGAAACACACATCAAGGTATTACTTTAAATATATGTATTTTTTACATACCTGCATTAGAATCAATCAGTTCCGCCTCATTTTCTTATTCTTATAAATGGGTCTCTCCGTTCTCCCATCAGCCTTTGCTTACACAGGTTGCGTCTGATTGGCTGGAGCCGAGCGCGTCCAAAACTACAGGAGTGGTGAATGAATCTATAAATGTGTTTTACGTGTGAAATGAAAATAATAAACCTAACAAAGGATTATGTACGTTAAATCTGCGCACTTTCAGATCGTGAATCAGTTTGGAAAACACTGTGTGATGGCCACAACATGAAGCGATTTTATTGTTGAATTATCAGTGATACTTTCGTGTTTTTGTTGAGAAATGTTAACGATGTCATTAAAAGAAAGCATTAAATTAGGGAGAAAAACCCGTTCGCGGAGAGGGTACCCGGTTCTCCAGTTAGATTGTGCTTCACAGCGTCATGTTTCGCCGTGACGGGGTTATTATTGGAGTAAATGGATGGCTGGAGCCTCTGCTCGAAGCGTCTC
This sequence comes from Copadichromis virginalis, assembly GCF_057382275.1. Taxonomy (NCBI): domain Eukaryota; kingdom Metazoa; phylum Chordata; class Actinopteri; order Cichliformes; family Cichlidae; genus Copadichromis; species Copadichromis virginalis. Next base: position 2,611,233 of record NC_140622.1, read on the forward strand.
TGATCGCCGCGAGCGGGTTCATATTGGAATGAATTGACAACCCACAGCGTCACATAAAAACGTGGAAGGGTACCTTAGGCGTCAGCATGAGAAGTTAAGGGACGTGACAAATCGTCATTATTTTACGCGTCGGGAGTGAGAACGGGTTGGCTAACCAGACGTCCCCATTTATTTAATTTTTTTTACTATATTTTTACAATGCACTCGGCTCTTCATATACAATTTACAGTTAAGTAATACACAATGAGTTGCTCAGTCCTGCTTTTTTTCTATAGTGTGTATCTTTTGATTTGAAAAGGAATATGTTTGTACCTGGGTGCCTCATTATCCCTGCAATCACTACTGGTTTGCCCCTCTGAAATCATCACTGTAGAAAATAAAGGTTTTATTACCATATTACTGAATTTATTTTCAATACAATGTCTGTAGCACTAAGCTTATCTTACAAGTAGCAGAACCATGCAATCCCTTTTTTGAGATTAGTGTACGTTCCACACCTTGCCCAACCTTTGTACTGACTAAATACACATTGCTTTGGTCTTTGTTGGGTGGCTGTAGCTCAGGTGGCAGAGCAGGTCCGCCACTAATCAGAAGGTCGGTGGTTCGATCCCAGGCTGCCTCCTGGCTGCATGACAAATATCCTTGGGCAAGATACTAACCCCGTGTTTGCCTGCTGGTGATGGTCAGAGGGCCTGGTGGTGCCAGTGTCTGGCAGCCTCGCCTCTGTCAGTGTGCCCCAGGGTGGGTGTGGCTACAATGTAGCTTGCCATCACCTGTGTGTGTGAATGGGTGGATGACTGAATGTAGTGTGAAGCGCTTTGGGGTCCTTAGGGACTAAGTGAAGCGCTATACAAATACAGGCCATTTGTCTTTATTCCTTCATCAGGGAAATAATTTTGCCTTGAACTTTGAGATCAAAATCACAGGAGCATTAGTATCTTACAGCTTTGACCCTTCGTTACAGGACCACAAACTGTAGTTGAGGGTAGAGACCTGCATGTTTTGCCATTGCACTGCTGGCAGTCTAAATTCATGCAGTCATCAGTAACCTTGTTAGAGACTGCACATGGGCCTTTAATGGTCTTTAAAGTCAAACTGAATTTTGTGACTGAATGTAATAGTGTTTAGATTTAAATAGTATTTTCTTAGTCTTAGTTCCCATAATCCAGTAGATCATCAATGTCTAGTAACTGCAACGGGACATGGATTCATCAAATTCACTTTGTTAACAAAGGATTCTTCCCTATTTTATATATGTGATGAATCTCAGAGCAAGTAGTTTATAGTTTTACTTCATTAAGTTGCCAATCATGTCTCTAGTTCTAATAGTAAGAAAACCTGAGTATAGCTTGTACTCAAATGTACATGTACAATAAATAGTAGCTTGGAGGTTTCTGATTCGCATCACCATAATTACTGTTCTATTATTGTTTGAGTAGGTTGACCAAACTCATTAAGTAAATAGGTCTATAATTTATTTCAGTCAATACCTTATTGTCAGTGAAGGTGCACATATACTGATTGGAAACAGGCTCCAGGGGACTAGAGCTAACAGGCTGAATAAATTTACTGTGTCAGGTTACAGGCAACACCAGTCTTTGCAAATGCTTATTGGGATTCGTTTGGTTTCAGCTATTTAGGAGGGTGATGTCCCCGTAGGTTACATTTGAGATCAAATCGAATGACTGCCAGGTTGCTCTGTTCCTGCCTGTTTTTCTTACACATTGATACATGAACTCTGAGAAATCTTTGTTGGACATGAATATTAATGGTAGTCCAACATACAGTTGGTATGTATTTATATTTCATATATTGCATATTTCATCTGTCTTCTTCCAGTCCCCTCACCATAACCAGAGTGCAGCAGGGCTCTGTAGAATACCAATTCAAGTCCCATTGTCTGCTGGTTTCATTGGTCACATCAAGACTGAGGCATACATCCTCTGGTTACATGTTCGTCTTACTCTTGATTTTCTCTGAGGAGTAAATCATTGGGAAGGCAGTTGGTAGTTGCACAAGACTGCATCAGGTTTTTTCTTTATTTTGTTCCATTCCCAAGAAATACTCAAGTTCAAATTCCTGAATACACTGAAACATTTACTAGACTAGAACTACGAATAAAAAGAGAGACAAAGAAAATATATAAAGACAAATAAATTGCAACTAGTAAACAAATCCTGTGCTTGACTGCTGTACTTAAGTTTCAAAATGATCTTCAGTGAGTCTTATGTACAGCTAGGATGCTCCTGAGAATTCAGTCTCCCCTTTGTTACGGAATAAATATATATTCTTAGTGCTTAATTTCTGATTATATTGTTTTATATATTTTAATAATAAAGGCCTGTAAAGCAAGGCCAACTTTGACTCACAAACCAAGTGCTCAGCCAGACTGAAAAACAGGAAGTTTAGTGTAGAGCTGCAGGGGCAATATTAAGAACAGGAAACCAGACAGAAAAAGCGGAACTAGTAACACAGAAGGAGTTGTTTTTATCGAAACTATGTGTGCCGTGTAAAGGACCAAAATAACGCCTTTATGAGACACATTTTTGGCTTCTAATGTTAGAGATTCTGCAACCGGCTTTGGGCTGTGCAGGGCTCTCTCTTCCGGAAGATGATTGAATAAAGAATTTATTTTTTTTAGGGTTTTAGGTTTTCTCTGTTCTATCATGGGGATCAAAGAATCAGGTTTAATCCCTTTTATGTGGAAACGTTGTCATATGTAAGCAGTAGTCATGTGCGGTACCACTGATTTCCTTTCCGATCCGATACCAAGTAATATTCAGGGTGGTATCGACGACACTGATCCGATACTGATACTCTGTACAAAAACTTAATGTTTCATTGTATTTCATAATACAATATAGAATTGTATTATGTAATTGTAATAATAGAGCTTCATAATGATTACAGGACATCAGACTACTTGTTCTTATTGCTTAATAATGCAGAATTATCATATAGAAATAAAAAAAAAACTTGAAGTTGTGCTATTTGAACACCTTGCCTGCCTGCAGCACTAATGGACTCAGTGAGAGACGTCTGTCTCGCCCTAGCAGCACCTGTCCCTCTCCTCCTCTTATTGTTTGTTATTCCTTTTCCATTTTTTAACAAACGTTTCGAGACAGAATGACTTTGATCTATAACTTTTTAAGTTAGTAAATGTAGAGAGTGAAGCACTGCTTAAAAACTGGAGGTAGGCTAGGCCAGATGGCTCCCCGGAGTAGGTCGACTGAAGTTGTATGTGGCGTGGTGTGGTTAGTGGTCAGCAGGTACTCGTGCTTCCACTGACAGTCCAAAGACATGCACTTAGTGGGGTTAGGTTACTTGGTGATTCTAAATTCCCCACAGGTGTAAATGTGAGTGTGAATGGTCATTTGTTAGCCTTGTGTCAGGGTGTACCCTGCTTCTCACCCTATGGCAGCTGGCATAGACTCCAGCCGTGAATAAGACATACATCTATGTGAGCTTTTGAAGCACGGCACTGTTGTCCCAAAACATCTATTTGTGTCTTTCCAACTGAGCTCCATCTTAGTGGTCTTTGTTCTGTCTGTGATAGGGAAGCTGGACATAAATACTAGACTCTTGGAATAAAAGTTCAACTTTATTTAGAACAAATAATAATAATCCAGTAATATGTAGAGGCAAACATCTTTGGGGTGCAAACAACATTCTGCTCAGACCTCTGTCTTGGAAGATGATTTTCCTACACAAAAGAGAATAATGGTAAGTTCCAGTAAAGAATGTCAACTGCCCACTGTCCGTGTAACAAAGTCTTTCAGAAGAATCAGAAGGTGAGACACGAGTGTGCTCATCAACACCAGGTGCATGGGAGGGACTCCTCCTCTGTAAACAAAGGCATGATTAAATCGTGCACACAAACACTCACAGGTCCAGGAGGAGAGAAACAGATACAAAGTTGAATCAGACCAGGAAGGTCATGACAGTGCTGTATTTTGGCAAAATGTGACATTTTCACAAATTAAAAAAAATGAACTGAATGTAGTAGCTATACCACTACTGTAAAGCTGAGAGATTGGGCTAAAGAATTGTGTGTATTTCTGGATTTATTCAGACTTTATTTAGACTTTTTACTGGCTGCAGTGAGTCTCACCTTTCGACATGGTACCTTCTTCTTCCTGAGCCAGCATTCTATTAACCTTAACTAGTAATAACTCCATGAATTTCTTCACAAACAAAATGTTAACTTTTACAGGGGACAGTATTCATAAACATCTAATGGATCAATCGTTACATACAGCTACCTTCAATCCTCTTAATATTTATTTCGTCTCTCTAATTGATCTTTCTGAGTAAATTTCAATAATCACTTCCGCTAAATCATGAATGTGTCTTATTAGACTCCATTCCCATAAGACTGCTCAAAGAAGTCCTACTATTGATCAGAGTGTGAATCTTAAATATAATGCAGATTTACTCAGCTTTATCTATCCATGAAGCCAGATGAGACACACAGTGAGTTAATCTGCAGGTATGTCTTTAGACATAAAGACCTGGATGACCAGTTATTTCCTGCCTTCTAAATTCAGATTAAACTGAGCTTATTGTACTCAGCTCTAAAAATCTTAGAAACCTGGAGTCTAACGAGATACTCTACAGCACAGGTGTCGAACTCCAGGCCTCGAGGGCCGGAGTCCTGCAGGCTTTAGATGTGTCCTTGATCCAACACAGCTGATTTAAATGGCTTAATGACCTCCTAAAAATGTCCTGAAGTTCTCCAGAAGCCTGGTAATGAACTAATCATGTGATTCAGGTTAGGGCTGCTCAATTAATCGAATTTTAATCACGATTACGATCTGGGCTTTCAACGATCATTAAAAATGACTGAGCCGATTATTAGCCCCTCCCTCATTTATCCGCGACACCTTAAAGGCCGGTCCGTGAAAATATTGTCGGGCATAAACCGGTCCGTGGTGCAAAAAAGGTTGGCGACCGCTGATTAAGAGGACCCGAGGGAAGCTCGGAAAGCTAAGCAGAAGTTATTTGGAGAGTGACTGCCGTTGGTTGAAAAGAGTTAAAAAAAAAAAAAACTTCAGTGGTGTTGCACACTATGTTATATTATTTTTTTAAAGTCATTGTTAACCCTTTAAAGCCGGTCAGAGCGGCACGCTCCGTTTTGCGTAACTATTTTTAAATCCCTGTAGAACCTGAACCGTGTAAGCTAGCGCAATAATTTGTTTTGCATATGAAACCGGAGGAGTTGTACTTACATCTGATGCCATCAGCTTGTCCTCGGTCACGGTTTCGTTCCACATATAGCTTTGCAAAAATTGCATAAAAAGCGCTTGCAGGAACAAAAACATAATATTCCAGAAACACGCTTTGCCGATCCGATCAGCTGTTCGTAACACTTCCCACAGTGAAATGATGCACCTGCTGTTTTCTTTGCAAATTTGCATCATAGGATTGTTTTTTGTTTTTCCTGCAGTATATAAAAATTGCTGTATCTCCAAAATAAAACTATGAAGACACTCAAAATAAATTTCCTGTTGTTGTAAACTATTTTTTTGCAACTTTATTGTATTTAAAGTTTTGAGGGATAAACCTCTTAAATTTCTCCAAGTAGAAATATATGTAAACAAAACAAAAGCGATTTTCAATTTTTTTTGTAGTTTATTGCACTTTTTTGCAATTTATGTAATTACTATGCACTTAATGCATACATATTATTAAAATATGGGCTATAACAGTTGTATTGATGTATAGCAACTTGAAATGCTCCCACAAATGGCACTACAGCATGTAAAAAAATAATATAAGCTCTGGTGGACTTGGTTCTATAGTAGGTCTTAAAGGGTTAAATAAATATCGTCAAATAATCGTGATCTCAATTTCAGTGAAAATAATCGTGATTATCATTTTTGCCATAATCGAGCAGCCCTAATTCAGGTGTGCTGACCCTGGGTGTTATCGAAGGACACCAGCCCTCGAGGCCTGGAGTTGGACACCCCTGCTCTAGAGTGTTAGTGTAGGTCATCACCTTGGCCTCAACTAACACTGGTTGGTAATTCTAAGTTGTGACATTACAATAAACCATTTTGTTGCTCTTCAAAATCAGCAGTCTACCTCAGATGAAGGCTGAGACTTGGTTTCACTACACTGGTATCAGCAGCTGGTGTGTCAGGGGAATACAAATCAATTAGAAATTTCTGCTAGCACACAAACTTGTTTTTCGGAGTCTCTGGTGCACTAACCAGCTGGTGGATCCTATTGTGTTTACTTCTTTATCCAGCTCAGGTTAGCCATCACATAAGTCATTTTCTCTCCAAGGAGGATCTGCCATCTGCTAGATATTCATTCAGTCTGCAGAGAGAAGGCATCCTGAGACAAAGGCAGGCAGATTGTCTACACAGTAATAAGTGACATGCTCAATTGCTGCTGCTCAGGAAAGTTTAGTCTCCAAGGCAAGAGTTTTCTACTTTTTTGTTTATGTTTTGGCCTCCATACGGACCCCCAAACCAAAACTTTATTGCATTGATAAAACTGTTATTTTGAACTTAAATCAAGGATATTTCACATTTCGTTTTATTGTATATTTGTTTCTATGGCTGTCTGTCTCGAATGGACCCCTACATGTAATCAAACACGCAGGTGTTTTTTTTCAAAGGCCCACTTTTAGGCTTCACAGAAATTGTTGACATCATGTTCACATTCTTCTGAGGCACTTTTTGAAAATTTACAACAAATAAGCAGTAAAGAATGGATGGATGGATGTTAAACCTTTCCACCAAACCACACAATTACTTAGCTACGACAGGACAGAGCCATCTCTGCCTTGCCAAATGCTCAGTGTAAGTGACAGCCCAAACCCCCTATGAACTGTTTGTAAGTATCTCTCTAGTACATCCCACCACAGTTGAACATGCTGAATTAGAAACTCCATCTGGAAAAATTGGCAATTTCTATATGGCAGTATGTCAGACAACATCCCAGCTATTCATGCAAGACTGTCACCAAATATTTACTAAATGCTTTGTGAGATGTACTGACTCTGAAGCTCACAATCTCACTGTCAGGAAATCAGCTCACTGTGATTGAACCCTGCACTCATGACAACTAGTGCTTGATTGTGCAGGGATTATGCTTAATGCATATTTAACTGGTTAAAGTAATTCATCACCATGGGTGTCATGCAGATTTCTCCTGCATGTTATTAAGGATCAGTGGTAAGAAAAAAAATCACTATTCTTCTTGTTTCATATTCCTGTCTTTCTCAGCTTTTTAATGCAGAGACAGTGATCTTCTTTTCACCAGCAGGAGCTGTTGTCTTGTTACTTTACTCAAGGTATACTGTTACAGCCAATATAAATCAGCTTAGTCTTGTATTTCTCCATGTGCAGCAGGGTGACTGAGGAATGTGCATTTTGGAATAATGTACTCCAGACTTTGTTAATGATTGCTGCCTTTACCCTGGAGACCTGTTCATGGGAAATCACAAATTAGTACATGCAGCTTACTCGCATTTGAAGGGCTTGACTCCCTGCTCTCATTCACCAAATTACAATCTGCCACCTTACTTGCGGACAAATGTTCACACATTTATATTTGTACATCCATAGTAACCAGTGGATCTGTGTGTGGGTGTGGTAGATACGTTAGTTTTATTGGCCGATCTCAGTGCTCCATAACTCCCAGGTGCTTTAAGACCTAGATCTCGGCTCAAGACCAGAGGTGACCGCGCATTCGCCGCTGTCACACCCTACCTCTGGAATAACCTCCCCCTAGCTATTCGGGCGTCTGATTCAATTCAATCTTTTAAATCTCGATTAAAAACTTATTTGTTTAGTCTTGCTTTGCCCGCCTCCTAGAGCCCACATTTTTAGTGTACTGGAACTTATCTTTATCACTTTGTTAATGTTTATAATGTTTTAACCTTCAGCATTGTGTGTGGACTTCACTGGTGCCTACTATGCCTGGTGTATTATTGGTTAGTTATGTCACCCGCCTGTTAGTATATTTTATTTGTATTTTGTATTTTATATTTGTATTTATTATTGCTCTTAACTCATTCTGTGAAGCACTTTGGCATACCTGTGGTTTTTTAAATGTGCTATATAAATAAAATTGTATTGTATTGAATTGTTGTTTGTTAGTGTATGTGAGTAAGACAAATCAGTCATAAAGTCATACTCTGTATGATTGTAGGAACATAGAAGCAAACCCTGGCAGCCATGCCAGGTACTTACTGGGACAGATATTTTGAAGCATAATCTAAATAAACTCTGAAAACCCTTAACTTCCTGCTGTAGAACAGAATCTGAAGAAAACCATGAATCAGCATACAGAGAGTGCAGAATTATTAGGCAAGTTGTATTTTTGAGGAATAATTTTATTATTGAACAACAACCATGTTCTCAATGAACCCAAAAAACTCATTAATATCAAAGCTGAATGTTTTTGGAAGTAGTTTTTGTTTGTTTTTAGTTTTAGCTATTTTAGGGGGATATCTGTGTGTGCAGGTGACTATTACTGTGCATAATTATTAGGCAACTTAACAAAAAACAAATATATACCCATTTCAATTATTTATTTTTACCAGTGACACCAATATAACATCTCCACATTCACAAATATACATTTCTGACATTCAAAAACAAAACAAAAACAAATCAGCGACCAATATAGCCACCTTTCTTTGCAAGGACACTCAAAAGCCTGCCATCCATGGATTCTGTCAGTGTTTTGATCTGTTCACCATCAACATTGCGTGCAGCAGCAACCACAGCCTCCCAGACACTGTTCAGAGAGGTGTACTGTTTTCCCTCCTTGTAAATCTCACATTTGATGATGGACCACAGGTTCTCAATGGGGTTCAGATCAGGTGAACAAGGAGGCCATGTCATTAGTTTTTCTTCTTTTATACCCTTTCTTGCCAGCCACGCTGTGGAGTACTTGGACGCGTGTAATGGAGCATTGTCTTGCATGAAAATCATGTTTTTCTTGAAGGATGCAGACTTCTTCCTGTACCACTGCTTGAAGAAAGTGTCTTCCAGAAACTGGCAGTAGGACTGGGAGTTGAGCTTGACTCCATCCTCAACCCGAAAAGGCCCCACAAGCTCATCTTTGATGATACCAGCCCAAACCAGTACTCCACCTCCACCTTGCTGGCGTCTGAGTGGGACTGGAGCTCTCTGCCCTTTACCAATCCAGCCACGGGCCCATCCATCTGGCCCATCAAGACTCACTCTCATTTCATCAGTCCATAAAACCTTAGAAAAACCAGTCTTGAGATATTTCTTGGCCCAGTCTTGACGTTTCAGCTTGTGTGTCTTGTTCAGTGGTGGTCGTCTTTCAGCCTTTCTTACCTTGGCCATGTCTCTGAGTATTGCACACCTTGTGCTTTTGGGCACTCCAGTGATGTTGCAGCTCTGAAATATGGCCAAACTGGTGGCAAGTGGCATCTTGGCAGCTGCACGCTTGACTTTTCTCAGTTCATGGGCAGTTATGTTGCACCTTGGTTTTTCCACACGCTTCTTGCGACCCTGTTGACTATTCTGAATGAAACACTTGATTGTTCGATGATCACGCTTCAGAAGCTTTGCAATTTTGAGACTGCTGCATCCCTCTGCAAGATATCTCACTATTTTTGACTTTTCTGAGCCTGTCAAGTCCTTCTTTCGACCCATTTTGCCAAAGGAAAGGACGTTGCCTAATAATTATGCACACCTGATATAGGGTGTTGATGTCATTAGACCACACCCCTTCTCATTACAGAGATGCACATCACCTAATATGCTTAATTGGTAGTAGGCTTTCGAGCCTATACAGCTTGGAGTAAGACAACATGCATGAAGAGGATGATGTGGACAAAATACTAATTTGCCTAATAATTCTGCACTCCCTGTATGAACATTACCTGATGCTGCTGAAGTGAAGTTACAGAGGTTTTATTAAAGACACAGTTTATAGTTTTGCAATTTGTCATAATTTGTTATGAGTTTAAATTTCTTCAGTGTTGAATAGCAGAAATGAGGGTTTCTTGTTGGAGGTCATTTTGTGGGCAACAACGCTGTACACAACGGTAGACTGGTGCGTAAAAAGCAAGTGAATAATGCCAAATATAGACATTTTTATGGTAAACTGGTCTTGAAGTACACTGAGTTTTATTGTGATGGAAACAAAATCGCCAAAGTAAGAGGGAATGACAGTGTTTATCAAATGTGAAGTCTTGATCTTCTTTTGCTGCTGGTTTAGTGAATTTTGGTCAGAGAGTGAAGAAACCTGCAGCTTCAGAATCTGTGAGATGTTTGTGAGATGTGGGCTTTCAGCACCTGACGGGACAGGGGGATACACGCTTTGTTTACATATTTTTGAGGAATCCATTTACTTGCTCTTTAATCATTTACTGTTTTAGTTGATTGGAGGTTGTTGAAACAGTTTTGTGAGCTTTAACCTGAGATCCTGGCATTTCTGGCAAAATACATTTATATTTAAAAGTTGATTCAGGATTTAATGAATCGATATTGCATTATTTCAATCGAAATTGATTGAAATTGGGGAAATCGATTTTTTAAACCCAGCCCTTCCTGCAGTGATTTCCACCCAGGTGGAGAGGAGCTAGATGGAGAGAGAAACAGTAACAAACATGACCCTGAGTGAGATAGCCGTGGAGACAGACAACCATGACAAAAACACTTTTTATTAGTTTTACTATTATCGTCATCTGAAAAGCTGCACTTTATCATGTCACACAGTGCACTAGCAGCTAAATAGTGTTGAATACCAAGTCATTAAGCAGAAATGAAGTGAGATTGGAGTTTAATGTGGTTTTCAGTTCAAACTTGCTATTATATCTGAAATCCGACTTCACTGCGCTTAACTCAGAACTCATTGGAATTTGTAACCCCTGTTTGTTTTAATGGATGTGTCCATTAACAAAGACATGAGCTTGTCAAGTGGTAAGGACAACATTTGTGGATAAACTTCTGGTCTTTAATGGGTGTCTAGTGCTAAACTAGCAGCCACAGGATTTGCTCTGACTGCACTTAGATTAGTTATGATTTGAATGTTTGAAGAAATAAAGCTACCATTAGCAAGTAAGTGAGCCCTCTTAACAGATTTGTTTTTGCTCACTAACCACCTTGGCAAGTAAGCAAGTATGATGTAGAGGGGTTAGGGCCGAATTGCACCCACTGTTCGATGCCTGCCACATAGTTGATGTCCAATTGATGTCACATCCGCTGTTGCAAGTCACCATTTCTGCCGGTGGTACACCTCTCTTGCAGCTGGGGCAAAGACTCAAGTGTATGCTCATGTCGGTAATTTTTAATGATATATCAATATAGAAGCTCAGAGATGAACATATTATACAGAGAGAGGTGTTGCAACATTTTGAAAATATGAGCCTTTGTGGATAAAACTCAATTGTATTTACTCATGATTTTGACTGAGGCAAGAATGAGAGTGAGGAAGAAAAAGGAAAAAGAGGCCGATTAAGATCATTTACACAATCAAAAAATATACACACATATGTATGCACACTATGGCTGATTCAGAGGATTCTCACACCTGCTGTGGCTTCAGGAAAACATATGATATCAACCCACACGTTTTAGCACAGTGAATCCTCTTTACACAAAGAAAACAATAAACACAACTCTGTCCAAATGTTGTATGTGGGTGTTAGTGTTTGTCACAGCAGTGGCAGCATTTGTGAAGGAGAACTTAAAGTAATGATGGCCTCTTTCTGTCGGCTTTCTGAACAGTCCAAAAATCTAGTACTTTCATAATTTTCATAGCTAGCGTAGGTCTTTTCCATAATGCAGAGCCAAATCGGCTATGAAGCTGTAGCGCCACCATGATGTTCAATAAAGATTTGAGTTGATGTACTGAGACTGAGAGAGATGAGACTGAGATTTTAAATACAGGGTCTGGCTTGAAAAGTGAGTCAGTCCTTATGGCCTGTATTTATATAGCACTTTACTAGTCCCTAAGGACCCCAAAGCGCTTTACATATCCAGTCATCCACCCATTCACACACTGGTGATGGCAGCTACATTGTAGCCACAGCCACCCTGGGGCGCACTGACAGAGGCGAGGCTGCCGAACACTGGCGCCACCGGGCCCTCTGACCACCACCAGTAGGCAACGGGTGAAGTGTCTTGCCCAAGGACACAACGACCGAGACTGCCCAAGCCGGGGCTCGAACCGGCAACCTTCCAATTACAAGGCGAACTCCCAACTCTTGAGCCACGATCGCCCCTTCCTTATAGCCTTTCATGTTAAAATGTATATGCTATGCATACTTTATATACAGCAAGTACAGTGTCACATTTAGCAGATGTCTGTGTGCAACACGCAGTATATGATCTGGTGGGTTAACTATGAGTCTGTGGAGAAAAAGCAACTAAGAAATGTGTTGCTTTGCTACTTCATGTAATGATATGACAATAAGCTATTTAGTGCATGTTACCTATTCTAACTGACCAGTGGCAGTAAATAGCTGTGGTGACTGATTCCTGATAGTTTGGTGAAAGTTGTAATGTTTAAACAAGTGGTACAAATTACCACAGACATTCCTTAAGTTGGAGGATTAAACCAGCTTATAACATTCGTGACACAACCAAACCGCTAGACTCCGTCCAGTCATTAACAACTTGATACCACTACCTTTTGTTACATAATGTCTTTGGGCTGCAAGTTTGTGGACTATGTCCTAAATCACTGATGGTAACTTCTTAGCGCTTAGAGCTGTTCGCACTAAAGTAAAAATACCATCACTTATGCGGATACCCCTTTGGCGCCAGCTGCAAGGCCGGAGCTGAACAAAAACTCCCTGATAACGACTGTGTTGAGTCTGTTCCTTCCCATTCTATGCAAGGCCACCTGGGTTGGCTGGAAGACTGTTTACTTAGCCTGGCGGGGCGAAGGACACTGTCTCAACTGAACTATGGACACGCACACACACATACATATACTGATAAGCACTCACTGACGCATCACCCTCCCTACCCCGGATCCAACGCCACCTCCAACGCTTACCTCCCCCATGATGTGGACATCGGGTCAGCTGGAGGCGCAGTCGAAGATTGCAGCGGTCCCAGATCAGATGTACACACTGGAACTCTTTCCCATGTTGCTGTCTGTGTTTATTGTGCTGTGATGTGTTGATATCTGTGCATTCCTGTATTATCCTTTTATGTTACACACCTGTCTCCCCAATGTGATGTTTGTGTATTGTATGTACGGTTGGCAAGGTCTGTCATCTCGGTTGTGGGCAAAAGACTTGCAACTGACAAATAAAGGCTATCTCATCTCATCATCTCAGTCCATACTCTCTGAACAGTAAAATGAGATTAGATGAGATAGCTTTAATTTCACATCTTTGTAGTTTTTGCATCCATGCATTGTTTCAGAAAGCAGCACACAGCCTGTTAATAGCTAGCATTGGACTTCAAAACAAGTGGTCCATCTACAGGACCCACGACCCCTATACAAGTCTGTTTAGGCTGTCTGCTAAAAAAGTCCTAACCTCTGATCTTATGAATTTTACCCAGCAGATAATGATTTTACATGTCTGGAGAGTAGGCCGCAAGGAAGTGTTGTATTTAAAGGGCCAGAGTAACCTGTAAAAGGTATTTGCACTATTAAAGATGAATACCTAGATATTTTCCTTTACTGTTTCACAAAGGGTTAAAAAGTGTCCACAATTTAGACTTTAATTGCAGGAAATGTTATTAAAGCAATTTGGCAAGTGCAAAGCAAAATCAAAGGACAATAACGGTTAATAATAATGCATTCATGTTATAATAATAATCATCAGTTATTTTTATCTAATTAACCTACCCTGAGATAATGCTGATTTTGTTCTTCTCTTTGTGAGTGGAGATTTTGATTTATCTTTCATTTAAAGAATATCCTTTATCATTAGCAAACAGGGAAAAGCTCTGTTTTAGCACTCTGATAATTTTTAATACAGTCCTTTTTCTTCCTCTCAGCTGTGATGACAGAGGGCATCCAGGGGGATAACTAACCATACATGCATTGTTACATCCCTCTGCAGCCCCTAATCATCTCAATGTGTTCAGCTGGTGCGAATTGGCCACACCTAGTCAGGTGTGGATAACAGCATACCTGAGGCAATCTTCCCGGGAGCCCACTTGTCTTTGCCTTGGTCGCACCAGCCATTTTAGCCAACCTGGTATTCCATTTTAAGATAAAACCTCTTCTCACTAACACTCTGGTATTCATCTCTTTTTTTTTATGTTGCGGCTTTTGAGCCGGGTCGTAACATAAATGGGGGCTCGTCCGGGATCGCTTGGACATTTTTGTGGAGACTGGATATCAGGTTTTTTTTTATTGCTTTTAAGTGGGTGAGTGAAGGTGTTCACTGTGATTGAGCAACGTCCCTTTAGTAAGTGTGTTTCAGCTGGGTGCTGCCCTTCCAGCGAAGCACTTATTTGTTGTTTTGCTTTATTGTTTTAATTTGTTGTGTTTGGTGGTTATCCTGGGTGTGGGTACGCTTCAGGGTTTGGTGCGGGACTGTACCCCTGGTCTGCTGCCTGCCCTTGAGTTTGCGTTTCAAGTTGCCTCAAGCCCAGTACATCACTGAAGACTAAATAGGTAAAGTTTTATTGTTTTTAGCATTTTAGGTTGGGAGTTGCTCAAAGTGAACCAGTGGCACCAAACTTGGCAGGGGATTAAGACATTTGTTAACTATGGTCTCATGGGTGAGGCAGGTAGGCTGTTTTTAAGTTGGCATAGTGTGTACATCATGTGTGTGCATCTAATATGTCAGTGTTGATGGATGTTAATGACATCCTCATGAGGTGAGTGTTTTGTGCTGTGACCTTTAGTGTTGTGGGGAATATGGCTACTTTTGTTGGATCATTTGGGAGTGTTGTTGGCCAGGTGAAGGTAATAACACTGAGGGGTGCTGAGCCTAGTATGCTTGCTTTACAGAACCTTGTGCATTAAAGTAACCTATTGTGGTATAAGGCAATTTGTATGTGACCATTTGTGTGGTGGAGACAACAGATCACTTGGTTGTGGTTATTTGTTGCTACTTTTGGTTTTGTGTTGTAGCAGGTCAAGTAATCATTTTGAGTTTGTGACTGTTGTACTCTTTTGTGTTGGTTCAAGGTTCAAGGTTCTTTATTTGTCACATGCATAGTTATACAAGTATAACACACAGTGAAATGTAGCCTGACACGCTCCTTGACATGTGCAAAAATTGGGGGGGGGGGGGTGTAGAGGAAGAACATTATATATATATATATTAGGGGTGCAACGATATTCGTATCAATATTGAACCGTTCGATACAGTGCTTTCGGTTCGGTACGCATATGTATCGAACAATACAACATTTGTAATTTATTTTATCAATTTTCCTTCTGACGATGCTGTCTGTGTTGAGCGCTCAGTGAATCTGCGTTCGACTACTCCGCCTAGGCTGCACTGTCGAGCGCAGATCCACTGAGCGCTCAACACAGACAGCATAGTCAGAAGGAAGAGCGCAGGGCAAGCTAGCGAGACAGAAGTTAAGCTCTACTTGCAACAGGCAAATTGAACCTCATTCAGATCTGGCGTTTGGAATTATTTTGGTTTTCATGTGACGTATGACCCTGAAGGTAAGCGAGTCATGGACTAAAGTAAAACAGTATGTTGGATGTGCCACGCAATGCTCAATTACATTGGTGTGAACTAGTGTGTTAGCGCAGTTAGCTCGTTAACGTGTTGGCCGTCTAGCCCCATGCACGGAGCGATCGGCGGTAGCTCGTTAACGGAGATTTGCCGTGTTGTGGCGTTAAGGTCATTTCAACGAGATTAACCTGAAAGCACTAGTGGGAACACAACGAATATGACTGCACATTTACGCCGACATCATCCTAGTGCAAAGACAAGTGGAAGCAGACAAAAAAAAAGCAAGCATGCTACTAACTTTAGCCGAGTCATTTAGACAGCTGTTAGCACATGATTCTCCTTATGCTGCTGAGAATATAGCCCAGAAGAAGCGGATAGTATAGCTTTTATTTTGGAAAGAGCCATTTCTCTGTAATAAACTCTCTTTTCCAAAGATGAGTGATTCCTCAATCAGATACAGGGCTCGCAATATCGCTAGCCCGACGTCCTGGAGCTAGCGATTTTTTTCAGTCGGGCTACCAAAATCTTTCTCTTCCCTGCCCGTCGGGCTATTGTAGGAAAAATATATGTCAATGCTTTTGCATTCTTTCAGAAATGTAGCTGGGTAATTATGTCATTGGCATCGGTGAGCCACTGTCAATATGTGACATATTGAAGTCGCGTTTGAATTTGCGCTTGTTTTTTTGCTTTCACTTTGCAATCGTGCGAACTGTGTATAGAGAGCGACAGCACTGATCTGTGAGTGATGATAATTTGTGCACCAATTCCTCTGACATCGTCTTATTAATCGTTAGCTTACTATGCAAACATGACAAGTGAAATCTCCCGCAGCTTACACATGTGAGAGGTTGATCGCGCAGAGAATCGCTGAGCTTATGTGAGTGAGCGTGTAAAAGCATTTCAGTTCTGCTGAGCCAAATAAGACAGGTCAGGGTGAAGAAGTGACAGCCAAAGAAAAGCTTACCACAAAACGGAGAAGTTATGACAAATCAGACTATAAGGCAAAAAGAAAGTGCAGCTTTATGGTTTCATGGACAAAAGAATTTCTGTGGCTGCGATATGATGAGCTAAATAACCAGGGCTGCACATAAGTGGTCCGCAGGTGCGCATTCGCTGTCAAAATAAAAAACACGCACAAGGGTTAGGGTTAAATTTAAAAACTGTACTTTTGAGTTAAAACATATATTTATAATTTTAATAAATGACAAATTAAAAATGCATGAACATTTTTTTGTATCGAAAAAATATCGAACCGTGACACCAAAGTATCGAACCCAACCGAACCGTGAATTTTGTGTATCGTTGCACCCCTAATATATATATATATATATAAATAACAAGTATATATATATATATATATATATATATATATATATATATATATATATATAGTGAGAGCAAGTATATAATAATATAAAATATAATAAAAAATACAGAGATCTTCTACATGGTGACTTATAATACAGGACATCACTGATGTCAGCTGCTTTACACAAACAAACCTGCAGGAGGAGTCACCCTCTGGTTTATTTATCTGAAACAAACAAGAAAGCTCCTTACCATGCATGGAGGGTTTCACCCCAAATCCAGCACCCTGAGGCTGTACGCTAAGCGGAAGGAAGGGGGCCGGGGACTGGTGAGTGTCAGCACCACAGTCCAGGATGAGACAACGAACATCCAAGAATACATTAGGAAGATGGCCCCAACTGACCGAGTGCTCAGTGAATACCTCAGGCAGCAGAAACCCAAGAAAGAGGAGGGAGACGAGGAACCATCATGGAAGGACAGGCCCCTGCACGGTATGTACCACCGGCAGATAGAGGAGGTGGCTGATATCCAGAAATCCTACCAGTGGCTGGACAAAGCTGGACTGAAAGACAGCACAGAGGCACTAATCATGGCAGCACAAGAACAAGCTCTGAGCACAAGATCCATAGAGGCTGGGGTCTATCACACCAGGCAAGACCCCAGGTGCAGGCTGTGTAAAGATGCCCCAGAGACAATCCAGCACATAACAGCAGGGTGCAAGATGCTAGCAGGCAAGGCATACATGGAACGCCATAACCAAGTGGCCGGCATAGTGTACAGGAACATCTGTGCCGAGTATAACCTGGAAGTCCCGAGGTCAAAATGGGAGATGCCCCCAAGGGTGGTGGAGAATGACCGAGCTAAGATCCTGTGGGACTTCCAGATACAGACGGACAAAATGGTGGTGGCTAACCAACCGGACATAGTGGTGGTAGACAAACAGAAGAAGATGGCCGTAGTGATCGATGTAGCGGTTCCGAATGACAGCAATATCAGGAAGAAGGAACACGAGAAGCTGGAGAAATACCAAGGGCTCAGAGAAGAGCTCGAGAGGATGTGGAGGGTGAAGGTAACGGTGGTCCCCGTGGTAATCGGAGCACTAGGTGCGGTGACTCCCAAGCTAGGCGAGTGGCTCCAGCAGATCCCGGGAACAACATCGGAGATCTCTGTCCAGAAGAGCGCAGTCCTGGGAACAGCTAAGATACTGCGCAGGACCCTCAAGCTCCCAGGCCTCTGGTAGAGGACCCGAGCTTGAAGGATAAACCGCCCGCAGGGGCGTGCTGGGTGTTTTTATAGTGAGAGCAAGTATATAAATAACAAGTATATAAATATATATATATATATATATATATATATATATATATATATATATATATATATATATATAGTATATACACTGGGTGAATGTGCAGTAGTAGCAGCAAGCAGGTGAATTCTGTACATTAATATGAATAGACATCTGACTATTTTACAGGATAGACAATATAAACATATTTAAAATTAAAGGAATTGAAATGTACATTGTGCCTTGGTTTAGTGTCTGGAAGAGTCCTGACTCAGTCAATTATAGATGATGTGAGAGGGCGGGTGTGTGTGTTTAGGGCACGGATGGCTTGGGGATAGAAGCTCCTCTTGAGTCTCTCTGTCCTTGCCCGGAAGATGCGGAACCTTCTACCAGATTGCAGAAGTTGGAACAGTTTGTTGCCTGGATGGGACGGGTCCTTCAGTATCTGCGCTGCTCTAGTCCGGCATCTCCTGGTGTAGGTGTCCTGAAGCGGAGGTCATATGTTACTTTGTCTTAAGTGTGGCAACTTCAAATCCTCATGCAGGGGCATCCATGCTTAAAGATGCTAATTATAATGTGAACACTGTGCTTCTGCTAGCTTTTACTTTTATTTCAGGTTTGTGGGTCAAGGACCTGGAGGCTTCAGAGGGGCTTTTAATAAATTTAGGGGTCCTAGAGGAACCCTTTTTAGGGAGGAGGTGTTACCTACCTCTGCAGCCCCTAATCATCTCAATGTGTTCAGCTGGTGCTAATTGGCCACACCTAGTCAGGTGTGGATAAAAGCATACCCGAGGCAATCTTCCTGGGAGCCAGGGCTGGACTGGGACAAAAAATCGGCCCGGGCATTTTGACTAGAGAGCAGCCCACCAGGTATTATAGGAAAAACCATAAAGCCCTTGAATGAAAACAAACACTGTTGTCACAGTGATGTACGCTGTCTTGTTGGTATATATTGTTGAGGTTTAAATTTATCATCTCAAATGTTTATATGCTGATTATATTGCGTCGTATGAGAAAGGCCTAACTCTGAGTACACTCTGTGCCAAAAAGTGCTGTCAGGAAACTGCATGCTTTTGCAGAGCGTGCTTTTGCAGCTAGAATGAAGTGAAAGTGAAACCAACTAGGCTGTTTGATCGAAACTTAAAGGGTGGTGTGAAGTGAGAGCAAGTATATAAATAACTAGGCTTCCATTTGTGCTTCAGATCTGGGGTTGTGTGTTTTGTGTTCAGGTCTCCACATTCTGGAATATGTAAATTAAAGATCATTTTTAAAGTAAAAGACCACTTTTGAGCCATGTTTTCTTGGCCCTAAAGAATCCGAAAGAACCGTTTTTAATACTTGGTGCCAGTGACCTGGGATTCTTGTGCGGCTTAGGGGACTAATTTGGACCTTAAGGTACGATCTGATATGAGGTGGACAACAGACCGGTCTAAAAGAGTATAGGTAAGCGCAAGCCTGTTGAAAATTGTGCACATTGGATGAATTCTAAATTAGTTGTCCACTGAATTGATGATTGTTACCATTAAAGTGGCTCAGTAGAGGAAATTAAACTAAATTATAAAATCAGTTAAGTAGATTTCAGGTGACATGTCCATGATAATTTTGGGTAATTTGGGATAAATAAAAGTAAAGTTTGGGGATATTTGATGAAAGCTCATGGTTGTTAATATTGTGGTGGATTTTTTTTTTTTAATTGTTGCGACGTATGTTTGAAGTTGGTGTGTTATGTGTGTGTGTTATGTCAGCCAAGAAAAGAGTTTCGGTTTGTCATGTTTCGGCTGTGTACAGGCAGGAGAAGGACCCAAACGCAAAACTCACGACAACGAAATTAAACTCAAAAGGCTGCTTTATTGCAGAATGGCATGGAAAACTAAACTGGGACATGGATAAACTGACACGCAAGGAAACACAGCCATGAGGGAGACTACGACACTGACAAAGAGAAACACAGGGCTTAAATACACAGAAATAGACAAATACACAGGACCTTCAAAGTAAAACAGGAAACACACTGACTGAACTCTAAACATGCAAACTTAACAGCAACTGAGAAGACAGAACTTAGGGACCAGAAACATGGTACAAAAAGGTCACAGTAGACACAACATTGAACACAGGGAAGCCATATTACAAAGCCAAAGAACTAAATCTATGATAACCATAACTGAAATCTAGGGAAACAGGAAACAGCACAACAAAGGACTCAAAACATAATCCATAATATAAAAACACGAGATCTCTTCAAAATAAAACAGGAAACATGAGAGGCAGACATGACAACATAAGACACACAGACATGAAACACACGAAGGGCAAGGGAGACTTCACAGGGGTTGAAAACACAAGGGGGAGCTAATAAGCAAATGAACATAGGAAACCTAATAAGCTTAAACATACACTATAAACATCAAAAGAACTAAAACTCAAAACACTGGGTCACAAAACCCAGGATCGTGACAAGGTTAGGGTATTTGGTTAGGGGATTTTATCCCTGTATTGATTAGCAGAGTTGGACTCGGGCATCAGATAATAAACGGGCTGTTATAGTCCACAGTGATGCTTTTAAAATGATTTAAATTAATCTAGGACAGGAGTTAGGCTCCGAGGAGCGCAGGTGCTCAGCGTGTGACAGCGACTCCTGGTGGCGGATATGTCACCAGGCCTGGCGTTTGGGTGGTACCCGCGGGACTTCGAGCACCCGTTAAAAACCAAGTGGTCAGGGGCGACTTTTTTACTGCGCTGTTTGAGTGAAGAGTTAGACTCGGCCGTGACCATTTCAACGTGACTGACAGGTGAGCTTTAAGTAAAGCTGTAAGGCGGAAGTGGGATACTTAGACGCTGGAGGTGGAGCTTCCTGTTGTGGTTATAAATGAATTAGGGCCTAGAAATTTGACTGCTATCGGTGAGGGCGTTCCTGAAGCAGGTTGATTGACCAGCAAGGTTGAACCTGGGCTTAGAGGCTTTTAAATTAATCAAGGAAAAAGTTAGGTGTACCAGTACTGAGGTTTGGAAACTGTGATATGGAAATGGTGAATAATACCAGTTTTGAAGAGGTGATATGGTAATGGAAATAATTTATCTTGGCAGTTACTGGCAGTCTTTAGTGATATAGGTGTGAATGTATAAGTGAAGTGTAAAATTGTTATTTGGATGAATGATTAAAGGTGCACATTGTGTTGAGAGAATACAGAGGGTTTATAGACTGTAAATACAAAAAAATAAGAGTTCGATTAGTCTGTAGGAACAGGAAAGAGAGAAACAGAAAATATGAGTCTGTGTGGCTGTGTGTGTGACAGGAAGCACTGGACACTGATTTTCAGATTTGCCATGCTTGGAGTAATCATTAAAGAAAAGACTGAAAAGATCGAGAGAGAAGCAATGGAGAGAAGAAACAGCTGATTTGGGCCTGTGTTGATCTGCGAGGCCCCACAGGAAACTGTGAGAACAGTAAGAGGTGAACCTGGACATTATATAGTGAATGCATATGGGAAAATTGAATTGAAGGCTGAACTTATGCAGGTTTAGAAATGAGAGAAACTAACTAACAATTAGATTAATGAGTAGAAAACACACATATACAAATGGTTACATGTGAAATTATTTTTGGGGAGAAGCAGGATTGAGATAGTTTGAATCCACAGCTCAGTGCAAAGAGGCAGAGTTAAACCTGATGATAAAATACATATGCAATGAAGAAGCAGCTTACACTCCATTAACATGACCACATAACATGAACGCAAGGAGGAACACGCTTACATTTATCAAGGTGAACACATGACATAAGTTGGTATTTCTGGCCGTAGAGAGAGAAGTGGGTCGTTTAACCCTTTAAGACCTACCATAGAACCAAGTCTGCCAGAGCTTATATTATATTTTTACATGCTGTAGTGCCATTTCTGGGAGCATTTCAAGTTGCTATACATCAATACAACCATTATAGCTCAAATTGTAATAATATGTATGCATTAAGTGTCACGGTCTGGCTAGGGCAGACCGTATGTTGCAGGGAAGGACTCAAGCGCAGACCGAAATGAGATGTGAATAATAAAACAAGCCGTTTATTAAGGCAAGAAACGAGGGTACAAAATAATAGGGAATCGATGAAAACTAAACAATGACCTAAACTGGGTGAACTAAAACAAAACATAGAAAACTCTAAACATAACAAACTGACAGGGATACCTGGAGCGGAGACATAGGAAACAACGGACGAATACAACGGGTGAATACAACGGACGACCTGACAAAGAATGGCTGAGAGCACACAGACTAAATGGACACAGGAGGATAATGAGGGAAGTGGCAGCACCTGGGGAACCCAGCTGACACATGAACATAATTACGTCACAGGGGGAGAGTAACTGAACATGATGAACACAGACACACCAGACCTCTTCACAATAAAACAGGAAACACAGTGAGATATAGACATGACAACCTGAACTGACAACATAAGCCACAGACATGAAATACATGAAAAGCAGGGGAGACTTAACATAGTGGAAACACGAGGGGAAAATAACTAGAAACACCTAGGCATGATTATGATGAACTTAGGAAACCTGAAGGCTACATAAACTAAACACAAAACGCTGGGTCAGCAGACCCAGGATCATGACAGAGCCCCCCCTTCAAGGGCGGATTCCAGACGCCCAAAACCCCGAAAAGACAAAACCAAAAGACAACCCACCGAGGGCGGGCGGCGGGGGCCCAGGGCGGAGGGCCAGAAACAAGGCCACAAAACCAAAATGTCCACCAAAAGCACAGGAGCGCAGGGAACAGTTCATGACTCCTCAGGGGGCCGACCCGGAGGGTGACGGTCCAGAAATTCATAGTTCAGTTGATCAGGGGGCCGGCCCGGGGGCCGACGGCACAGGAGTTCATGGTCAAACAGTTCAGGTGGCCTACCTGGACGACAGCAGCACAAGAGTTCACATGGTTCAGGCGGCCGACCAGGAGGCCAACGGTCCAGTAGCCCATAGTCCACGAGCTCAGGGGGCCGACCCGGAGGCCGACAGCATAGCAGGTCATAGTTCCAAGGTTCAGGGGGCCGACCCGGAGGTCACGAGCACCACAGGTCACAGTTCAACAGCTCAGGCGGCCGACCCCGATGGCAACAATGTCCAGCTAATGGCCCGGAAAGCGGCCGGCGATTCCAAGGGGCAAAACGCGGCTTGGGCGGCGGCAACACAGCTGCAGGACCAGGCGAGGCCGAAGCAGAGGCCGGACCAGACAAGGCAGAAGCAGAGGCCGGACCAGACGAGGCTGAAGACACGGAGGCCGGACCAGACGAGGCTGAAGACACGGAGGCCGGACCAGACGAGGCTGAAGACACGGAGGCTGGACCAGACGAGGCTGAAGACACGGAGGCCGGACCAGGCGAAGCACAGGCTGGAGCTGCAGCAGGCGAAGCACAGGCTGGAGCTGCAGCAGGCGAAGCACAGGCTGGAGCTGCAGCAGACGTGGACGAGGCTGCCGGTGGAGCAGCTGGTGGCTGAACGGGCCCCTCGGACCCTCCAGCGGAGACGGGTGGCTGAACGGGCCCCTCGGACCCCCCAGCGGAGACGGGAGGCTGAACGGGCCCCTCGGACCCCCCAGCGGAGACAGGAGGCTGAACGGGCCCCTCGGACCCTCCAGCGGAGACAGGAGGCTGAACGGGCCCCTCGGACCCTCCAGCTGACGAGGCATGAGGCTGGGCGGGCCCCTCGGGCCCTCCAGCTGTCGAGGCATGACCAGCAGGTGTAGAGACCACCGGCTGGACAGAAGGCTGAGCAGGTGATGGAGCAAATGACTGAGCTGCACAGTGGGTTAAGGGCTGGGCTAACGGAAGCACAGGAATGTAAGCTACGGACCGGGCTGCTAACAGAGCTAATGACTGAGCTAATGACTGAAAGGCATGCAGTAGCGATGGCAGTGTGGATTGCAGACCGAATTCTCCTGAGCCCTCAGTAGAGACAGGGATGGGTGCAGGAGCATGCCGGACACTAGCCACTCCCACCCGAGGAGTAGGCACAGGTGCGGAGACGGGCTGTATCCTGGCTGCCCTCACCCTGGGGACCGGAACAGGTACCGGCAACGGCTGGGCAACTGCCCTTCCCACCCGAGGAGCAGGTACGGGTGCAGAAAGGGTCAGAGCCTCAGCCGGCCTGGAAACCAGAGCCAACTGGGCCTCAGTCTCCCCCACCCGAGGAACAGACACGGGTGCAGAGGTACGCTGGGCCCGAGTTGCCCCGGGAGGAGAAACACGAGCAGGAACGGGAGTAGGCTCAGAAAAAACAGTCGCAGAAACGGCAGGCTCAGGGTCAACACATACAGGGTCGACAAAAAACGGATCTATCAAAAATGAACCCGCCGTCCACTTCATGTTTAGCAGTCTTAGCATTTGCAGTCCTAGTTTTAACAGCTTTCGAAATCCGTGGGTTAGTGGTAGCAAAGCGGGTTGACTCAGGGATAACTGAAACGGACCTGACAGAACCTGAACAGACGGAAGCGGAACCGAGTGTGTTTGTCCTGGTAACGTAATTAACAGTCTTTCCCTTAACCGTATGTGCAGGCTTAGGCGAGCGGGAATTGTCTTTCATCCCTCCCTGTGTAGAGGGAGTAAAACAAAACGGATCCTCCCAGTCCACGTCATCATCCATAAGGGAAGTTCCCCACGGATCAGAAGTGAGCTGATTACTTTTAATGTCAGACGGGACGTGAGAATAAAAGTCAATGTCACTCACCACCGTGAGCTCGGCATTGTCCAGTTTATGGCGACGGGCGCGCCGCTTCCTTCGAGCGGAGGAAGCCGGCGGAGCGAGCGACTGAGCCCCCG
Source organism: Copadichromis virginalis (assembly GCF_057382275.1). NCBI lineage: Eukaryota > Metazoa > Chordata > Actinopteri > Cichliformes > Cichlidae > Copadichromis > Copadichromis virginalis. The sequence continues at coordinate 2,636,244 of NC_140622.1, forward strand.
GTGCACAACACGGCGACAACGAGGCTGGAGCGTGAGCGCTTGTAGCCACGCGAAAAACTCCCACTTGAAGCGGACGAGGCTTGGAAACAGGCGGGGACTTACGGCAGCTCTTGGGACCTCTGAGAGCTAGCCGAGTCCCGTGGAAAATCCGCTCATAGTCGGGGGCGCGCCACGGCTTCCAGCGGAGCTCCTCCTCCAGCTGGGCGAAGGCTGCCTCCCGACGCTCGTAGAGCTCGCGGTCTGCTGAGTCCATACTGGTCAGGTCGTACTGTCATGGTCTGGCTAGGGCAGACCGTATGTTGCAGGGAAGGACTCAAGCGCAGACCGAAATGAGATGTGAATAACAAAACAAGCCGTTTATTAAGGCAAGAAACGAGGGTACAAAATAATAGGGAATCGATGAAAACTAAACAATGACCTAAACTGGGTGAACTAAAACAAAACATAGAAAACTCTAAACATAGCAAACTGACAGGGATACCTGGAGCGGAGTCATAGGAAACAACGGACAAATACAACGGGTGAATACAACGGACGACCTGACAAAGAATGGCTGAGAGCACACAGACTAAATGGACACAGGAGGATAATGAGGGAAGTGGCAGCACCTGGGGAACCCAGCTGACACATGAACATAATTACGTCACAGGGGGAGAGTAACTGAACATGATGAACACAGACACACCAGACCTCTTCACAATAAAACAGGAAACACAGTGAGATATAGACATGACAACCTGAACTGACAACATAAGCCACAGACATGAAATACATGAAAAGCAGGGAAGACTTAACATAGTGGAAACACGAGGGGAAAATAACTAGAAACACCTAGGCATGATTATGATGAACTTAGGAAACCTGAAGGCTACATAAACTAAACACAAAACGCTGGGTCAGCAGACCCAGGATCATGACATTAAGTGCATAGTAATTACATAAATTGCAAAAAAGTGCAATAAACTACAAAAAAATTTAAAATCGTTTTTGTTTTTTTAACATATATTTCTAGTTAGAGAATTTTAAGAGGCTTATCCCTCAAAACTGTAAATACAAAAAAGTTGCACAAAATAGTTTCCCACCACAGGAAATTTATTTTGAGTGTCTTCATAGTTTTTTTTTTTTTAAATACACCAATTCTTATATACTGCAGGAAAAACGAAAATAAATATTATGATGCAAATTTGCAAAAAGCAGCATATGCATCAAAATAAACTATTTCCAGCAGTGCAATATGAGTCCTAAGCATCGCAGAAACGACACAGAAAGTCATAAAGTCAAACATAACTTTTAAAAAACACCAGTATAGGCTCATGAGGCCCTGATGGTAAAAAACGACATTTTCGCGAAAATGACGTCACTTCCGGTTTCAGGCAGGTCATGGCGGACGTCTATTCCAACATAGGAAGTGTTACAAGCAGCTGATCGGATCGGCAAAGTGTGTTTCTGGAATATTGTTTTTGTTGCTGCAAGTGCTTTTTATGCAGTTTTTGCAAAGCTATATGTGGAAGGAAACCGTGACCGAGGACAAGCTGATGGCATAAGATGTAAGTACAACTCCTCTGGTTTCATATGCAAAAAAAATTATTGCGCTAGCTTACGTGGTTGCAGTGCTACCGGGATTTAAAAGTAGTTGCGCAAAACGGAGCGTGCCCGCTCTGACCGGTTTTAAAGGGTTAAGGCCAGTTTGGGCGGTTTCCCACCATAATCCTGTGATGAGCTCGTTTGGACAACATATCAAAGGTGTACAACATCGCCTCCACCGATGACATTTGGCAAATCTCACTTGTCAATAAGTGGATTTAGTTGTTCAGTTCTTATCTATTGTTTACTACATTAAGACTCTTCACTCAAACTGTTAGCCCATGGGTTCATACTAGAGACTAGATCTATGTAAATTCATCCACACATATGTGCGATACACTGACAGTCATTAACCTTCTCAGGTTTCTGCGCTCACTGAATGAAGCCACTTTGCACTCGTCAGCATAGTTTTGTTCTTCCCCATATGAACTATTTAAGGTATGTAACACCTTAATTTTTTTTATTGCAAACGGTTTGCATGTTTTTTTTAAGTAACGATAACTAATTGGATTTTACGGTGTAGGGTAAAGGACGCTATTAAAGTCATCTCCTACTTTGATGTTGTAATTGTTATGATTAGGCAAAGTAGTGAACAGCTTAGTGAAAAAAATCCTCATTATCCCAACATGGAGCACTTAGAACAACACTGTTGAGGCGACTGTTGTTGTATTTGGCGCTGTGTAAATAAATTGAATTGAATCATTGAGCGTATACTGATTGTAAAATAAAAGGAGTTGAGAACAAGTGACCCCAAACGATTACATAACACCTTGCTGGATCTGAAATTCTTTCCTCTGACTGAAAAGTCACATCTTTTTGTAGCAGCACCCCTGGCTTTAGCAGTAAAATTTGAATAGAAAACCTCACCAACCTGCTTTTGTTTGAGTAAAAAAGTGATACTGTGATTTTTGCTTTATCTGTCTATATTCAACATTCACTACCATTCACCCAAAACAAAGGGGGGAACTCCTAAACACTTAGCTTCTCCTTGAACTATATTGTGAACATGAGTGAATGAACTAAAAACACAAAAGTTGCTTATGGAGTGAAACACACTCCACACATCCTTATATCAAATGTCCCAAATCTTCAGAGAGACCATCATCCGCTGGAGCTTGAGTTGCTTTCTTATTTGGCTTGCCCATGTCAACGGGTAAGGCTACGTGGTGTAGGAATATATTTAAAATTAGTTTCTGAACAATTCTGAAAGAGCGCTCCTGGTTTGCGGCGTACTCCGCAATTCCTCAAACTATAAGCTGATGTCACCATAATTCACAGGTTTGTTGGTTTGCTTCTTATAGCAAATGCCATTAAATTGATGTTATTGTTTGTGTGAGATCTGTCATACTGAAGAACAAAGCCACTGATGGGAAATCTGATGGCAGCTTTGTACATTTATAATTAAACACATTTTAACAAGCTCTCCAACACCACTGGCTGAAATACAGCCCCAAACCACGATAGAGCCTCCAGGAT